>NC_134487.1:49394631-49762131 GCF_040206685.1 Ascaphus truei | reverse complement strand
CACCAGCAGGCCTCCAGAACCTGTGTAAAAAGGGCTGCTGGTAAACTGTAGGTCTGTCCAGGTGCCCTGCCAGCCCACCGGGGACTAGCATGGGGCTGCGTTATGAACCCTGTATGTAAAAGGATAAATCATGTATTTATGGGGGGGCACAGGGGGTGGGTAATGTATTTAATAAATATAATGCTGTTTATTGTGGGTCATTGTACTGTTTTTATTGTGGGTACTGGGGGTGGGGTGTTTCCCCAACGGTATGTGGGTAGGCCTCCCTTGTGGGTACTGACTGGGTGGTTATGCCTCACAGGGGGGGGGGTTAGTGTGGGAGGGTATGTAGGCATCCCGAGTGGTGGGTGAGGGTGGGTTAACCCCTTCATGACTGTAGCGGTTAATAACCGCTATGGTGATTAAGGGGTTAGGGGACATTACTTTGTATGTTTTAATTTTTGTGTCTGTTTTGCAGAAGCGGAGGAGCCATGGCCAGGGTGGGGGGGGGTAACGGTATGTGGGTAGGGGGTGAGGGTGGTTAGACCTCACAGTATGCACATTGGGTCCCCCCCCTCCCCACATTTACATACACTGCACTGACAGCAATGCAGGGAGGGAGATTTACTGGTAACAGAAACATCTCTCTGCCTTCAGTGTAATCTGTTTAAAGCCCCCTCCCCCCTAATGTGTGTTTCTATAAAATCTCTCGCCCTTCAGTGTAATCTGTTTAACAGAAACATTACGGGTGAGTTGGCTTTAGGCCTTTACATCTCTCTCCCTTCAGTGTAATCTGTTTAACAGAAACATTAGGGGGAGGGGGCTTTAGGCCTTTACATCTCTCTCCCTTCAGTGTAATCTGTTTAACAGAAACATTAGGGGGGAGGGGGCTTTAAACAGATTACACTGAAGGCAGGGAGATATAGGGAATGTACTGTATTGTTCATCATGTACATTGCAATGCTGTGTATAATGTATAAGGTTTTTTACAATTAGATAGATGTAATCCTTGGTATTGTAAGGGTTAGCTTTGGTTTTAAATTGTGTTTTCTGGTTGGTACTTACAGTATATATTGATTTTTGTTTTACTGGTAGAGTAGCTTGCAATTATATTGTTAACATTCATTTGCAGAATGTATATGGTGCATAGATTTTATGCATCATTTATACAATGTAAATGCAATGTACTGTGTGGATTGGAATGTTATGTTTTATATTGTAAAATCAGTTAGGATTATTAAATGGATTATTATTATTGTCTGTATAGAGAAGCGTTATTTGTAGGACAGTATGATTTTGATAACCATTCTACATGTATTTGTATATTGGTTCATCATCTATGTGTATATATACTGTATACTGTATATATCTATATATATATATATAGATATATACAGAATATATATACACAGTATATACTGTATATGTATAGGGATTGTTATTATATATATATACTGTATATATATCCAGTATATATATACAGTATATATTTATTTCTCTTCATGTATTTATTTATTTATTTAAATTTATTTATTAATTGTGGGGCTGCTGTGCGTGAATTTTTTTTGGGGGGGGTGAGGGGGGTGTTTGGCCTTTGGTGTGAGTTTAGGACTTGCAGCAGCAGCACAATTAATAATAAATTTAAATAAATAAATAAATAAATGAATATAAATAAATACATTTAAAATACATTTTTATTGATAGTGTAGATGTGCAGAGGGTCTCCAGAGCAGAACCGCACTGGTTTCAGGTCTGGGGACCCCCTGCTCCCCAAGATACAGGCCCCTTTAGGGGGTGCCGGTATCCCTCTGCTCTGCTTGGTGTACATGCCGCGATCACGTGGTCGGGCCCTTTAAACCAAGCAGAGGGATACCGGCACCCCATAAAGGGGGCTGTATCTCGGGGAGCAGGGGGTCCCCAGACCTGAAACCAATGCGGTTCAGCTCCGGAGACCCCCTGCACATGTACACTATCAATAAAAATGTATTTCAAATGTATTTATTGTCATTTATTTATTTAGATTTATTTATTTATTTTTTGTCGGCTGCTGTGTGTGTGTATTTTTTTTATTGTGGGTAGCGGGGGTGGGTGAATGGGGTATTAGCCCCAACGGTGCTTGTTTAGGGCTTGCAGGGGGGTAGCGGGAGGGCTTAACCCCTTCATGACCGTAGCGGTATTAACTGCTACGGTCGTGAAGGGGTTAAGTGCACCTGAAAAGCCCCCCGCAAGTCCTAAACTCACACCAAGGACCAAATACCCCCCTCACCCATCCCCACTACCCACAATAAAGCGGGCACGGTGGGTTAACCCCTTCATTGCCTTAGCGGCTATCCGCTATGGTAATGAAGCAGCATTTCTGTATTTTTAATAATATTGAGCAGGAGCAGGGGGGGTCCCTGAGCATTAATTTCTGGCTCAGGGAACCCCTTCTCACTGTACAATATTATTAAAATACAGAAATGCTGCTTCTTTACCATAGCGCTTAGCCGCTAAGGTAAAGAACGAGTGTTTATTTATACTGTATACTTTATGTGTTTTATTGATACTGTACATGTGCAGAGGGTCTCCAGAGCAGAACCGCACTGGTTTCAGGTCTGGGGACCCCCTGCTCCCCGAGATACAGGCCCCTTTAAGGTTTAAAATTAACCAGGCCAAGTCGGAAGCGCTTAACATCAATCTACCCAAGCCGGTCGAAAAACTGATAGAGCTCAACTTCAATTTTAAATGGCAACCCTCCGCTATCAAATATTTAGGGGTATATATCACAAAGGACTACAATACACTATATAAAGCAAATTTCCCCAGAATAGTGAAGAAACTGCAGGAAGATCTCAGGGTTTGGGCGGGCTATGGCATATCGTGGTTTGGGCGGATCAATAGTGTCAAAATGAACCTGCTGCCTAAACTATTATATCTGTTTCAAGCACTCCCGATACCTCTTGTTAGGACTGAGGTCCTCACGCTGCAGGCTCGCATTATTCAATTTATTTGGAATAAAAAAAGCCCACGAATTGCGAAAAGCATACTGACAAAACCAGTAACAAGAGGAGGGTTAGCGGTACCTTGCTTGTTGGCATACCACAAGGCGGCACAATTATGCCAAATTGTCCAGTGGCACTCGAACCCAGCAAATAGAAGATGGGTGGCCCTAGAAACAGAATGCTGCGCGCCAGTAAAACTGCACGATCTGATTTGGCTTCCAAAACAGTGCAAGAAATCAATAGGGATGCCACTCTGTGCAATTGCGAACTCGCTAGCGGTCTGGGAGTCATCTAAATTTAAAGCTAAATTGACCACACGACAGTCGTTGATGACCCCCCTGGTGGGAAATCCGGATTTTGCTCCAGGGCTGTTAGGTGATAAATTTGTAAAATGGACGCAAGCGGGGTACTTACGATTAAAGGACCTGGAAGGACGTAAATATATCAAGACGTTCGATATGATTAAGGATGAGAAAAAGCTACCCAACACAGAATTATTTAGATTCCTCCAGGTTAGGGCTTTCTATAATAAATTCCCGGTTCGCCCAGCACGAACCAATTTCGAACAGCTGTGTTCCAGAGAGACGGACACAAGAGGACTAACTTCTCGGATGTACAGGGAGGTAGTCTGTCCGAAGACTTCCGACGCCCCCCGACTGAAATACATGCGACAGTGGGAGACAGATTTAGGGGAGACACTAGAGGACGAGGAATGGGTTCAGATACTACAGGCAGCTGCCAAAAGCTCAATTTGTGCCACGTTGAAGGAGAACGCATATAAAGTCCTAATGCGGTGGTACCATACCCCATTGAAATTATCTAAATTTATCAAGGACTATTCCCCGCTCTGCCCAAAACAGTGTGGGGAAACGGCTGATTTAAAACATATGCTGTGGTCTTGCCCGAAAGTGGTCCCGATTTGGGAATCTATTAGAGATTGGCTAGAAAGAATCCTCAACTTGGAGATCCCCCTGGACCCGTGGCTGTTCCTCGTGGGCAGACGGCCTCAGGACGTGTCTAACGCGACACTCAAATTGGTTGCACATTTCGCAACCGCCACGAGGTGTGAGATCGCAGCAGTATGGAGACAACAGGAATTACCCACTATAGCTAAAATCAGGAACAGAATTTGGCATGTCTGCCAGATGGAACAGTTGACGAGTTGGATCAACGACTCTGGCTCCAAATTTCTAAACGTATGGGCCCCATGGCTGGCCCAAACAGACATCCCGGGGGTGGACGCCGCCACAATTTTGCATTAATATAGATAAATGCGTTCTCCTTGGACAAAGCAGACCAGACGAGATGATGACATAGCGACGGAGAACATAGAACCACCGGGATATCCACAACACACCCTAGCGTACACATAGAGCTAATAGCAGATCCTCCGCTCCGATGCAGCAGTTACAGGTGCCCCCCACCCCCACCCACCCTAATGTGTCTCACCCCAGTCTAGTTTGTCCTGTCCGTCTTAGTGATGTGGTTTACGTGTGGTTTGTTACGTCTGTCTCATGTCCTGTCTACGTGTCACTGTTTTGATGACAAAATTGGGTATTCTGTAACGTATGCCAATAGGTGGTGATATTATGTATGCTCTGTAATACCAAATAAAAATGAGAGTTATAAAAAAAAAAAAAAAAAAAAAAGGAGGGAGAAGATTTGTCTGCCTATATCAACCGCGTGCAAATCTCCCTAGGACCCCTGCTGCATCATAAATATTTGACCGCCTCACAGATGGACGAATACCTCCGCAAACAATACCTACGGGGTCCAGTCCTACTCACCCTATTGCAAACATGATTCGCGATAACCTCACTCGAGGACCTCCCCCCTCGTTTATCAAACTCTTACAGCAAGTAAAAAGAGCACGAAACACATCTCATGCTTCACTCCCCACAGAAGGCTAAAGCAGCCAGCAGCACTAAACCCTCAGGGAGTGCTGAGAAGAAGGAGGATCCGCCGGATAAACCAGGCCCAGAAAGGCCGAAATACGCCGGACGAACCTCGCCTCCGTATGACTGCCGTACCCCACCCAGAGATATGTCCTGCTACAAATGCGGGAAAAAGGGACATATCTCCTACGATTATCGGATGGGAGAGTCTCGCCACCAGAACCCGTCACCCAAGAAGTTCACTCCCCAGGCCATGATATGTGGTGTTTATGCGGCCAGCTCAGAAGCTCCTGTTCCCACCCAAAGTGGCGACGGACCCGAGGATGAGAGTAGCCGCGTGGGACCGGTAGCGCTGATCCGGGTGCTAGTGGACGGTATCTACTCCTCCGCCCTACTGGACACGGGATCTCAAGTAACCATCATATATCGAGGATTCTACGATCAACACCTCCAGAAGCGGCCTCTGAAATCGGCAGGGCATATCAAAGTAAGAGGCCTAAGCTATGATTACTACCCCATCGATGGCATAGTGACAGTGGACCTGGAGATACAACAGCTCAACACTGGGAAGTCTCACCCCATGAAGGGTTCAGAACCCAAAGAGCCACCTAAATATCCGATCATCCTAGGCATGAATGCGGACATTGTACAAGCCGTCATCCGGGCCTATCTACAAGAAACTAATGAACTGCCAATGTCCAGCCTACAGCTACAGCTTGTCCAGGTGGATCCAGATTCCCCTCCGCCCTCCTCGGAGGACAACGGACTGTTGTTCTGCGGCCGGGGAGGGCTGACCAGACTCTTACCAGGAGAGACGCAGAGGGTACCCGCCTGATGTGCCTACGCTGAACGAGTAGACGAGGAGCAGCTCTTTTCTCTAGAAAGCAAGCCAGAAGAAGATGTCCGCCGAGGATATCGGCTAGTACCGAAATTCCGGGATTGGCCAACCGCCATTCCCCGTCGAATTTATTTGATGGTCCAGAATCTTTCGCCATTCCCCATGGCCATCGACGCGGGACAGAGGATAGGGAGAATTTACCCCATCAGCTCAGTGGATGAGGCTGTACAAGTAAAAGCTACCCGAGTGGAAGAACCCGGATCGCTGTTAGACTTTGACTTTGGCTCGTCCGGGCTGTCTGACACCTGGAAGGAATGGTTACGAGTGCAGCTGGAAGAAAGACGATCAGTATTCTCTACAGGGGAGATGGATGTGGGGTGCAGCCGAAATGCCCAACACACCATACGGATGACTGATACAAATGCCCTTCAGGGAACGTTCCCGTCGGCTCGCTCTCCTAGGGACGTAGAAGATGTACGAGCGGCCCTCCATGAGATGGAAGAAGCCGGAATCATCACGGAATCACGAAAGCCCTTACGCCTCACCCATAGTGGTAGTGCGAAAGAAGAATGAGACTGTGAGGTTATGTGTAGACTACCGGACACTTAACAATCGAACCTCCTCTGTCAGGGTGCGCGGCATCCGGTCCTGTGTCCTCTCCTCTTCCCCTGCAGCCCCTGCTGCGCATGCGCTCCGTCGGGGCAGACCCCCGCGCGTGTCTACTGTTCCGGCTTTTCCTCCCGGCAGATTCAATCCGCCCCTTCCGTCGCACACGCGCCACTATGTCCATCTCCACTGCCGCCAATTTACTTGTTCCTCCCACACCTGTCCTGCATCCTGCCTCAGCCTATCAGCGCTCTACCTTCATCTGACATCACCGCTGGGAGCTCTCATTGGCTCCTATCAGTATATAGTGCTACCAGCCCTGAGCTGATTGCTGAGCATAGTCAGTCTCTAGTTGTGCTTGCTACAAGCTACTTCGCAGTCTGCTCTTGTCTTCCGTTACAGACCTTTGTTTGAATCTGGACTCCCGATCTCTGGCACCCTCGAACCCCGGCTCGCCCTACGGCCTTCTACCTTCTCCTCTCCTCGACCTTGGCTTTGGACCCCGACTACTCTTGATCTCTCCGACCCTGAATCTGGCAAGTACCTCTACGACTCTACACTCTCCTGCCCCGAACCAGGCTATCCACACGACTCTGCTTACCGGACCCACTCACGCAGCTGTAGGGTGGTGGTTTTCCTGTATCCCCACCTCGGCCTCGCGGTCCAGTCCAGTTTGTGGTGACCACTCCTATAGTCCCGTGACAGAGGTATACTGATGCGGGAAGCCGACAAATTCGAAATACGAGACAATTTGCTATACAGAGTTGTAGAGTACCATAACCACCCGAACAGGAGACAATTAGTACTGCCAAAAAGATTACAGTACTTGGTACTGAGGGCTCTACACGATGAACATGGTCATTTGGGGGTTGACAAGACCTTCGGACTAGTGAGAGATCGGTTTTTCTGGCCAAAAATGAGAAGCAGTAGAGCATCACTGTCGACGGGGTGTGCGGTGTATTCAGCGGAAGACATTGCCCACCAGGGCCGCCCCAATGGGCCACTTAAAAAGCACCGGGCCTATGGACTTAGTGTGTATGGACTTCCTATGCATTGAACCCGATAGCCGCGGCATAGGCAATGTGCTGGTCATCACGGATCATTACACTAGATACGCCCAGGTCTTCCTGACAAAAGACCAAAAAGCCATTACGGTGGCCAAGGTGCCCTGGGAAAAGTACTTTATGCATTATGGGCTTCCTCAACGACTCCATTCCGATCAAGGAAGAGACTTTGAAAGCAACTTAGTAAAAGAACTGCTGAAAATCTTGCATATCGCTAAATCCCGAACTACCCCATACCACCCCGAAGGGGATGCACTGCCGGAACGATTCAACCGCACGTTACTGGACATGTTAGGCACGTTAACGGGGGTAGAAAAGACTGAATGGAGTCGTCATGTGGAAACACTAATGCATGCCTACAATTGCACGCGACACGATTCCACGGGGTTCTCTCCGTACTTTCTCATGTTTGGCCGAGAAGCTTGACTGCCTGTTGATATACGGTTGAGAGTGTCCACAGATGGGGTGCATAATACTACTCATTTCCGATATGTACAGCGATTGCAAGAGAATCTGCAACGGGCCTACCTGCAAGCCGAGAAATCTACCGAAAACTGAACGCTGGGAATAAATGGCGGTACGATCATAAAGTTAAACACAGAGACATTAAACCAGGCGACGCAGTGCTCCTCCGTAACCTGGGAGTACCGGGAAAACATAAATTGGCTGACCGATGAAGGGAGGGAGTGTACAAGGTAGCCTCACAAATGCCCGGCCTTCCGGTCTACCGCATTAAGGACTCGTATTGTCGGGTGAAGACATGGCACCGAAATCATTTGCTCCCTATTCCCAGAGTGGAGGAGGGGGATTTGGAGTGGCCTGCATCCTCGTTGGATGGGGAGGTGACATTGGAAGATGACGAGCCAGGGAACTCAGTCTTTCAGGAAGATCCACAAGAGGGAACCTCTCATAGGGGCCCTCAACAGAGCGCACCTCCCAGCGGAGCTACGGGTAAAGGGTGTGGGGAGCACTTGCCCCATGGGGTGGTTTTGGAAAATTCGTCACTGGACCCGCTGAGCCCATGCTTTGTACCAAGTCATGATAATTTAGAGACTGTAACCCCCTCAAGGGAAGAACTCGAGATTCAAGACCAAGATAGTCACTCCCCCAAGGGAGTGACCGAGCAACAGTTAAGGCGAAGTCAAAGGAACGGGCAACCTCCCATGAGGATGGCCTATGATCAGTTTGGGGCACCCCACTATGAGGCTCAGCAGTGGGCTCGCAATCGAGTGAAATCAGTGATTGTGATGTTTAGCGAAATGTACAATCTGATTTAGAAGAAGAGAATGTTGTATGTTATGCATTTTTCATTATATAAACGTTGTACCAGTTTAAAGGTATCGTCCAAGCGAGAACGTTGGAATCCACACGGGGGAGGATGTAGCCGGGACCCCTTTTTCCACCATTTGTTGTTGTGGGGTGGGAGATGCTGCACCTAGGGAACGCTCCGATAACGGAGGTTCCGCGTAGAGGGAGCCGCCATGTTTAGGTTGGCGCCAGCGCAGAACTGGCCTGGCAGAAGGTTGCGCATGCGCAGACAAGGGGAGCAAAGCCTGCGAAGGAGGAGAGCTCGGATAGGAGGGGAGTTAGGGAACTACGGGTTCCAGCAGCCCCGCGGGCCCCGTGACACGCGAGGACCAATCAGGTACGAGGAAGGGAGGAAAAGGAAGTGATGGGGCGCACGTTGGTTCAGAGCTAGCTGTAGGAGGAAGGAGAAGGAGCTCCGGTGTAGGGAGGCAGTCCGCCCCCTACCTACTCCACATGCCCTAGGCCCAGTAAGGCCCTGAGCCCCAGTTGTGTGAAGCTGAGATAGGGACTGGCCATAGACAGGTTCCGGATTCCCTTACTGTTACACGATCGCTACCGGGACAGTTCTAAGTCAGCGGGAGTTCTGGGATCAGGCCCCGCAACCAAGTTGCAGCGTGTCTGGGTGGGATCGCCCCGGACACCTACGGGTGACGTCATCTACGCCCACACCGATCCTTTGTGAAGATAGTTGCAGAACCGGGTACGGTAGTGCCCGGCAGGTAAACTTCAAGTGCACCAATGGTACCATCATTCACTCAGGACATGGTGGCAGCGCAGTCACATACATATACATTCACTGTCTCACTTGAGGGTGGGAGACGTATTCCAAGAAGGAACTGAACACAGGGTGGGATCACCCGGTGAAGGGAAGGAGAGAGTGAGCGTTCGGCAGGACGCTGAGAGTAGTGTCTACTCTAGGGAGGGACACCTATTGATAAAGCTTATGGTTGCTACAAGTAAAGTATATTGGTTAAGGTATATTGCTGTGTGTGTGTATTAATGTACATAAGTTCCTGCAAAGACCCACTTCCCCTCGGGCGGAAGCTGTCGCAGGTGGAGGCGCTGCACCAAGTTATAAGTATTGTGCGTACCCAGGCTCTCCGTGGCAGTGGCTCAGGCCCTGTGAGCCTACAGGTTATACAGCATATGGTAGTGGTCTGTGTTCGCTAGGAACCAGGGCTACATGTACATAGGGTTTGTTCAAATAAAAAAATTGTTGGATGCTTAGCGGTCACGCACCATGGAGGAGTAAGATTCCTGCCATCTCTCGTCCCTCTATGGTGCTCGTGAGTACCTTAGGGAGACTCTCAGCTGTGCAATCTGCATCACTTTCCGGTTTGGGTGTCGTCACATCTGGTGAAGTTTGACCAGAAAAGTTCGTGCAGCGGATAGCCAGTGAATCCTCCTAAAGTCTCAGGCAATCTTGTAGATGCTTAACGCATTTCACTGATTAAGTAGGCTTCATCAGGAGAAATTATAATCTCATGGTATCTTGCATACATATATACAGTATAGCTAGTGCAATGAGGCATAATTATTTGGTCACATGTTCTCTAATCAGAACACAAAACTCTGGCCAAATAGGAATGGGTCTACAGTACAACGGAATAAAAGTTTAATAACATCATAAATACATCCCAATTAAAACATCATATTAAACAATTGCTATACATTTCAATAAAATATCTAAATTAAATGTATATAGAAAAACATACCAGGGCTTTATTAATATAAATAGACACTGGTAAATATAAATTACTCAGAACTCGGCAAACAGAAAATATCCCACATTTCATACCAATCCATGAACGGGGAGGGAGAATGGAGAGAAGAGAGAGAACATTGACCAGAATATATTCCAATATTACATATTATGTCATAATATAAAATATACCAGTATAAATACCATGTCAGAGAGAAAGATTTAGAATCAGTAAATGGGGATAGAGCACACGAAAACAACGATGATTGAGTGAATGAGTGAGCAATTGATGAAGAGTGAGCAAAATATTAGCAATATGGTCTCCTAAAATTGTAAATATTAAAATGTTTGTACCAATATTTTTTTTAAAGGTTTCAATTAAAAAGGGTCCTATTTCAAATTCTGCACTCAAACCATTAGGGATCATAGTATTAAGTCTGTGAATCCAAAACATTTCTCCTTTGGAGAGGTCAGTGTCTCTGTCTCAGCCCCTCCAATGTTGGGTCACGTGCTCTATCCCTTGATACCTATGACCTATACAGTAGGGTTAGCTTGATGTATCCGAGCAAAGTGTTTGGATACACTATGGGGCCTATGCACTAAAGGTTCATAAAAAAAATCACCGGGCCATTTAAATCACCCTTTTTATGAGCGTTGCTATCACGGTATTCAGAAAGCCTTCATTACATGTCATAGCAAAATTCACAAAATGGGCGATTAGCCTGTGATCTGATGAACAACCCTCTGAAAAGGCCTTACCCGGCGAGTTGTATCTGCTGCAGAGAGAGCTGCTCTGAGAGAGCGTCTCTCCCTGTGCAAATATCGCACAAAATTTATGTGTATAAATTTTAATTTTGTTAATAGTTTAGATGAGCAGGGGGTCTTCGGAGCTCAACCGCATTGGTTTCAGCCTCAGGGATCCACTACTTCCTGAGATACAGGCCCCATTATGGGGTGCCGGTATCTCCTATGCATTTTATTCCCATGATCACGTGACCCAGACATTTAAATTCATAGGAGATACTGGCACCCTATAACGGGGCCTGTATCTTGGGAAGAAGGGGGTCCCTGAGGCTATCAGCTATGCTAATAAAGTTTACTGTAAATGATTTTTATTGCATAGGATTCATGCCAGGGGTCTCTGGTGCTAATATTAATGGATACCGGCTCCAGAGATTCCCATCATCAATCCTATGCAGGAAAAAAAAAAAATTCTAAGTCCCATCTTGCCGCTTCTCTGCAGGTTTCCAACACCTTTACGCCAACTTTTTCTGGCGTGAGGATTTTGTGATAAAATCACCATTCTAGAGCGGTCATAGCCTAATCACTGGTACTAGAATTGCGCAAGTTTATGAACATACCAAAAAGCGGTGATAAGTAGCTTATCACCGCTACCTAGGTGATTTTTTTTATGAGCAATTTTTTTTGAGCGATTCAGACTTTTATCACCCACTTATCACTGCTTACTGAATAGCAGTAGGCATTTTGGGCGATAAGTGCTTGATAAGTGGCTTATGAATGCTTACTGCATAGGCCCCTATGTGTCATAACACTGCGGCGTATGTTACTCAAGTGCTCCAAAATTCTGGTCCTAATGGGTCTCTTAGTCTTTCCTACATATTGTAGGCCACATGGCACTCTAAGAGATATGACATATTCAGCCCTACAGTTGACATATAAATACATTTTAAAAGTCTCATTCTTGTTTGTGGATTTAAATGTTTTCTTTTTATCTAACTTGCATTCATAAGCTTTGCAAAAAGTGCATCCAAAAAAAACACTCAATTGTTTTAACCAGCTAGGTTCTTTATCCTTTATTTTCCTTAGGTCACTGGGTGCTAACTTGTCTTTTTTAATTTTACGCCTTTTTAAATATGACGTTTAGTTTATTCAGAAGGTCTAATAAAATGTGCCAATGTTTTTTGATAATATTGTCAATTTCTTTCGCCTTTCTATTATACCAGCTCTTTGACATCATGGCTATACCCCCGACATGCGCCCCCCCCACACGGGCAACTTGTTGGTCAGGAATCGCCCGGGCAACCTGAGTGCCTGACATCACGGAGCTCTAGCACCAGCGCGCTCAGTTGCACCCTGGACAAGGCCTAACTTTTATAACTTTATTCCAAACCATGCCCCTATCATAGATCATAGTCACTGAGCTAAATAATAGTAAATCTGAAGTGGAAGGATTCACTGGAGTTCCAGTCTATGGGCAGTGTAAATCTATGTCAGAAATGCAAGACTGGGGTCTCTCTTTAAACCCACTAGAGTCCCATTAAGTCAGCTGCCTGTTTCTTTGCACAGTCACTATTTAGCGACCTTAACCATGCAACACTCTTGTGGTCTCATACTTTAATCCTTTGATTGCCAGAGGGGCTGTAGTACAATAGTACTGCAGCAGCCCCTTTGGCATGTTGCAATCGTCCCAAGGAACGATCACATGATCATGACATCACTGATGATGTGAACGGAAGTGGAATAGTCTCACCCTTCCATTTCTCGTTCATTTAAATGTTATTCAATGCTTCCCTTGCAAATAAGCTAATTCCATGACATATCTACATTTCCATTACTGCTAGCCATTTATCACTTGAAAATGACCATCTCAGGTCGAAACGTCATCTGTTTTGCTCATTAAATTCAGCATTAGAAAATCTGAAGTGCCTTTTGTCATTCTTTGTTCCTGGATAATATTTGGGGCTCCAGTAGGCTATCCTTCAGTACAAAAGAACCGGTAATTATGCAAGCCTTTTCTAACTATATGGTGTGCAGCAGTTACCCTTTCTTCTCATATCTACTACATGTCAGCTCTTTTGATGTCGTAGGTGTATCACGGGGTATTTAAAGTTTCTCTGTCATTTTGAAGCTGCCTTTCCCAACAACAAGAAAAACAAGCGAGAGCTAAACCCTGTGTCCTGCTTTTTCAGAATTGCACTTCAGCCACCCACCCTGCATTGAAATTCCTAGCATTTTGTTTCTATTTCCCTCTGAGAACAGGGTGAAGTTTAATAACTGGCCAGCTTGCTATTCCCTTTCTCTCTCACAAGAAATCCAAGGTTTATTACATTACCTTGTGACTTTTTTAAAAATAAAGGTAATCATCAAAGATCTCCACACGGAGACTGTTTGATGGATCTAGTTATACAGTCATGAGTAACATCAAATTATGATTTGCAGAGGTGGTGAAATCCAATAGAACTTTGGCACCTTATTTTGCTGTCAGTTTGGTTCATAATCATAAGATCACATGTTGTTTAAATGATTATTTTTCTTAAAAACAGACCTGAAAAATGTTGCAGTTAAATATGTTAAAGCAGCTTTTCTTTGAAGGATTATGTAGTGTCCAATGAGTTTCTGCAGTGTGTTATGAGTTTCTGAGTTTACAAAACACATACAGTATAGGAAGGAGATTGAGCAATGCAGATGTAGCTAGATATACCGTTTTCAGCACCATGGGCTAAGTCATAGGTTTAAGTGTCACTTTAAATTGTGTCTCTTTACATATGTAAAGATGTAAATATATAATAAATGGGTTGATATATACATCATATTGTAAGCTTTTGCATATACATATGCATCCTGATCTATTGTTGAGTATTCATGCAGGAGACCACGGATTCCACACTGCCTGACTATTTGCTCATCAGGATTAACACAGCAGGGGATCCCTGCTTCTGAATGGGACCTTAACCTTAGTAGCAGGGGGTCGCCTGACCTGAAATTAATGCTGTTCATCTCCGGAGAAAACATGCAACAATATTATGTCATTAAAATAAAAGCAGTGTGATCGCCTGTTAGGGCTCGTCCAGGGTGGCGCTGAGCAATAGACAAGTTGCGACAATGCACGTGTCCTGCGTGAGCGGGCGGGCGTGCCTGCTCGGCGCTCAGCCGCTTGCCGAGCGGGCAAATTTGAATTTGCCACGCGCAAGGGCGTCACGTGAGCGGTTCACCCAATGAGGGCGAACCAGCTCCGTGACATAGAGGCCGCGCCCCAGACACGCACGCACCTAGCCGGACAGGAAAAGCACTGCCGAGCAGGATACAGCGCTGGAGTGCCAGTGCGCCTCTACCCAACCTGGATGAGGCCTTAGAGATGCGCTGAGAGAGTGACTGCTTCTGTCTGCTCTCACTGTGAAGCTCTTCCAGACTGGTGCAACCCCATAGGATTAATACAGCTGGAGTCCCTTTGAGATGCAGGAACCCCCGCTGTGTTAATCCTGATTTGAAATCCCCTCTGCTCTGCACTAGACTGTGATCATTCCATGTTTAGTCTGTGGTTCACAAACAAACATGTGGGTCAGGATGGAGACAAAGCTGGCTACATCTGTAAGAACTACACTGAATACCAGCAAGCTGAAGAAACTCCCAAACATACTACATTTTATATATATACTCTATTTCCTCAATTCTAAGACGCAATCGATTCTAAGACGCACCCTTGATTTAATAAAAAATGTGGGGGGAAAACACACTATATTAAATGTGCAGAATTTTTTCCTGGGGGGAGAGAGAGAGAGAGGGAGAGAGAGAGAGAGGGAGAGAGGGAGGGAGAGAGAGAGGGAGGGATGGAGGGAGAGAGGGAGAGAGGGGGTGAGAGAGGGTGGGCGAGAGGGAGGGAGAGAGGGAGGGAGAGAGGGAGGGAGAGAGGGAGGGAGAGGGGGAGGGGGAGGGAGAGAGGGAGAAAGAGAGGGAGTGAGGGGGAGGGGGAGAGAGTGAGGGGTAGAGAGTGAGGGGGAGAGAGGGGAATGGGGGGAGAGAGGGGAATGGGGGAGAGTGGGGAATGGGGGGAGAGAGGGGAATGTGGGGAGAGAGGGGAGCAGCAGGGAGGAGATGGGATGAGAGGGGTGGAGAGGGAGGGAGAGGGGGGGAGGAGAGGGTGGGGGAGGGATAGTCGGGAAGGGGAGAGGGAGAAAATTGAAGGTCACACACACACAAGAAACACAGACAGACAGACACAAAGACAGACAGACACACACACACACACACACACACAGACAGACACACAGAGACACATAGTGGTGTCACTACCCATATTCTACCTAGACATTTTACTTGTATAATCACAAGGATCCTGGTTCTTTGACCATTATGGGCATAAAGCACATTCCTCCTTCTGCTCTAGGAGGGGATCGTTTTAAATATTTGTGTCGAAGGGAGACGTTCTGGATCCACCGGTTGGGGACACTTGCCCCCGGTGGTCTAAATGAATTTTTGGATACCAGTACTCTGATATGAGTTTCCAGATCCGGTTTTGGTTCTGTGCCCTCTGGGTCACTTCCTGGTAAACATACATATCCCCTTTCCCACTTATTTCCGGTCTCCTTCACCTCATTTTCCATCCCTTTCCTTATCCCCTCCCTTCCCCCCTCCATCCTATTCCCCTCTCTCTCATATCCCCCACCCTCCCTCTTATATCCCCTATCCTGTCCAGTGAATATAAATAATTATCCACACCTCAATTCTGTGTGCACATGTATGTTGTATGTATATAATAATTTATACATGCATTGTTATGTTTGTGTGTGTATGTATATATATATATATGTATGTGCACACAGAAAATAGACAATGTTGGTTGATATTGGTAGGTTTTATATCAATTAATTATTAATTATTATTATATGTATTTTACAGGTTTATTTATACATATCTATGCATATAGGTAATTATTTTATTTTAGCCCCTTTGTTTATGAATGAACATTATTGAATACTATTTTTATATTTTATTTTTTATTTTAGTTTATTATGTTTTTATTGTTTTTTAAGCAGCATAGTCTTTCTTTGTTATTAGTTGCTATTATTGTACTATGTATAATGTTAATATTGGAATGCTAGGGTGTTTCGTTATATACCTTATTTTCCCTATATAGAGCTTGAATATAAACATCTTTCATAGGTAATTGTGCTCATTGAGGGGTTTGACCATTTTAAATTGATGTACCAATTAACTGAGACACTCGAGTATATATGTATAGCCATCACTGTTCATGTCAATTCCCTTGATAAAGTTGCATTATTGTGACAAAACGCGTCAGGGACGTACATTACGACATTACGTCATCACGCCACATGCACGCTTTATAGCCGGAACGTGTATGATGTTTCACTGAGGCCTTACTCCTATACCACATTGCATGGAGGACTTTCATTGATCATTCAGAGGATGAACGCTATCGGGTGAATCGTTCGGAGATTTCCTGTTGGACTGCCGACGTGATACGAGACGATGGGTGCCTCGGTGGTGATTTTTATAACAAATTGCTTGTTTTTTACATCTACTTTGTGAGTGTTTTTGATCACTCCTCCATCCCCCCCCCTTATATTAAATGTACAATAATACACTATGAGGCGTGCGTTCTCTGTCTTCTTTTTGTTCTTATAGATCCCTTATTGGAATTGGTTATTCCAATTGAGAGCAGCCGTCTCTTACACTTGGACTTTTTATTATTTAATCATTTTATGTGTGTGCATTATATTATTAATTCATGCATTAGAGTGTACAATCTACTTTGTTAGAAATTTTATTTATATTTTTATTTATTAATCACTTATTATAGGATTGTTTGTATTTTGTTTATTGCACTTGGTAGAATAATATTTTTCACTAGGTTCACGAGTGGAGCTACTTTATATATATCTTTTTTTTGCATAGATATGATATGATATATGATATTATATGATATATGATATGATATGATATCCACTCCGTCTGGAAAATCAATAAGCTGGGTACAAATCCTGTATGGTGTGTAACCCATGTTCCAGCCCTCCCCCCCCCCGGTCGCAGACTGGACCCGTAGGGTGTAGTGAGGGCTGGTTACATGTACTATGGTGGCACATACCTGTGAGGAACAGGAGGGCCTGAGTCTCCCGCGATGGTATAGGGGATAACAGGGACAGGCTTCTGGGGTATATGCCTCCATCTTCTTAGCAGTAACGGTGCAGCGCCTCCATCTGTGGCGAGCCCTATAGGGGTAGGGTGAAATCCTCCCAGAGAAGCCCTGGTCTCAGGGCGAGAGATTTCAGTCTCACACACAGTCTTTGATAAAAGCAGCAATGTCTCTTTATTGTCCTTGTAACAGCACACAACAGCAGTTCATACACAGCAGCAGTTCATGTACAGTGTACAGGGTCTTGTCCTCCTCTCCTTCTCCTCCAGGCTGTACCCCTGCAGCATGGGCTGTATGGGGCTTCAATACCCCTGACACCCACCCCAAGGGTATACCCTCTGGGTGAGGCAAGATCCCCCCCCTCACCCCCTGAGCAGGGTGAGGGGCATTGGTCCACCGCCTATAGTGTTATCAGCTCTAAACTGGCTGGTCTTTTGCTTCTCCTCCAAGCACAGGTGTCACTCTAATCATGACCTCTCAGGTCAGTCACTCCAGCACTCTCGGCTCCCAGGACAGAACTGCTTGTCACTTACAGGAACAGGCAGGACTAATTTTAGTCAGCCCCACCCCTCATGATGTCAGCAGGCCCTCCCCTGTGTGTCTCGCCTTCCACACAGAGTCAGGGGCCTACCTCCATCAATCAAGGCAGGGCTTGAAGCAGGGGAAACCCATGATAACTACTGGCGGCCTGCCCTTAGCAGGACTTACACCAGTAGGAGAAAGATATATAGCCCCCGTTTCTTACCGGGGCTACAGGTGCAAATAGGCAATACAATACCGTTTGATGACGAATATCAGAGGCAGCACTCCAAATGGTTGTCAAAAGAATATATTGTATTAACAAGACATCATTCCAAAGTTTCGGTCCACGTGCGGGACCTTTATCAAGGTGATGTGATTACAGAGTGAATTAGAACACATATAAATACCCTCAAAAACCCATGACACACAGGTGCAGCACATAATCATGATTAGATAATACATGGTATACATAATGTTAGACTCTCTCATACCTGTGATCCACCCAGCGTTGCCTGAAACACAGGGATCCGCCCGTGCGGTGAAACGCACTGACTGCGCATGCGCGGGTCAAGGGTGAAAGGCAGAAACCTCTGGCGCATGTGGCAACTCCAGAGGGGTCATCTGCAGTCAATGGAACACAAAGCAAGCAAAAGTAGAGCGAACTGCGCATTCGCGAGCCACTGCTTGGTGGAAATAAATAAATAAAACTGACAGCACCAGTAAAAGCGATCCCTGGCAAAAGGAGTGTATCTGCACATGCGTGACGCTACTGGTATGCACTGTGATACGAGGCAGCATACTAAACGGTCTGGCTCATGGGGAAAACGGGCTGAATGAGACTATTAGCTCAGTAATGAGCCATGCATGCCTGACAATACCTGAATATAGCAAACGAGTCTATACTCAAAATCCCAGCAACTAGTCACCATGGCAAATCAGATGGGAGTCATCAATACCATATGCACTGTATGGAAATAAATGTGGCACTAAATAAAACACCAACAAATATAGTGCAGGACAGTGAAAAACATACTAAAATGTGAACATAAATAATGACATGATCTGGCAAAAAAAATTAATTATTGCAATAAATCCACAACAAAACTGAAAAACTAGCTGGTGCCAAGGTGTTAGAGCCAAAGCAATCCAAGGAAATGAAAAACATCATGCTGTGACTATTGGTATCTAGGCATTGTGAGAGCCTAGTCCGTAAGATGAAATTGGCACAAAGCTGTTACTACACACATGGACATGGACTGGATGATGTAATGATATACAGTAGAAGTCCCAGCGCATCCACAGCAGATGCTGTCATAATGATGTGATGCAGATGTTAATAAACCATGCTCCAATGTGGTTTATATAGAAATAACTTCCCGGCTAAAAGTCAGAGATACCTGTTGAGAGCGCATATCAAAGGTCCATATGGGAAAAGTGTGTCCTGATCACAAAAAATAAATTATCCAATGTTGGATACAGAATCCAGAGTTAACGTGTTAACCCCTGCTGGTGGGAAGAACCTATAATGCAGTGGGAATAACGAGCAGATAAAAGACAAAACAGATATACTGTACAAAAGCCATCAGTGAATGCAGATTGATGAACCGGAATGTCATTCCTGTACTGGAAACAATAACAATCCTATTATGGACAGGAGAGCGGTTAACATGCACATAAACAACCGGTATAGACCGAAACGTTGGAATGATGTCTTGTTAATACAATATATAAAACAGCTACCTGTTTGACGCATGGGTTTACACATACAATGCTTATTTTGCATTGACAAATTGTGAGTGTACATTTGTCTTGTGATTTTTTATTAAAATTTTGTTACCAGATTTTACACATGGATCGGACGCTTTTTCTCTTGTTTCTCCAATAGAATATGCTGGGAGGTTGCTGACCCCAAAGAAGAAGCAGCCCGGACATTGTAATCTCCATACAAAATCATCAACTTTTTTTCTGGAAAACACACATTTTTTTAGTTTATTTTGTGCATGATTTTTTGATTTTTGATTTTTGATTTTTTATAACATTTTCATTTTTTGGTTAATACATTTCACCTAATCATTTTATATTTTGACAATCATATTTTTCAGTGTTTTTTGCAATAATAGTTCATCATTCATCATTTTTTTATTCAATATATTTTTTAACACACAACAATTATACATATATAATTTTTTATATTTTTATATTTTACACACACTCACATCAATACTTATGACCCCCATCTGAGTTCCTATATATATTTTATAATAATACATCTTTACAATTGTTTTATACGGGTCATCTGTGCTAACATTTGTTGCAGTCTTTTTGTTGTCAGGAGTCTACTGTGGGGCTAGTACACACCCAGGCGCTGTTGAATCTTTCAATATATATATATATATATATATATATATATATATATATATATATATATATATATATATATATATATATATATATAGCCCTGGTAAGAAATAGGGCTATAGGTCTATCCTCCTATTGGTATAAGCCCTACTAAGGGCAGGCTGCCAGTAGTTATCATGGGTTTCCCCCACTTCAAGCCCTGCCCTGAGTGGTGGAGGTAGGCCACCTGACTCTGTGTCTGAGGCAAGAGACATAGGGGAGGGTCCTGCCGAAGTCATAAAGGGCAGTGCACAGTCTATTTAGTAGTATGTTTCCTGTCAGTCTGAGTGTCAGTTCTGAGAGAGAGTTCCTGTTAAGGAATAAAAAAAAAACGTGTAACAGCTCCAAGAGTGACGGTCAATGCTGCTAAGAAGCAGCCATAAGTAATAAATGTTCATTCAATTCAAGGAGTTTGACACCGGAACATGTAGGTTAATAGGGTAAACAGTCAATGTAGAATGACAGGGGAGGCAAGGAGGGCTTTTTTGAAAACACTGTGGGGACAATACATGAGAAGGTAACTCACTCAGTCTCCCTTGGTTAACCCCGGCTGTGCCCGGTGTGGAGTACACGCTACTCACGGTCAACCACCGCCTGGCTCCCTGGAAATCCAATGTAACCCTGATGTTCAGAAGCATCTCCCTGGAACATCCGGTGGTGAATGTAGATCCTCTCGCGGTAGCAAAGAAAACAGGTAACGATCAATATCCATCCGCTCCGTGAAAAAATTGCAGAACTCACCAGCAAAGAGGTTAAAAACTAATTTATTAGACTACATAAAAAACAAAAAAAAAACACAGTACAAAGTACTCTCCAACGTGTTTCACGCCCACTATGGCGCTTTTTCAAGCCCTGAGTAGAGCTGATAGAGCTACGGTGGACCAATGCCTCTCAACCTGCCTAAGGGGTGAGGGAAGAGCTAGCCCCACTCTGAGCGCCCGTGGCTTGGGGTGGTGGCAGGGATACAGTGAGCACCCACAGACCATCCTGAGGGTGTGCAGTCTGGAGCTGGGAGAGAAGACCCTGTACCTGAGACCAGCGTGTTACTGGGATTGCTGTGTGCTGTGTGCTGCTGTGACAATAAAGAGAGCTGCTGCTACTTTTTCCAAAGACTGAGACTGGAATCTCTCGTCCCTGAGTGGGAATTCTCGGTAAGGGTTCCACCCCATATCCCTGGGGCTTAACAGAGATGGAGGCGTTGCACCATTAAGATCAGATGAAGGCAAGAACCCCATAAACCTGGTCCTGTACTCCCCCACACCATCGCGGGAGACTCAGACCCTCCTGTTGCCCACAGGTATGCACCACCATGTGTAGCCAGACCTTAGTACACCTTAGGGGGTCCAATCTGCGACCGGGGGGGGGGGAAGGGGTCTGAGGGCTATATATATATATATATATATATATATATAGATAGATAGATAGATATAAGAAAAAAAGCGCCAAATCCTAGTGCGTTACTGTGCAAAAATCGATATATTTAATTCCCAAAAATCTCAATAAAAATGAACTCACAAACATAAAACATTTAAAAGCATTGTATGAGTAATACTCATGCTCCCAGGACCAGGAAACGCTGCTTTGCTGCTGTAGTCCCTCCGTGACTCCACTGGAACAGAATGCTGCCTCCGTTGTTCACTGCCTGCAGGAACTGACGTATCAGGCGCTCCACGATGGTCTCTCACCCGGTACACACCACCAGATGATCTTTAGTTCCCACCGGGGACGGTAGATGCCGCGGACCAGCGGATGACGTCACGGGAATCGTCCAAGAGACCGGACCGGTACAGATTCTCAGCAGTTCAAATGGCAAGCGTTGGAAAGTCCACTGCACACCTTCCCTACGCGTTTCATCAGATTGACTGACTTCTTCAGGGGATGGACTCTGGGTGTGTGGTGTCTCATACTATATACCCCCCGAGTCCAATTAGCTTGATTAGTTAATAGGCAAAAAACAGTGTGTTGGCAATCTAAATTGTAAGTAGAACAAATTATGTACACACGTGAACAACCAATATTGCATCTACATTATTGAATACTTGCCAGCACACAGTGATGTATATAAAAAAATGAATGACAGTAATACTATAAAATTATTAAAACCAACTTGTAGTTGATGTCCTTGTCTATTTTTTTGTTTTTGTGCGGACTACAAGGGTATATCTAAAAATATCAAAAGGATATACTGTAATTGCCAACACATTCATATAAATGATATTAGCAACAGTTATACATTTCAATTGTTAAAACCAAATTTTAGTCAATATTCGTATCTGTTTTAATTAAACATACTACTGTATAAGGGTATATCTACAGATATCCTAAATACCCCAATGAATCTATTGGTAAACAGAAGAGATAGGTATTATTTAACACAAAATAAGTGTGGCTTGAGGAGGGTGGATCAATTGATGAATAAGGAAGAGTATAATATTCTCTATACAATTGAATGACTTATACCTTAGTGTATTATTTATATTTTTCTTTAGTATTATCATGGATAAAGATTGAAACCATAATCCCTTATGAATGGTTCTACTCTTATTATTGTAGAACAATTTGAGAGATTTGTGTATGTGACTATGAATATTGATTGGTATCCCATAAACAGGAGGTGAAAGTATCTTTTAGTATGATTACAATTTGAACTATAAAATAGTCTTCATTATGATGTCTAATAGTAAAGAAAGATTAGCCAGAAGGCAAAATTATCTCAAACCAGCTGAGTCTATTACAGTTGAGATTATGGAGGAGGGTATAGATTTAAAAACCAATTTCTTTAGGCTTGAGAAATTGGCAAAGGAGGAGATGAAGCATTGGCTTGATCTACTCTCATTGGAAAGATATCTAAATGAAAATATAATTCCTAGAGGTTTAAGAGTAACAAAGAAACCTACATTTGAAACCAGTGAGGATTTTTCCTCAAAATGGAACTCCATTTTGGAGAAATGTTCCTTCTCATTGATTCGCTTATTAATCTCGTACCGAGAGGAGAGAGTGAAATTCACTGAGAAGGAAATAGAGGAAGCACAACAAATTTTAATGCCATATACAGAGAGTGAAGAGTTTCAGGAATTGGATCAATTGGTGAATAAGAGAGTACTAAATTATGAAAAAGATATTATGGAACGCAAAGACACAAAATATCATAGAGATACTAATGACTATGCTACTAATCAGGTTACTAATTGGAAAAGAGTCAAGCGAGATGATTCTAAACACCACTATCCCCCTAAGAAGGGAAAGAAACAATACAAATATAGGGAAAGAAGTAGGGACCACCAACATACCTCAGGAGTAACACCTAGAACACATACACCCAGGACGAATAAACAGAAGGAAAACAAACCTACTACACCGGGGTGTTCTACAGAGAATAGATTTGAGGTTTTGACAGATTCCCCTAAGAATTCAGATCTTGCTAATAAAGAAGGTGGAGAAAAAAGTGGGGCCATTCCCAAACACACCAATAGGGATTCATCACCATCTCGGTCCAAAATAACCTCACATACTGCTTCTTTTTTAGAGTTGGTGAAGAAGGAAGAAGAGAGAGAGAAAAGGAGAACTTACCCATTATGGGACAGACATCCCACAGCGCGGGAACACTCCTCACAACGCAGAAAAAGAAACAGCGAGGAAGAAGATCTGGGCAGCGTGAACAAAGAAAGAAGGAAGGCAGACTAAGGACATTGATGCCGGAGAGTCACGGTATTTTCAACCTATCAAGTTTTGTATTGTCAGCACATCATACCGCACTCCTCTCTAAAGGTCTTTCTTTTGCACCTAGTAGTTCACCTAAAAAAATCAATTTATTTGTAGATCTAAATAAATATATTAGGAAGGTCACACTAATGAGATTTTTCACTATGAAGGGAAAAGAGAAGGAGGAGATGTTCAGCTCTCAAGAGAGGGATTGTATTAAAGCCATGACTTCACTATTGGCAGATGGCTCTGACACAGCTGACATTGATACAAACTGTGGCCAAAATTTGGACATTTTTACACAACATACTACACATCTCAATGATGTTGTATTGGATATTGTGGAAAATTTGGTAGATCCAGTATTGTCTTCCTCCACTGTTGCTGATTATACCTCCGTGGAATCTTCTACAGTTAACATCAAACATTCACCTTTTATCCCAAAATCCACCTTCTTCCCCTATCAAGCAAAGGGGGGGTTCATTGATACATTTTACACACTAGTATTGAAAGATTTTGAAACCCTCTGCCAAAATATACCTGTATTACAAAAAAGTAATTTACATAAAAACGAACTACAGGCTTTAAAAGAGTTGAGCGAAGATAGTGAAATTGTAATAAGACAGGCAGATAAAGGTGGCGGAATAGTGCTTCAAGATAAGAGTGTATACATAGCAGAAGCAAATCGGCTGTTAGGTGATGGGAAGTCATATGTACCTCTACAAAGAGACCCAATGGATATCTATCAAAAGGATCTCAAAATTTTCCTCTTAGAGGCAAAACATGAGGGAATCATCACACAGGCAGAATTTGATTTTTTATTCAAAAGAAACCCTAGAACACCAGTGTTTTACCACATACCAAAGATACACAAAGATACAACTAACCCACCAGGGAGACCTATTGTCTCTGGGGTTGAGTCTATGACGTCCAGCGTGTCCCAGTATGTTGACCATTTTTTACAACCTATGGTGGTCAAGTTAAGATCACATATTAGGGACACGCTGCATGTTATAGACTCAATCTCAGGGATACCTTGGAAATCCACTTACATTTGGGCCACATGTGATGTGGCCTCTTTGTACACATGCATTGGTCATACAAAGGGAGTGGCAGCAATAGCACATTTTTTGGAAAAGGACAATCTTATCAACAAAACACAGAGAGAATTCATTTTAAATGCAATCCTGTTCATTTTGGAACATAATTATTTTTTATTTGGAGATGATTACTATCTTCAGATCTGTGGAACGGCTATGGGCACCTGCTTTGCCCCCAGCTATGCAAACCTATACATGGGCCTATGGGAGGACACTCATGTGTGGGGTAATGCTAGGCTGGGGGCGGGCTTGGTGTACTATGGCCGTTTCATAGACGACCTGATTTTCATCTGGGACGGTGAACAGGAGGCATTGAGTGACATTCTAACAGCATTTAATGACAATCAGATGGATTTGAGGTTTACTTTTGATATAAACAAATACAATATTAATTTTTTGGATTTGGAATTAATGGTGAACAACAAGAATGAAATTGTAACAAAAACATTTTTCAAAAAAGTGTCCACAAATGCATACCTACATTTCAACAGCAACCACTACCATAAATGGTTGGAGAACGTCCCCAGGGGCCAATTTCTCAGAATCAGGAGGAATTGTTCTCTTGATTCGGACTACTTGGACCAGGGGGACGCTCTTGTAAAAAAGTATGTGGACAAAGGTTACAATCACCATAAGGTCCTAGAAACTTTTAAACAAGTGGGCCAACTGGATAGACAAGAACTTTTAGACCAGTCAAAAGGCAATATAATATCCAGAAATAGAAAGAGGCAGATAAGGGACAAGAATGAGATCTGTATCCCACAATTTATAACACAATTCAACTGTGCTTCACAAAAAATTTAAAATATATTAAACAAACACTGGGGAATTTTGCTTAATGACCCAATCATAGGCAAAAATTTACCACCCAAAATACCGGTGATATTTCAGAAAGCCAGAAATATAAAATCAATCGTGGCACCCAGTAGACTGAAAAAATTCAGAAATGCTGTACAAACAAATAAGAACGTAAAAAATGGTAATTTCCTGTGCAATCGCTCAAGATGCCTTACATGCAAACACTTAAAGAAGACTGAGAGTGTCACATCCCACTCTAATGGATCAGTACATCAAATAAAAGGCCATATCAACTGTCTGTCCACTCACATTGTATATGCCATTACATGCCCCTGTGGGCTTCAGTATATTGGTAGAACTAAAAGGGCCCTATGTATACGATTCCTGGAACATCGACGTAATATAATTCATGGGTTAAAAACACATAGTTTATCCAGACATTACGAATTGAAGCACAATAAAGATCCGTCCTCATTAGTAATCATGGGGGTTGAGGCTTACAATTCTACACTTCTGAGTGGAGACAGGCATAAATTGCTTAATCTTAGAGAAACATACTGGATCTACGAATTGAATACACTGAGTCCAGAAGGCCTGAATGATTGTATTGATGTTAGCACAGTCATCTAAATCTACTTCTGTCTATATTTTGAGATGGATTTTTCTCCTGTTTTCTTTTTGCTCCCTATCACTATAGGATAGGTAGTGTTACATGTCTGGTGACCACGGAGGTCTGGGTTGAACATGTTCACATGTTCCCTTCGTGATCGCCAGACATAGGTTATTATCAATAATAATTCACCTATTTTGGTGTTAATTATTTATGACAGCACTCAACCATTTTGTTTGAGGGTTCATATCATTGGTAGCACACATCAAATAAATTAACACATTAAATAAATCAATCACACACACAAATAGCACAGTACCGTACTAGGGCACATTTATCACAGTTTGTTATTTTAGCATAATTTGGATCATGTATTCACATCTATATTTATATTTAATCACTTATCACGTATACATAGATTTCTTTTTTCACCTTCACAATTCTCAAACCTCCTTTCCCCTTCCCCCCCCCCTCGCCCCTCTCCCCTTCCCTCTTTCCATCACACCGAGGAGTGTTGGGAGACAAGCTGAACCATGCAAATTTGCTGGGCTGACTATTCAAGTGACCTAGGATACATGTCCGGTCTAAACTTCCAAAAATATATTTCACAAATGCTGCTCTCTTCCACGCTGGTTCTATTTTATAGTTCAAATTGTAATCATACTAAAAGATACTTTCACCTCCTGTTTATGGGATACCAATCAATATTCATAGTCACATACACAAATCTCTCAAATTGTTCTACAATAATAAGAGTAGAACCATTCATAAGGGATTATGGTTTCAATCTTTATCCATGATAATACTAAAGAAAAATATAAATAATACACTAAGGTATAAGTCATTCAATTGTATAGAGAATATTATACTCTTCCTTATTCATCAATTGATCCACCCTCCTCAAGCCACACTTATTTTGTGTTAAATAATACCTATCTCTTCTGTTTACCAATAGATTCATTGGGGTATTTAGGATATCTGTAGATATACCCTTATACAGTAGTATGTTTAATTAAAACAGATAAGAATATTGACTAAAATTTGGTTTTAACAATTGAAATGTATAACTGTTGCTAATATCATTTATATGAATGTGTTGGCAATTACAGTATATCCTTTTGATATTTTTAGATATACCCTTGTAGTCCGCACAAAAACAAAAAAATAGACAAGGACATCAACTACAAGTTGGTTTTAATAATTTTATAGTATTACTGTCATTCATTTTTTTATATACATCACTGTGTGCTGGCAAGTATTCAATAATGTAGATGCAATATTGGTTGTTCACGTGTGTACATAATTTGTTCTACTTACAATTTAGATTGCCAACACACTGTTTTTTGCCTATTAACTAATCAAGCTAATTGGACTCGGGGGGTATATAGTATGAGACACCACACACCCAGAGTCCATCCCCTGAAGAAGTCAGTCAATCTGATGAAACGCGTAGGGAAGGTGTGCAGTGGACTTTCCAACGCTTGCCATTTGAACTGCTGAGAATCTGTACCGGTCCGGTCTCTTGGACGATTCCCGTGACGTCATCCGCTGGTCCGCGGCATCTACCGTCCCCGGTGGGAACTAAAGATCATCTGGTGGTGTGTACCGGGTGAGAGACCATCGTGGAGCGCCTGATACGTCAGTTCCTGCAGGCAGTGAACAACGGAGGCAGCATTCTGTTCCAGTGGAGTCACGGAGGGACTACAGCAGCAAAGCAGCGTTTCCTGGTCCTAGGAGCATGAGTATTACTCATACAATGCTTTTAAATGTTTTATGTTTGTGAGTTCATTTTTATTGAGATTTTTGGGAATTAAATATATCGATTTTTGCACAGAAATGCACTAGGATTTGGCGCTTTTTTTCTTATATCTTTCTATGCAGGTGGAGAGGGAAGTCGTTGTGCCCTTGTAAAGAAGCTGCCTGTCGGTCCTAATAGTGCTACTGTTACTCCCCAATTATTGGACTTATTTGTTGGACTCTAGAGAACTATCTGCATTGAGCAGTTTAAGGAAAGTTCACAGCACCACACATTTTTTTGTTTAAATTGTATTTTTTAGTTGCTTTGATTAGACATTCATTATGCACTATTGGTATATTAATTAATCTCATTATTTAAGGATATATTGTATTATTTTATCATTATATTAATTCATTAATATTGTGTTTATATATTTATAATCCACTAATAGTCTATTTATAGATACCCTATATTTCTGGCTATTCACACACGAGCGCAGACCTTCATTGTATATATTATATATATATATATATATATATATATATATATATATATATATATATATATATATATACATGTAGAGGTATCAGTACCGTGTTAGCCGAGCTTCAATAATCAAAAAATAAATAGATGATACCGTTCTGTGGCTAACGAAATGCTTTTATTTGTGCGAGCTTTCGAGATACACTGATCTCTTCTTCTGGCGATGTTACAATGAATGAAGCAAAAGGTATACTTAAATACAGTGTCTCTTGGAATGTTTTCTGTGCTGTTCTTTCCCCCGGTGTGGATGTGTTTTATGGCTAGAGGTGTCAAAAGGTTACTGTGAAAGCAAGTGAAGAAAGAGTGTGTGTGTGTATCAGTGTGAATAAAAATGAATGGAGAGCCCACAGTATATACAGTGCTTTACACAAGGTGTGTGTGGAGTGGGAGTGGATATAAATGGTGTGGGTGGGTGTGGAAATGTGAGAGTTTGTAGCACAACTAAAAGTGTGTGTGGATACTAAGTGGTCCCTATTGGTGTATAGGGATGGAAAAACAAGGAGTATTAGTATGTGTGAGAGACAGCTATGTGTGCATACATATAACACTGTGTGTACATACATGGCCTTTAGCGCTCATGGGACGAGAGTTCACTAGTGTCAGTAATGACTCATAAAATTTCGATCTCTGTTTAGGCCACTGCTAAGTGTCCCAAACAGTTGCATAAATTTGTATTCATGCAACCGTCTCTCTTTCGGGGTTTTAAGATTACCTTTGTGTATGGCAACCCTCAGATCGTTCATCTTATGGCCAGAGTCAGAGAAATGTTCGCCAACAGGACTGTCTCTTGTACCGCGTGTGATGCTGTGGCGATGCAGGTTCATATATATGGAAATATTCCTTTATGCTCATTTGAATGTCTTAGACATGTCTACAAACCTACTTTTCACCATTATCACCCAGCACACAGCACTTCCACTGCAACAAGGTATTCTGGGAAATTACATGCAAATGAGCACACAGTGCCACCTTTTGCTTCAAAACCATTCAACATGGTTCCCCTATAGGCTTAAGCTTGCTGCATGGTCACAGCTTTGAGCACAGCCAGGGTTAAGATGCATAGCCAGTAAACCCACCCACAGACAGCCTGTTTTGACCTTAATCGTTTTTGAAATAATTTGTTTATTTTCATAATATAACATTACAGCTTATATCATCAAAACATAAAATACAAAAACAGAAAACATTATTTTCCTAATCATTAGAACACACAAGACTAAACTTATATAATGTACTAATTAACTATTCTTTCTTCAGTTAATAAAAACATAACCAAAACAAGCATTACAATATAACTTCATATATTACATTAAAATACTGAACTAAAGGGAGGCTCATGCGCAATGGTGTGGTGGATGGCTGCTTAAGCCTGGAGCTCCGTCCCCCCGCCAATATAATAAAGCAGCAATAACCACTTTTCAGTGACTTTCAAACCTCGGCACTTACATAAATATAGAGGTGAATACACAGAGATGGCCCCGCAAACAAATAAAAAGAAGAACACGGGCGATTTACGCAAGTACCTGAACCAATCGGCGGCAAAAGGTGCCGGAGCCGAAATGGCGGCGGGCTCCACTGCGGGGTCGGACTCTGACCGCAAGGAGGATGCGGGGGAGGAGCCTGAACAACTGCCGGTCAGGAGATGCGACTTTGACCGGCTCAACAATGATATGAAGACGCTATTTCGGGCCGAAATACAGGAGCTCCGTAAGGAGGTCCAGGGAGTGGGGGAGCGCACGGGGGCCCTAGAGGAGAAAATGGCGGCAACTTCAAAAGCCATCCGAAAATCAGATAAACGATCCTCATACATGCAAGCCCAAATCACAGAACTGGCAGAGCGTCAGGAGGACGCAGAGAACAGGGACCGCCGCAATAACATACGGATCTGCGGCAACCCTGATTAGATTACAGAGATAGAGGGCTTTGTCTCCCGCTGGATGGCATCCCTGCTCCCTGAAATTCCTGAACCAGAGCTCTTAATGGACCGCTGCCACCGTGCTCTCAGGAGCAGACCTGTGGCTACTGAACAGCCACGAGACGTAATAGCAAGGTTGCACTATTTTCGCACCAGGCAGCCAGTTTTTCAAAAGGCACGAACCCAAAGTGCCTGCAAGTTTGAGGAAACTACCCTCCAATTGTTCCAGGACCTCTCTCCTCTAACGCTGGCCAGACGGAGGAAACTGCAATCGGTCACGAAGATACTCCGGGACAGAGCAATCCGTTACAGATGGACCTTCCCGTTTGGCCTATTGGTCATCAAGAATGGGAGGGCCATCTCTATGAAAGAGCCAGATGAAGGGGATGACTTCCTCCACAAACTAGGAGTGAAGGAGGCCCCGGCAAACAGATCCCAGGAGGAACTGGCAAGGGAGGTGGAGTAGCAAAGAGTGGATAACTCTAAACGCGTCCGAGATCCGCAGGTGGCGTATAAAGACTAAACACTGGACAGTACCCTGGTTCAACTTGTTTTCACATACCTAAAGTTACCGCAGTTGCGGATTTAGTTGCCAATAAAATGGCGCCGTTTCCTTACTACTATGAGTCAAGCAGTACTGGGCCACCCCTAACCCTTTCCGCACCAAAGTCCCGATGAAGGAGCAAAAACGACCCTAAAATGGCAGATGTGGGTGCAAACTGGCCAGCACGCTGAACGAGAAGACCCGCAGCACACTTACCTTGTCAAGTGGTCGACCGGATGGAAGCGGGTCATGATGGAGGGCCATGGAACGCACGCCGGACAAGATGGAGGCGTCCCTGGCCATGTCAGAGGACGAGACCACCAGAAGAAGAAGGACCTGTGGCGGGAAGACAGCGCGGGAAAGCACCCATCTCTGAGACCATCCGGTGGGAAAATGGCGGCGGCCGGAAGGATGTCACAGGATATGGCCAGGCAGCCATCTTGGTCGAGGCAGATGACGTCATGGACCGGAGATGGGAGGCGAAAGGCAGATATACGTCACGGCGCAGCGACATAAAGAATCCCAACCCGCAAAGCACCCACTGAAGACCCAATATAGAGCCAGGACAAAGCTCTCGGCCGGGCCACACACAAACGTAAAGTCACACACAGGTCATAACATAGGGACGTAGACAGGGCACGCAGAGGAGGGGACACATAGGCATCCCGGTAAATAGAGGCGGGGGTGAAAAGAGGATAGGTCTACAAACATATAGATAAGGGAGAAAAGAAACAGAGGGGCACAGGGAGGAGAGTTCAGGGCCCTCACAGGAAGGAAGCCCCAACGAGCCCAGTATGCAGGCACAAGTAGGGAGCGCTGAGGTTACAAGAAGTTTTGTTTAAAAAAAAAAAAAGTGGTTGTTGGTTTTATTTTTCTGATGTTTTACACTGCATGGCGGGGAGGGGAGGGAGGGGAGCTCATGCCTGCCATCATCATGGGACTCCACATGGGTACCTGGGGGCCATCCCTCAGGTTGCTCATGCAAGACCCACTGGGCCGGTGGACTGGGGTTCTGGGGAAGGGAGGAAGACCACCCAAGCTGGAGCCCAGACCGGATACCCAGGAGTGGCAGTCAAGGTGGCTGCAGGGGTTCAACCCCGGCTGCCCACCGAAGGTTTTATTTGTCTATGTATTGTTCTTTCAATGTTTCCCCTGTGTGTACCCCTTTGTTTTCCCCCCGCACAGCCAAAGAGCACAGAAAGGAGGAAGAGAGACCCGAGACGGAAAATAGGACGGGGAGGTCTGTCGGCCTCCTTACAAGCCCACACCCAAAAGAAGAGAGCAAGCTCCACAAATGGGTAGGAACTTCACTATAATATCCCACAATGTGAAGGGATTCAACAGCCCCCACAAACGCAGAATGGCCATGACTGATTATAGAAGGTTAGATACCGATATCATCCTATTGCAAGAGACGCACTTTTCTAAAAATAGCGCCCCGAAATATATTGATAGCAGATATAGACAATGGGTTTCAGCCGCAGCCAATAAAAAAAAGAAAGGGGTCGCGATTCTACTACACAACCGCTTAGCACTAGAGATTACCCTGACCAAACGAGATAAAAACGGACGGTTCATAATTGTGGTAGGCACTCTCCGTGGGCAAGCCATCACAGTGGCGAATGTCTACGCGCCCAGTGATCAGGCAGATGTCTTCATGGACAGATTCTTCGCAATTCTGAATAAGGTAGCGCAAGGCAGGATAGTCCTAGGCGGAGATTTTAATCAAACATTAGACCCGTCCATGGATAGATGTACCCCAGGAGGACGTACAAGACCGAAAGGTAGAACCTCTTGGATTCAAGGCCTAAAGGCCAATAGGCTAGTCGATATTTGGCGCGAGCAGCACCAGGAAGAGAAGGAGTTACATTCTACTCACACCCACAATACCGTTATAGCAGGATAGACTACCTCTTTGTATCCAATAGAATGGTTTCGCAGATCTCCCACACGGGAATCCATGATATTTCATGGTCAGATCATGCACCAATCGAGCTGCGGTGCACTGATTTTAGGCTAGACCGGCCAAGAGCGACTTGGAAACTCAACGAGTTATTGCTCAAAATCCCTGAAATTGAGTTGAAAGTGGGGGATAGAATCAGGGAATATTTTCGTGAAAATGTTGGAAGTGTGACATCACAATCCACCCTATGGGAGGCCCATAAGGCAACTCTACGAGGAGAACTCATAGGGATAGCGAGTAGGCAGAAAAGAGAAAAAGAAAGTAAGATTAAGGAACTACAATCTGAATTGGCAACCCATTCCGCCCTACATAAAACTAACAAGCAAGCACAGGCCCAGAAGGCCTGGCTTGACACCAAAACAAAACTAAATTTACTGCTGGCCTCCCGAGCTGAGAAGGAGATGACTTGGTTAAAACGGAAATTCTATGAAAAAGCGAACAAGCCAGATACTCCACTTGCTAATAAGCTGAGACATAAGACATATAAGAATTTTCACATCCAGGCAATTAGGACAAAAAAAGGTGACTACACTTCTGACCCAAAACAAATAGTAGACGAATTCAAAACCTACTACGAGACCCTTTATGATGGGGCGAAGGTCTCACATAACAAGACCACTCGTACGCAGCTAAAAACATTCTTGAAGGGAGAAAAGCTACCCAGATTGGGCAGAGAGGAGAGGGAGGTGCTACAGGAAGACTTTACGGGTGAGGAGCTAACAGAGGTAATCAAGTCACTGAAGCCTTCCAAGGCACCGGGCCCGGATGGCTTCTCTAATCTATATTATAAAAAATTCCGGAAATTACTAGCTCCTCACCTTCTTAAGATGTTTAATTCCTTCCTAGAGGGTGCCCCAATACCTAACCAGATGCTCCAGGTGTCCATCTCGGTGATACACAAACCAGGAAAAGACCCAGCAGATTGTCAAAGTTACCGACCAATATCACTAATAAATTCGGACACTAAAATTTTCTCCAAATTGTTGGCTAACAGGTTAAACAAAGTTATGCCAAATCTGGTCCACCCTGATCAGGTAGGGTTCATATGCAGGAGACAGGCAGCTGACAATACTAGACGGATTATAGATCTAATTGATTTGGCTCAAAGACAGAATATCCCGTCTATGGCTTTAAGTCTAGATGCCGAGAAAGCCTTCGATCGGATCGACTGGCCCTACCTGAGAGAGACGCTCAGAGAGTTTGGCATAGGGGGTAGAATGTTGGGCGCTATTCAAGCTCTTTATCAGAAACCGACGGCGAGGGTTAGACAACAGGACTTCCCATCGGAAGAATTTCAGATAAAGAGTGGCACCAGGCAGGGATGCCCCCTGTCCCCACTTATTTTTGCCCTAGGCATAGAGCCATTGGCGGCACATATCCGCCTTAACCCAGACATACTGTATCAGGAATAAAAATCCGAGAGCAGTCACACAAGGTGGCCCTGTATGCAGATGACGTTATTCTAACGCTGTCAAAACCCCTTACCTCTCTGCTGAATGGTTTTGGTGTGTTAGGCGAATCTCTGGTTTCAAAATTAATCAGTCCAAGTCAGAATCCCTAAACATCAACCTGCTAAAGGTCACTAAAAAACTAATAGATGTGAAATACAATTTCAAATGGCAAGCCTCCTCCATTAGATACCTAGCGGTTAACAGTACCAAAAATTATAGCGCTCTATATAAAGCCAATTACCCCAGACTAATTAGGACTCTGAGGGAGGATCTCCGCAATTGGTCAGGCTATGCAATTTCCTGGATAGGCAGGATCCAGAGCCTCAAGATGAATCTCCTCCTTAGAATCTTGTACCTCTTCCAGACCCTCCCGGTGGTACAAGTGGCCAAGGAAGACATCCTCCGCTTGCAGTCCTCTATGGTGAAATTTGTATGGGGTAATAAGAAACCACGCATTAAATCCAGTACTCTAATTAGACCAACTCTAAGGGGAGGACTGGCAGTACCTTGCTTGATATCATATTTCAGAGCGGCCCAATTATCCCAAATAATCCAGTGGCACGTGCAACCAAGCCTGAGAAGGTGGGTTGAACTGGAAAAAGAGTGCTGTGCCCCAGTGGCACTGCAGGACTTAATCTGGCTGCCAAAACAGGTACTTAAGACCGTAGGTGAGCCGCTAGCCGCGCAGCTCGTTGGCGACTTGGGAGGCCACCAGATACCGATGTGCCCTTACAACATGGCATACATTAATGACCCCGTTTGTAGGGAACCCTGATTTCGCTCCAGGCCTGCCGGGCAGAAACTTAGCAATCTGGAAACAGAAAGGCCTAACGAGGCTCCTACATCTGGAGGGTAGAAGTTCTATAAAATCCTTTGAGCAAATTAAATCAGAAAAAGAGATGCCAAACTCTGAATTTTTCCGATACCTCCAGATACGAGCATTCTACATTAAAACCCCAAAACGCCCCAGGCGCACTCATTTCGAGCAGCTGTGTTCACGAGGAACAGACACTATGGGACTCACATCTAGGATTTACAGAGAGGTGGTCTGTCCAGGGACAGGGGACGACAACAAACTTAGTTATAGAACGAAATGGGAGATAGACTTAGGGGAGACTCTAGAGGACGCAGACTGGGACACCATAGTACTGGCAGCGGCAAAAAGCTCTATATGCACTACTTTAAAGGAGAATGCATATAAAGTCCTGATGAGGTGTTACCTCACCCCAATGCGATTAGCAAAGTTTGTAAAGGGTTACCCCCCATTGTGCCCAAAACAATGTGGGGAACAAGCAGACTTGCTGCATATGCTGTGGAGTTGCACCAAGGTGGCCCCAATTTGGGAGGAGACCCGCAATTGGCTACAGCGAATCCTCGGTCTTGAGGTCCCCTTGGACCCCTGGCTGTTTCTGCTGGGCAGACGCACCCGGGGGCTAAGCAGACCGGCACATAAATTGATTGCACATTTTGCAACAGTCCTGAGGTGCGAACTTGCAGCATTATGGAAGCAACCAGATTTACCCACAATCACGAAAATTTGGAATAGAATTTGGTACGTTTGCCGGATGGAACAATTGACGAGTCTGGTCAATGACACCGGCACAAACTTTCTAAAAACTTGAGCCCCGTGGCTGGCCCAGACAGACATCCCAGGGGTAGAGGCCGCCACCATACTGCTCTGATAGCTGAAGATGCATTCTCCTTTGAAGTGCCAGTACAGACATTAAATAGGAAGAGAACAGATAGGGCTGACAGGAAACAACACTACTCTACAAGGGCTCCAGGGAAGTGAACGGAGGTCTCATTTAGAGTGGACGCAAAAAGTAGTAAAAAGAAGAGGGCAGTGCTCCTTGTGCGGTTCCCCCTCCCCCTTTGTTTTTCAAGTGTCATTGTTTTGTCTTGTCTGTCAGTAAGTTACCCTTGTGCGTCAAGTTTGGTTACTGCAAAAATAAGGGGGGAATATGCATACATCTGTAAGTCATTGTGTTGTTAGCTTATGTTGTAAATGTACCATGTACCCAATAAAAAATTTTGGTTGAAAAAAAAAAATACTGAACTAAAAACAAACAAATACATGTCTAACCAGTAAATTCTCACTTTATCACAGCAAAACCTAAACTAGCATACTGTATTGTAACATTTACCACACAAACTTTCTTTTGTCAAAGAAATCAACATAACATTTCTTACTTACAAACCCTTCTGTCTCTAACAATTCATCAAACATCCTCAACATCAAAAAAGGCTGCAGGCGAGGCATCGCAGCTTTGAACTCCTCATATTCATAAACCTTGCATGCCAAATTGTAATGTCCTTTGAATAAACATCCTTTTTTTTCACCTTCTCTCCTCCCCAAGCAAATAAAACAATCATCTTTCAGTATTCCTTCATACTTCTCTGGATTTCCCTTCCAATCGTCCACAATCAAGCTTAAACGTTCCATATTTCCCTCCTTCCCCACCCAATCAGCCCATTTTTGTATTGTTTCTTTGTCCTTTATGTGCACATATATCAGAGACTTTCCCCTTCCCTTCCAATCATCCCCCGCCCATTTTTTCCATGCAACTTTCATGCTCTTTCTCTCCTCACTTACACTCCTCTTTTTTACTTCCCTACATTCCTCACCATTCTCTCAATCAGATTCACTCTCCTCTGATCCTGTTTCCTCCTCATCTGCCCAGCTTCCCATTTTTGGGGTTGCTGGAAATTCCTCATCAACTGAGCTTTCATCAGAGTCCAGTCCACTCAGATCCATTGCCACTTGTTGCACTGTTCTTTTAACTGTTTCTTTTTGGCTTTGTAACTTTCTCTTTCCTCTGGTTACAAACTGCTCCTCCCCTGCATCCTCCTTTAAAGCATCCGCTTCCCCAGGCCCTGAGGTGTTGCTTATGCCTGGGTTGGGGGTATCTGGATCCATGGCCATACACTGCTCCACTCCACTTTTTCCAGCTGACTTCTGTGGTTCCTCAGCAGCATGGCATTCATTTGTAGCGGCCATCTTTCCTTCCTCATGGTCTTCGTTTGTAGCATCCATCTTTTTTTCCTCCTCTGTTTTTGTCTCCACTCTCCTCCAACCTCCTCTGGCTCGTTTGCATATGATTGGGGACACTGTCTGAAACTGTGACCGTTTTTGCCGCACAAATTGCACTTCATTTCTTCCGTACATCCATGTTTACTGTGTCCCAGTTTGTTGCATTTTGTACAGAATTCCTCTGTACAATCCTTCTGCAAGTGATCAGGTGCCCCACATCGCCTGCACCTTCTTGGCTGTACCGCATAAAATACTGATCCATGCAATTGCCCAATATGTATCGCATTCGGAATATGTACCAGCTCTAATGTCTCTTTGTCTTCTTTCAGGAGTACAGTGTACTTCATTACACCGGTTTTAATGCGGTCCTCATCCACACACCTTTCTTGTTTCTCGTACACCACAGCACATTACTGTTTAAGTCAAAATTATTTACATTTTCATTGTAAATCACCACAAAAACATTGTTTTTGGTCCTATTAGTCAGGTCCTACAAGAAGATCTTATCCAATTTTCCCTCCCTCTTAAACAAGGAATACAGCTTCATACATTTCTCATGTGCAGCTGGGTTTGCAAAGATCACTTGGTAACACTTACTTGGTGTCACTTCAAAGATATAGTCCAATTCCATGGGGCTGAAGCCAAATAACTTCTGTAACACCAATTGACTGAAGTTCAGGCGATCCATCCGGATATCATCACACAAGGCAAACTGGACTGCATTTCTCCTGTGCATCTTCTTAATCTTTCTGTTACCAGTAACACAAAAGCGCTTTCTCTTCCGTCAAAGTTGCGGGGCTTGCACCCTCAGCCCTGGCCAGCGGGGCCTCACACTGTTTCGACCTTAATGGGTCACTTCAGTGTGGCGTTGGTTATACTGCTATGCGCCCACCCCGCCCCCCAAAAAAAAAATTAAGCAAGGGATAGGTTTTACCATACTTAGTTAAGTTATGGTGGGTACAAAAAGTGACAAAAACCCTCCACAACAAAGCATATAGCAAATGGAAATGGTCTGCAACCCCGCCTTTCACCATTATTACCCAGCACACAGCACTTCCTCTGCAGCAAGGGATTCTGGGAAATGACATGCAAATGAGCACACAATGCCACCTTTTGCTTCAAAACCATTCAACATGGTTCCCCTATAGGCTTTTATATATATATATGAAAGAAAAAGAAAAGGGAGTGAAGTAGCGCCAAAAAAGAAGTGTTGGAATAGTGTAAAAATATATTATTGATGATAATTTAAATGAATATTTCTAAATAGAAAAAATCACTAAAAATCATAAATGTGTTTACTACAGTTTAAAATAAATATATATATATAACATATTATATGCTCCTATTTCGTGAAAAACAATTTAAAACAACACTCCAAAAACATGTGATAACATAAAATACAAGCAAAAAGAAAAATTGATATAAAAAACAGTCCGTGAGAGAAAGTCTTTAAATAGGAAAAATAGTCCTGGTATGAGGGGATCTCCGGCAGCTCTCAATTAGGATGAACCACATCCAGATGATACCTATTAGAAAAGAAAAAAGAGAGAGAGCGCACGCCCCATAGCATAATACAGTACATTTATTGGGAAAGGGGAGGGGGGAAAAGACCAAAAAGTGGAATAAATGATTATAAATGTAAATGTCCTAACAGCAAAAAATGCTGAAACCAATAAATAAAATAAATAAAATAAAATGTAATGTGACTCAGTCACTATAGATTGACATACATAATGATAACAAGATTCAGATTATAATTATTAACAATAAATACAACAAAGAAATATGTAATATGAGTAAAAAATATAAATCTAAATAAAACTAACTAAGTTTTTTATTTAGATTATATTTTTTACTCATATTACATATTCCTTTGTTGTATTTATTGTTAATAATTATAATCTGAATTTTGTTATCATTATGTATGTCAATCTATAGTGACTGAGTCACATTACATTTTATTTTATTTATTGGTTTCAGCATTTTTTGCTGTTAGGACATTTACATTTATAATCATTTATTCAACGTTTTGGTCTTTTCTATATTAATATGTTCAATTCTATTGTATCTTTCCCTATGGGATGTAATATATATGGGTTATTGCCTATTTAAATGTCCCCCTTATTAGGTAGATAACGTCTCAATACATATGTATTTTTTTAACAATATTCAATTGATTATTTATTTAATCCCATCTATTTTTGTAGCTTCATTAATTTTCTGTGTTTTAATTTACTATCATTTGATGAATTACTTGACTTTATGAACTTTTATCCCTTGGTTATTCCTATTCTCATCTCTTTATATATTCTAACCCAATCTATTTTCTGTTTATATTATGCCTTCAGTTTGTGACAGCATGCTCGTTCATCTAAGGCAATAGCCTGCTATGATAGGCTTATCCATTTGAACTCTGAACCTATTGAAGGACACGATCTAGCTACCTAGCAACCGGCTGCTATAAATCCTTAGTGAGGGCAGGAATCACAAGCAACCCTTTGAGAAAGTCACAGCACGTGACGAAACGCGTCAGGGAACGGAACTGCGTCATCACGCAAGCGCATGACGGGCCGTATCGAGCGCTGATACACATTGCGGCCAGCAGAGATTGGAGATTTTCCTAAAACTCAAAGACTGCATCATTGATTTTAAGGAGCCTTTCTACTCACGCACCAGAGAACATCTACCAGCAGCTTCAAGTGAGAGTTGGACTGCAGGGTCTGGAGGCTGAGTGACCAGAGTTGGCGGTGATATATTTCACACACTGCTTGATTTTAACCTATCCTTGTGAGTGGATTTTCTACCCCCCCCCTCCCCTCTCCCAATAAATGTACTGTATTATGCTATGGGGCGTGCGCTCTCTCTCTTTTTTCTTTTCTAATATATATTTCTAATTTCTAATATATACAGTATATAGGCAATGGAGAGTAGTTGGCACTCACGTGTATGCAGTAAAAGGAAGGTGCATGTAGTAAACAGGCAGGGGTGTTCCTCACAGCAGTGGTGCACTGCCTTGAGAAAGGTCCCCCTGTGAGGACCGAAACGTTGGCATTTGTGCCACCTACTCTAATACAATCTTATTTTAAATTACCTCTGAGTGCTGTCTCATTCCTACTGCATTGCTGCGGCTGCCCCACTGCTGTGAGGAACACCCCTGCATATTTAAAACGTGGTGGTAAACCCTACAGTCTTGAAAATGGCAAAGCCAGCAGTTAAACCAACTTCACACTGATGATACCCATTAAGGTTGAAACATGTCTGTGAATGGTTTCTCTGGCTTTGCATCTGATTCCCATGCTGTGCTTTTAAAGCTGTGTTAACAGCAAGCATTAGCTTATAGGGTCTCCATGTAACAATGTTTTTTCAGACAAAAGGTGACACATTGTGTGTCATTTCCAAGAATCATTTGCAGCAGTGGGAGCACTGTATTCTGGGGATAATTGTGAAAGGCAGGGTTTCAGACTGCCTAAGACATGTGAATGTGCTCACAAGTGATCTTTTTATTTGCTATATGCAATATGGTGGAGGTTTCTTGTTGCCTTTTTCACCCACCATAACTTAAAACGTGATGTTATATATAGCAGGCTATAGTTAGCAGGTCTTTTTCATGTTACTGGGTTTGGACAGATCCAATGTGATCATTCTCCCTCCAAATATAGAGGTATATGAACATTTTAATCAGGTAGTGTTAGGACCTGCTAATGGTCATGCCTTGATGTTGCTTGCAGGCTTAGAACACTTTGGCCAAAGGGTTTAACTAAATTAACCCTTTTCAAGAGAATATATAGGTATTTCACTGTGAATTTTTGTCATATTGGATGTAGCATTGGGCATTTCTGTCTTTTGTTGTATACATCTGTAAGAAATAAGAATAAAAGTGCCCTATTGCTTGGTTAAAGTTTGCAAAATCTGTAATGTACAACACATACTGTACACACAGCGATAAGTGTTTATTTCTACTTCACTGTAGATATATCTATTCTCTTCCCCAGCTCCATAAAAATAAAACTAATGTTTAATAACAAATATTTGCTTACCCAACTAATTACATATCTATCTATTTTTACATATTAATATTGAATGACTTAAGGCCAGGTGAGAATCAATAGTGCTCACTAACAGCTGAATATATTCTCTACTCTCCGGAGCCTTACCTGCTAACACCTTCTCCCAAGATTATACAAGCTTACTCCATTTTGTCATGATCAACCCCTTCATAATTCATGACTCAGCGGAGCAATTTGCAATAACTAAAAAAGCAGGTTGTATAGATTTTGTTTAAAAAATAACCTTTACTTGAACTGTAGATGCAATAAAGAAAATGTGCTTATAAAATACTTCTAACTAACAATAACAGCCAGGGATGTTTATTTTTCCTCAGTTCTGACAAAACATTTTTAGTGATAGTAAAAAAGCAAACACACTGGAGCAGGATTTGATGGATTCCTTTATAATATACGTGTTACGTAACTCATCTGTAGCTCTTTCTAATAACACTCCAATTTGTAAGATGATGCACATGGCATAAATGTACAACAAAATACCATGCTAGGTTAATATTATACTATAAGACAAGATCAACAATTCTCTGTGGCAATTTTACTCCAAAAATTGTATTGATATCCAGTGTCTTTATGTATTAAACAATTATATGCAAAGAAGCGCTTAAAGGTTAAAAATACAAACTTGCAGTAAATTATACAGCAGTTCCTGTCTTCGTACGTTCATACATGATATGATATCATAATAACGAACAAGACAGAACGTGCATAACTTTACTTTTACAAATCTTTTCAACATATTTTGTTATTAACTGTGGCTTATTTACCAGTCTTTGTTACATTATATTTATCATAGCTTATGACATATGAGTTACTGGTCTATCAAATTACTGTACCCATTCATATCCTTTACAATTAGTGGTACTGTGTCTGGATGATATCAATTCAACAATTCTAATCCCTAGTTTGTACTAAAGAATATTTAACAACAGTCAACAAATTATTTTCACTGTAAAAAAAAATGTGTTTACTTCAAATGTGCGGAATAATTAAAAGCATAGTTATGGGGCTCTTAACCAGAGATGGATGAATTGCACAAAATCGGTTTCACGGATTTTGGAAGATCATTTTGACCAAATAACCCCCCCCTCCCCGCCCCCAAACAAAATCCATCTCCGGATTGGGAACTAAAAAAACAAGCGAATGACTACAAATTTGGATACAATCTGGACAGATTTTTAAGACTCCAAAGAGAGAGACAGAGAGACAGAAACAAAGAGTAGACTTTACATTTGGTAGTGCGGCATGGCTGCGGTCGTGGAACAGTTACGCGGGCCATTAGGAGCGGCGGCGGCTATCGCTGCCGCATATGTCAGCAGCCGGGGGTGTGTGGGGGGTGTGTGGGAGGTGGGGGGAGTGTGGGAGGTGGGGGGTGTGTGGGGGGTGGGGGATGGGGGTGTGTGGCAGGAATTAGGAGCGGCGCCGGCGGCTCCCGCCGCCGCCGCCGCATGTGTCAGGGGACGTGTGAGCGGAGCGGCATCCATTATGTGACGTCACTTCCGTTTCACATTTCGCCCCCATCTATCCAGTTTTGTTCTATCAGGACTAGGTACCACGAAAGAAGTTTCACTTCAAGAAGACAGTGGTGCCCAATGCTACATCAAATTGAAAAAACATATATGGTAATGAGTACAAAGTTCAAATACTTCAATAATAATAATAAATAATAACAAGAGTTCTACTCTTTTTTGATATAAATATATATATGATGTGGTGGGTGTAGGAGTTTGAGGTAGCTGGGAATGTGTGTTAATCAATTTCTGACTGGGAACAGTTGTAATGGAGGTAGGTGGCACCTCCCCCCAGAGCTCACTCCTCCTCACCTTTTTAACTTGGGTGGTCTTTTCACTTTTCTGCAAGAACAGGACCTATTATGGTTCTTTTCCCTCATAAAGAGGTAAAAGGAAGGGTTCACAGTGTAGTGTAGGACCTGCATTATTGGTTATACCTTGACGTTTGGTATGCAGGCTTATAACGCTTTGGCCAAAGCGTTTAACTAACGAAGATTCTCGTGTCTGCTGGGGAATGGTAATCCCGGGACTATATATATCGGGACATACAGGGACTACTTTTTCATACTACGTTTACCCCTGAGGAAGAAAGCAAGACTTTCGAAACGCGTAGGGTGTCTCTGAAAGGTCCTCCATACTCGGTGGTGAATCCTGTCCCCCTTGGAACTTGCTGGCAGATGTCCGTTGGCTGCCGAATCCGGGCGGATATCCATCCGCATCCACAAACAGCTCCGTTTGGCGCGCTTTCTACAGCCGAGCAGGAAGGGATTACCATTCCCCAGCAGACACGAGAATCTTCCGTGTCCACGGCGCATAGAGGCAGAAGCTACAACCAGAGGTAGCAGGTACTACCCACGGTGCACTACACACGTGTGAGCCCAGCAGTCCGGTGCAGCAGCAGCAGCCTTCCATAGAGGGGATACTCTTAAATATCCACTGCTTGAACCCTTCTTACTTTTGGTAAGCAGGTACCCCCACCTGAGTTGGAGTGTCCTAACATTTTTATATTTTATGTATTATATGTATTTTTAATGATATGCTTTATTAAATGTGTTTGTAATTAGTCACCTGTTGTTCTCAGTGTCCGTCTCATGTTATATGTTTGTATGTATGCCTAACAGTATTACACTATGTTGTGAATTTTTTTCCCTTACATGGTATCCCATCACTTGTGGAACTTCCATTCCCAGGAGAAACATCCACGCCACTGGTTGTATATTTCCATTACTATATAATATATGTTTTTAATGTCTTAGTGCAGAGCGCCATTGATATATTTTTTTGTACTGTTCAATACCTGACTGGGGTTCAGGGATATATCACAGGCTGCCTACACACTAGGATATAGCGCTACCTATTTGTTTTTTATCTTGTGTCATCTCCCCCTTGGGTTAGCAGCTTAATCCATACATAATAATATGTCTCAGTTGTTTGCTCTACGAGCTAATCGTCACATTGACATAGATAAAATCTTCTCAGATGATGACCCCCCTGTTATTATGGAGGAAACTCCAGACAATATGTATGACCTTGTAGAAAGACTTGAAAAATCACTTATGAGTGAAATCAAGCAAATGTGGGACGTAATTACTCTTGAGAAGTATGTTGAGCAGAAAGAATACCACGTGGATTAAGAATATTTAAACCATCCACCACAGATTTCCATAGTGAGGAGTTCCTTTTGGAGTGGAACAGAATCCTCGATAACTGTTCCTTTGAACTTATTCGATTGCTCATATCCAAGCGTAAAATTCTGCTTCAGACGCTGGATAGTGAGATTAATCATTTAAAGGAACAGTTCGAGGTCTATAAAGATCATAGCGAGTTGCCAGCTCTGGAAAATAAAATTAAAATCAAAATGGAGACTTTCCAGAAGGAAATTATAGGCCGCAAACAGTCCAAATTTCACAGGGACAGAATAGACTATAAGATGGGGTGCTATAGAAGTTCGTGCTATAGAAGTTGGAAGAAAACATCTAAAGACAATGCTAAATATAGACATCCCAAAGCCACCACTCCCAAAGATTATTCCCACAAAATACCAGACCACTATAAGAAAGTGATAACTAGTAGTAAAGAGACTACACCTAAACCAGTACAGTTTCTGTCCCCCAAACCCAAGAGGGTCGATAGACGTGCCAAGCCTAATCAATTAAACAACCCAGAAACACCAATTGAACATCTAGATAGGGAAATTGATAATATCTTTGAGAAGTATCAGCACAATAACAAGTACCAACCACTGGTGGACTTTGAGCAGGAAATCAATAACTCTAATAAAACTAAAGAGGATAAACCTACCTTTTCTTTTTTAGACTGGCGGAGGACACGAGAACAGCAGAATGCCAGAGAAGCTATAAAAGACCTACTAGGGAAGGAAGGGACATCAAGAGACAGGAAAAGAAAAAACACAATAGAGGAAAGAGAGGAGGCAGAAAGACTAGGGAAACAAACCAGACGGTAATTTCCACCTACACCAACATATTTAACATCAGTCAACAACCAATATCTGATAAAGAAAAGGCAGTTCTTTCTAAAGGACTATCTTTTGCCCCTGTTATAGGCCCGAACAGCTTCCAACTATACATAGACGTACAAAAATATGTAAGAAAATTATGTCTAAAAAAATATTTTGTTCAAGATGCGGTGTCACGCCTGGACAGTAACTCTAACCTCCCCATTAATCCTGCACCTAACATCCATTCCACGTTCAAAAAACCCTCTACTTTTTTTCCCAGGTTCGCCGGTGGTCCGTTTGTCAATACTTTTGCACAGATGGTCACCGACGACCTGGAACAGCAGAGCCGTAATTACAAATTAACTACACATAACCTTAATATGGAGGAAAAACAACTGCTGCGTGCACTTGGAGAGAATGGCTCGATTGTAATGAAACCAGCTGACAAAGGAGGGGGGTTGGTAATTATGGATAAAACATACTATCTTCAGGAATCAATGCGTATTCTTGAAGATGTCTCTACCTACCAACCCCTCCCCTCAAATCCTACAGACAACTATTCACAACAATTACTTACATTTCTTAATACAGGATTGGATAACAATGCCATTAACAAACAGGAATTTGAATTTCTGCATAACCAATTCCCTATAATTCCTATTTTCTACATTATACCCAAAATTCACAAAAATCTAGAACAACCACCTGGACGCCCCATTGTGTCAGGCATCCGGTCTCTTACATCAAACTTATCACAATTCATCGATCATTATCTCCAACCGTATGTCATAAAACTCCCTTCATATCTCAGGGACACTACCCACATGCTGCAGACAATCAAGGACATTCAATGGCAATCACATTTTTATTTAGTTACAGCTGATGTCACATCACTTTACACTGTTATCGACCACGTTCAGGGTTGTGATGCTGTTGGCCAATTTTTAGATAATGATCCATCTATCACATCATCAGTAAAATCATTTATTACTACAGGCATTCAATTCATACTCTCTCACAATTATTTTAATTTCAATGATTTATATTATTTACAGATATGTGGCACCGCCATGGGTACCAGGTTTGCTCCAAGTTATGCAAATTTATTTATGGGCAGTTGGGAAAATCAATACATCTGGTCCAACTGTCCATTTGGAGCGAACCTGGTCCTATGGCGGCGCTACATAGATGACATTATTTTTATTTGGTCTGGGTCACTAGAGGAGCTGGACAGTTTTCAATTGTACATGAATAATAATCCATTTAATTTAAAATTTTCATTTGTTTCTAGTAATATTTCTTTAGAGTTTTTAGATTTAGTTATATACATTCACAATAATACTATTCATACCAAAACTCATTTCAAAAAAGTTCAGGCCAACAATTATCTACATGCCAACAGTCATCACAACCCTGCGTGGATCGATAACATCCCCAAAGGCCAATTTATCAGGCTCAAAAGAAACAGTTCCACACCAGAAGCATTCCATACACAAGCACAGGACCTCCGAGATAGATTTATCAATAGAAATTATTCATCTAACCATCTCGACAAAGTCATCTCTGAGGTTGAAGCAATAGACAGATCAACCCTTCTTAAATACAAACCCAAATCATCCAATACACATATCCAATTACCATTTATCACACAATTTAATCAAATGGCACCAGGAATTAAGAAGATTATTCAAAAATATTGGCCAATCCTGAGAAAAGACCCTGATCTATCTAAAATACTTCCACTAAAACCTAAAATAATATTCACTAAAGCACCTAACATAGGCCAAAGGCTAGCTCCCAGCTGTCCACTCAGATCCAACAGTCGATTCCAAACAAATACAAACAAAAAAGTTACAAAAGGGTATTTCACATGTAATACATGCACAGCATGTAGTTTCAGCTCCAAACAAACCACCTTCACATCTACTCAAACTTCCAAACAATATATAATACAACAACACATCACATGTAAAAGCACAAATATAATTTATCTCCTTGAATGTCCTTGCGGTCTGCAGTATGTGGGTATGACCACTAGACCGATTAAGCGTCGGTTCTACGAACATATTTACAACATCAAAAAAGGCCTGGATACACATAGCGTATCGAGCCATTTCCTCCAAGTGCATGACAAAAACCCAAAAGGTTTAAAATGTGTAGCGATAGAGGCAGTCACGACAAACTGGCGTGGTGGAAATAAGGGAGGGGCATTAGGCAAAAGAGAATCCTTTTGGATCTACGAATTAAAAACACTCACCCCTCTTGGGCTCAATATTGAATTCGATCTGAAACCTTTCCTTCTGGACAGATAAATTATCCATCCAACAAATAGAATATTATATCTTCATTATACAGGACTATGGCATAGCATATTATTATATTTGAATTTATTGATTATCACAGGAGAATCACTCTATATATATATATATTTTGTAAATAGCACATATTAGTTATATATACAATAGGACATAAGATTGGTGTCCACTTGAAATTAATATTGTATTAGCCATATATATTTTCACTGATCACAGCATACATATTTGTATGCACTTTAAGTAACTCACATAATCACTTGGTCACCATTGCACAAGAGCTTTTCTCATTATATAAATTAATTTTTACAATAGACACACGTTATTAAGTTTATAATACTTCACGCAAATCACATATATACATATTTGATTTAAATCCATAATTACACAACATCATCACAACATTACCCAATGTATGGGAACATATATTTGTATATTTACACAGCACCATCACATTTTTCATCCATTACAAGGGTATATATATTTTTCTTCATTATTCATATGATCTACTGTTGAGGTTATTGTATATTCTGCTCAACATGCTTCTTACATAGGGTTCACAACTGTTGTTTGACGATATCAATAGTGATTCTGAAATTGGGCTATATATTTCCTATGTTTCATAGTTATTATTTAAGTCTTCAGAAAGTGTACATTTTATTATTACCATTTGAAATGTATAACTTGTCATTTCATGTTCTGTGTTTGTATTTGTGTATATGTTTTTGTTTGAGACGCTGAGAGTCCCAAAGCATACATCTGCGCATGAGCAAAGATATTCTGGTGTACTGCACCTTTAATCCGGGACTATATATATCGGGACATACAGGGACTACTTTTTCATACTACGTTTACCCCTGAGGAAGAAAGCAAGACTTTCGAAACGCGTAGGGTGTCTCTGAAAGGTCCTCCATACTCGGTGGTGAATCCTGTCCCCCTTGGAACTTGCTGGCAGATGTCCGTTGGCTGCCGAATCCGGGCGGATATCCATCCGCATCCACAAACAGCTCCGTTTGGCGCGCTTTCTACAGCCGAGCAGGAAGGGATTACCATTCCCCAGCAGACACGAGAATCTTCCGTGTCCACGGCGCATAGAGGCAGAAGCTACAACCAGAGGTAGCAGGTACTACCCACGGTGCACTACACACGTGTGAGCCCAGCAGTCCGGTGCAGCAGCAGCAGCCTTCCATAGAGGGGATACTCTTAAATATCCACTGCTTGAACCCTTCTTACTTTTGGTAAGCAGGTACCCCCACCTGAGTTGGAGTGTCCTAACATTTTTATATTTTATGTATTATATGTATTTTTAATGATATGCTTTATTAAATGTGTTTGTAATTAGTCACCTGTTGTTCTCAGTGTCCGTCTCATGTTATATGTTTGTATGTATGCCTAACAGTATTACACTATGTTGTGAATTTTTTTCCCTTACATGGTATCCCATCACTTGTGGAACTTCCATTCCCAGGAGAAACATCCACGCCACTGGTTGTATATTTCCATTACTATATAATATATGTTTTTAATGTCTTAGTGCAGAGCGCCATTGATATATTTTTTTGTACCAACTAAATAACCAAGTAATTATTATTATTATTGAAGTACTGTATTTGAACTTTGTACTCATTACCATATATGTTTTGTCAATTTGATGTAGCATTGGGCACCCCTGTCTTTTGTAGTATAGTAGGTGTGTCAGAAAAGAGGAAGTGAGGGACCATGCTGCAAAGTTGTTAGGGAAATGAAGATATAAGTTCAGGGGGAAAATAGATGACAGCATCACAGAGGGAAATAGGGAATAGAGACTGACAGTGCGGACTTTGAAGGATGGCGAGAGGGAAGGGAATGGCATATATGACATGAAATGTGCATCGTTGGGAAAGTAGTATGCCAACTACTTTGCCCTGTCTGTTCCGTGGTCTGGGGCATGAGGTGGAGGGAGAGACCACCATAGGAGAGTGCAGCAGGAGAGGTGGTGTCTGGGGAGGCTTTGCAAACTCTCCCCTCTCACTTACACAAACACATTCTCTTCCCCTCTCATTTACACACACACACACTCTACCCCTCTAACTTACACACACACACTCTACCCCTCTAACTTATACACACACACACACTCTCTCTCCCTTACACACTTTCACAAACACACACCTCACTTTAAGGGCGTGCACGCTCTTACCCAATTTTTCTTCTCCCTCCTGTTGTTGACATGAATTTCGGCGCCGACTGGAGCAGAGAAAGGAAGGATAGAATTCAACGGACAACTGCTGCTGAGCTCAGGAGCCACAGGGTCACTGCTGTGTAGGGTGCCGCCTCGCCGCCCAGCCTGGGAAAATATGGGAGAGTTGTCCCAGCTCTCCCCTGAGAGGTGCTCCTGAAACCCCGGTGTTCCGCAAAACCCCGGTTAAAAATCACTGGCTTAACAAATTGAAAAAAAACAAAATCAATTGAGTTCTGCCAAAAAACAAACACTGATAGTTTTTTAGAACCAAAACATTAGGGATCACCCAAATAAGTTTTTTGTTAACTTTAAAAAATAAGAAATATCAAATCGTAGCTCAAAAATTTCTAAGCACTTAAAGAACATGAACAGTACCATATTTTTATTACCTACATAAGCTTTAAAGTGATTTTCAGTGTGAAACATATATTTAGCAGTAAGCAGCAGAAACAGCATTCCCTCGTTGGGAACTGCTACTGTTGACATCTTCCCAGGTTAGTATATTGGGAACCAGGGAGTCCCTGCAGCTGAAATTAACATGGTTAAACTCTGGAGTCCCCCTGCTTACTATCTATATAAAATACATTGGTGTGAAAAAAAAAAAGCAAGTGGAACTGGTTCTTTAAGCAATTTAAATGAAATGTGTAGGTCCAGACAGTTCAAGGGCCACTCTGAGGCCACAGGTTGAAGAACTCAGACATAAATTATGTAAGATGAAGTAGCCAAACACAAAGCCTTAGATTTCCTTATGTGACCCCTCCACACAAACTCTACACATTATATTACTACTGTATATATAGATGTATCAATAAATTTCAAAACTCAAGCTGGCAGCCATAGAGTTTTGAAAAAACAAATGCAACTGTGCATGTAAAAACACAAGTTTTGTTTTAATTTTATCAGGGATAAAAAAAAAGCTAGTGATATTATTTCTTAATATTAATACTAATATTTCTACGTATTTTAACCTGATATTAGTTCCACATATTTAAACGATAGAAAGCATTGCCTGTAGAGGAGAGCAAAAATAGTCTCTATTTAATAAAATGAAAGTTATTCATGTTTTTTTAATTGCCTATAACTACTAAATGTTTCCCTCCAAAATTAAGGAATTATCATATTGGGAATGTCATAAAACCTGCACTAGGTGTGAATGCTCAATCATAATAATTAATAACATCAAGTGCCTCACATTTCCATACATCTGTTTTTGTTAAATGCCAAATTAGAGGAAAAAAATCTCTTCAATAAAATAGCAAAAATGAAGATTTTTTTTATTATAGCATCAAATTATTAGTATAAGAAACTTTTGTTGACTCCTCCAATATGATTTTTCTGTGAAATTATTCTCACATCTTTCAACGTGGGATGTGGAAACATAATTTAGATGCTAACCAGTACTAACAGCTGTCATTGTCAATGATTAGAACGGAAAACTTGAATTGCATGGTGCATTCAGGAAATTGAAATAATTGTATATCCTGAGTTCTTCAGTGTTACCACAAGTGATAGCTTGTGAATAACAGAAGCATGCAAAATATGTACTTTAATAGGTACTTTAGTAGGCAAATATGTTATGTACGGTACATTTGCTGTTTTCTGTTCCTGATTGACTAAAATAGCATTTACATCGATAAACACCACATATTTGCATTGTTGCCATGTCTGGGCTTTCTGGTACTTCTACTCTAAGAAGGTTTGCTCATAAATTTCCATAAAGGTCAATGACCTATATAACTGCTCTATATGTAAGCATTTTTGTACTCTACAAATTGCATTACATTTAAAAAATATTATTATCTCTACACAGCAAACTATCCATTAATGAATAGTTCAGTGAGTAAAATATATGTTGTAAAAAGAATACAGATTTTACAGAGGTAATAATGTTTAAACAGTATGCATGAATTAAATAGAAATATCTGTGTTAGTCCATTTGCAATAGTGCAGAATAAATGAGTACTTCTGTATTAAGTTATAGCTTTTTATTTTAACTAACAATTGAAATAGGAAAAGCTTGTCCTATACTGTAATATCAATTGTTAGTCCAAATAAAAGTTATCACCTTTATCTGAAGTACTCATTTAACATTATGCAGTGCATGTATTTCTGTTTTTTTTTTTTTTTACCAAAGCATTTATATATGCACAGCCAGGTATTTGTTTTTGTATTGTATTGTATTGTATTGTATGTCTTTATTTATATAGCGCCAAAAGTGTACTCAGCGCTTCACAAAGAATACAGTACAGGGAATTTTAAAAAGACAATAAGTGCAGCAAAAATCAGACAATGGGAAAGGAAATCCCTGCCCCAAAGAGCTTACAATCTAATACTAGTCTGCCCTCCCTGGCACTAGGGTCCTGGTACCAGTGCAGGCAGTGTTGGGCCGGTCCGGGTTTCCGCCTGCGGAAGCAGCTCCCTTGAGTTACAGGGTGAGGTGGGCTTAGTGTCTGTGTTTTGCCCAATCAGGAGCTCAGACGTGTGACCCTCCCCTGGGGTACTTAAGAGGCTGCACAGCCAAATTTAGTAGGGTTCTCTCCCATGACAGAGAGTGATGGCTGGGAGTGTGGAGTCAAGGCTCTGAGTATGTTTCTCCCCCTCTGTCTGCTCTATCCAACAGGAGAAAAGTTGCAGCTTTCCTACGGAGAAGTGCAGCATGGACAGTGACCTCGGGGGCCGTCTCTCCAAGGGATTTGTTTATCCTGGTTCCTGCATCTAATGAAGACTTACCGGGTAAGGTGACTGCCTAGGAAGAGGCTGGGGTGCATCCGCTTATGACACAGGAGCGGGTCCGCTGCCTACAAGTCGCCGCCAGTGATGGTGTGGTGTCCCAGTGCTTTTCCCCTGTGGGTGGGTCCCACCTGACATCAGACGATGACAGCAGCAGAGGGCGATCCAACCGGAGCATCACTCCAGCGCGGATGTAGAGGAAGCACCTATCTGCCTGATAGAAGGGGAGTGGAGTCCCATGCAGATGACATCACCATGAGTGATGGTGCATTCTGAACAGCAGAGGAGCGCCAAGGCTGTGGCGGCTCTCAGAGAGATGGCGTCGGACGTGCCTGCTCCCAGTCGGGAGGACCACTCGACTACCAGGATTCAGCGGAGCAGTGATGATGATTCTTCTTCCTTCCAGGCTCCAGCAGAAGGATCCAGCTGAGAGGTACCGGCCAGTACTTCTTCCAACGTGGAAAACAACAACACCCTTCCGGTGCGACCAGATTACGTCATCCTAGAGGTGACCGCCGGGGCGGAGGAGGACACTGCCATGCCTGCTCTGGTAAGTGAAGACCCAATAAACGCTTTGTTAAAGAGGCACCACACGCAAGCAAAGGGCCAAGGGTTTAAGGCCCCTGCGGACCCTGATATGCAGCAGGTGCTAGCAGTAGCTGGCCAAAGTACGCCTACTGTAAATATTGATCTTCCCATAGACATTGCCAGGCCAAAGACTGTTACCACCCACGCCAGGGACAACAATCAGAAGGTAGTTAGACTTTGTCAGGAATGGAGAGACTGGGAAGATTTTAATGATGACAACCTTAAGGTAGGGAAATAGGGAGACCATTTAACCTTTGCAGGGGCAGTGGCAGACCAGTCCACAAAATCAGAGACATCAGGAGTATCCACTAAGGCTTCTGAGTCAAATTTGTCCACCAGCAGTGCTGCGGATGTGGGGAAGGTCGTGCAGTGGTGGAACCCTATGTTTCAGGGTTAAGTACCATACATGGACCGGACCCGGTTTCTACAAATCAGTAGGGGCCTCATGGATTGCTAGTGTGAGGAAGGGGAGTTCTCCGCAGAAGAGGCTTTGAAGGCTCTTAGGAGACGAGAGAGGGAGATCAAATTGGGGCTATGCACCCCCCTGGCCTAGTTGTAGATTTCCATGAGCAACCCTCTCAGGAGCCATTGTTTTGGGTTCTGCGGGGCTAGACTTGCGGTTGTGTGTTGACGGGACTCAGCCGGGCTGACAGGTTGGTAGTCCAGGGGTTCTGGAAATCCCATGGATTGGACTGCCCTTGTGTCTCCGAGCCCATCATGAGGGAGATGGAGGCTAGCGGGGAGTGTATGTCCTCCAGGTGAGTTATTCAGTACTATAATAAGGAGAAGATCTGCTATCGCATGAACATTTGGAGAGTAGACTGAGGAATTTAAATGGACCAAGTAGAGTACATATCTAAGCGGGGTCCCAAGAAGGTGTACTCTATCACAGTTCCGGAATATGGGGCAGGTTAGTTAAAAGGCCTGACCATTATAATTATTAGTGGAGGGGTAAAGATTATCCATGTTGGGAGGGATCTCTAATGCCTCGCTGTTATGCATATGCTATCAACTGTATGATATGGAGTGTTGTGGTGTAATTGTTGTGCATTTGTTCCGGGTTGTTGCAGCTGAGGGGTGGTACACAGGTTTAGGTTCCAAGCGGAGACTTTGGATTCTCTACTTTGGGGGAATATGTACTGTACAGATGCAGCGGCTATAATTTTAGCAAATAGCACGGTTTATACCTCAGAATATCTATGTGATGGTGCGCGATTTCTTCCAACCGTACCGCCTTTAAGACGCGTGTTGACTCGGGTTTTTATCGGGTTCAGAAAATGGCATTTTTGCGTGGTGTGCAATACCGTCGAGAAACTCAAGTTGGTGATCACGAGTTGTTGTCTTAAAAATCTAATACCCTGTAGCAATTCAACCTCTCTTTTAGCGCCGTACAGTGTGCAATTTTAATTTGAAGATTTACGCTACGAGTTCATACTGTATGGCATACAGTACATGAGAAAGATGTATTTTGTACAAATTAAGTGTTGCATTTGTACAGGATAATAAAGGGAATAATAATAAAAAATACGTTGATTCTTCTTCCGAATGTTAAATATTTTTTCCGCTCATGAGTGTACAGTACAGTATGTCTCTGCCAAGAAACCCCAAAAATAAAAATGTATATCTTTTATTCTATACGATATGTATTATTTATTATTCAATACTGTCAACTTGCTACTGTAGGCTTGCACTTCTTTCCATACTGTTTTTATTTTATGCGCATGCGTGTATGTCTCATTGGAACCTTGTTGAAATGCATATGCGAATCATCACATTTAGGCGCATGTGTGTATGTCTCATTGGAAACTTATTGAAATTCTTATCGACACCTCCCCCAAAGCCATTCATTTGTAATTGGAGGCTTTGTGGCTTAGTGTAATCTTCCTGAGACCGGGTTCACACACGCATACACACGTGTGAAAAGCCCTTCTTGGGTTGGGCTTTGGCGAGAATGACGTCTCATTCAATGTGAATTTCATGTTCGAAAAAAAAAAATTACACCCATTGTTTTTCTTTTGTTTCACGCCAAACATGGAACAACCTACCAGAGACTCTAACATCCACCACCAGTTTAAATTCTTTCAAATCTAAGGCTGTCTCACATTTTAATCTGGTCTGTAACTTTTTCATACGCCCATACTATATATTTTCTTTAACTTTGCATGCAATGTCTTGTATATAATGTATACCCTGTTCATTTATGTAACTGTATTTGTAACCATGTATTATTTGTCTTACTCTGTGCCCAGGACATACTTGAAAACGAGAGGTAACTCTCAATGTATTGCTTCCTGGTAAAATATTTTATAAATAAAATAAATAAACATGGGCTTGCATAACAATTTTTGCTATTCTTAGAATCAATCACTAGCTTTTTAATTCTACACTACAGTCATGTATACTGTACTTTATGAGGTGGATGGCGTACTGAAATTTGTATTTGGGGTGTGGGTATCAAAACATTATGATGACCTGTTCAAAAGATTTCTTTGAACTAATAATCCTGCATACAGCCCTCTCCACACACACATACACACATACACACACACACACACACACACAGGCTAAAGTATTTCTACTGCTTTTCGACACCTCCCCCAAAGCCATTCATTTGTAATTGGAGGCTTTTTGGGAAAAGCCTTTCTTGAGTTGGAGCTTTGGCGAGAATGACTTCTCATTCAATGTGAATTTCAAGTTCTAAAAAAATAAAAATAGACCCCTTTTTTTGGTTTTGTTTCTCGACATGGGCTTGCATAACAATTTTTGCTATTCTTAGAATCAATCACTAGCTTTTTAATTCTACAATACAGTCATGTATATTGCACTTTGAGGTGGGTGGCATACTGTAATTTTTATTTGGGTTTTGGGTTTCAAAACATTATGATGATCTGTTCAAAATAATTCTTTGAAATAATAATCCTGCATACAGCCCTCACCACACACACTGTAACGGGCGTGCTCGCCACAAACCGAGACCGAACCGCGGGGCTGAGGTTGGGATGTGAATACACCAACCTTAGACCACGAAGCCAGTTCAGAATTGCGCAGTCCATAGTAATTTGTAGCAGGGTCAGTGTTGGATAAGCCAGGGTAATCAGTAGAAACGTCAGGGTCAGAGACGGTAGGGTAGTCGATGTCCAGGCTGGAGTTCGATAACAGGAAGTCAGGTGCACATCGCTTCAGCGTAGCAGCTGAAGCGTGGGAATGGCCTCTGCACGAGGAGCGGGAGCGGCCCATGATAAAGTGTCTGCGAGGGGAGAATGCAGGTCTCAGGGACCAGTAAGGCTGGCACTGGGAATCCAGTGCTTCAGCACATGAACCCGGAAGCAGACCTCTGCGTGGGGTGAATGCAGCAGGTCTCAGGAACAAGTCAAGACTAGCACTGGCGATCCAGTGCTTCTGTGCAGGAACATCTGTCTGGGGTGAATGCAGCAGGTCTCCGGAAGAAGGCCAAGGCAGGAGTGTTTGTGGCAAACACAGTTACATCTAAATGAAACTTGGATTATGCTCAGCAATGAGTCAAAGGGAGAGGCCAGTGTAAGAAGGGCAGATAGCCAATCCCATGACAGGGGTGTGTGGGAATTCCTCAAATGCCAGAGCAGAGAGACCAAGCTGTAGTGATTGCAAGCACATGTGATAGTTCTAGCAATTCCAAGGGGAGATTTGTCAGAGAACTCACCAGTTCTACAAGAGTGAGCTCCCGTCAAACCCAGGAACAGATTCCACACACACACACGCACACACACGCACACACACGCACGCACGCCACAAAGTTCAAATGATTCTCATGAATTTAAAGAAGGAACAATTTTATTTGTGCAGGATAATCATGGAAAAATGAATAATACAAAAATACAGTATGTCGCCTCTTCTTCCAAATTTACAAGCTTGTTTTTATCTTCTTCGTAATGGCTGCATTGCAGTCTGTACTGTAGTTCTTTTGTCATTGAGAGAGGGGGTAGTGTAAATTACTGACTGTTCCTACCGTATACACACAGTACAATACTTTTACACATGTCCCCCCCCCCCTTCCTGTAGTTCTGCAGCTCTGAAAAGAAAAGAAACAATTAGTGCATTAAAGTGCATTAAAGGCATTGAGTATGTCATAATATTGAACTATAACTTCTGTCAAACTATATACAGTACAGTATTATAACTACAGCATAACTATAACAAGTTATGGATTAGAGCACTGTGTCTTAGACAACACACACATGTCTAATACAAATGTACTGTACAGTGTACATACTGTGCATTAAAGGCATTTGAGTATTTCACAATATTTCACTTTATCTACACTATGTTGCACTAACTATATACTGTATAACTATAACACTGTATACTGTATATATATATATATATATATATATATATATATATATATATATATATATATATATAAAATTGAGTGCCATACTTACCTGTTTCATACTTACTGTACCTGTACTTACCTTATTACAGTACAGTACATTACTACATTCCGGTGTGCTGCCCATTACCCTGTAAAAGAACGGGCAACACGCTGGCTATATGATCTATATATTTATTGCATCGTTGTACGTGAGTATGTTGTTCCAGAAACTCAGTATTCCTTTAGCCAATTCATCCTTTTTGGACAGTTTCACAACTTTTCTGATATGATCCTTCAACTGATGCCATACCAATTCGATGGGATTCAAATCTGGTGATCTGGAATTGGAGGGGGAAAAAGGTGAATTAGTTAAAGAGATATAAACAGTGTAAAATAATGAGAAACAGCTACCGTACATTTACCATACAGTACACAGGAGAACTGGTGAACTTACTCCAGTTGGCGTTTTTACCCAGTTGATACCGCTCGCAAGAATATGGGCAACAGACGCCGTGTGTTTCGGGTCATTGTCCTGGAAGAAATGGTGACCAGATGGGAAATTATGCCTAATGTATTCCACAATCTCTGGGAATATTTGCTCTTGGAAAAATACTTTATCCATGATTCCTGGAACAAGAAAAGAAAAAAGAAAAATGTACCAATTACACTACAGTTGTACAGTGCATAAGGCCCCAGCATGTGACTTTGTGCATTATTCTACCCTCAAAAATGATGATACATCCTGGTCAACTTCTAGAGATCGCACACCACACATGAATCTTCACTGGGTGCTTGGGATGCGGCTTCAGAGATAGGCGTCCTTTTTTGTGGAATGCAAAAGTGGCAAATCTCTCAAGAGCTACAGTTGTCTCGTCAGTGAAGATGACATCCTGAAAAGTCTCGCCACTTTCGATCCATGCCCATGCCTGGTCGACTCTTTTAATCTTGTTTGCATCCCTTATCATAGGATACGCTCTGTAATGACAAGGAATAATTTTACAGGTACAGTAAAACCACACTTTTACCTACTTTGTCACAGTAAGACACTTACTTTACACGTTCATATTTCCATCCCAATTTTTGTCTCATCTGCCTGATGCTCGTCTCAGATGCTCTTATATTGTTTGTTTACTCCAGTGCAGTCTTGACACTTGTTGCGCCCCTCTCATCATTATCTTCACTGATTTGGTCCACCAGAATCGCTGTCGTCATACAGTGTAAAGGAAAACAGAACAATTTGTTACAGTTGGCCCCAATTTTCTTTAAAATAAATTTAATACTGACTAAACTTAAAACTTGCCCAACAAATCAAGCATTCCAATAGCCTGCACTGATGGTACTGTCCCGAACTCAGTCACTCCTACCACCCATTGTGACCAAGCACTGCCATCTACAACACTTATTCCCTCATATAACCTCTAAGATTGTAAGCTCTTCGGGGCAGGGATTTCCTTTCCTACTATCTGATTTTGCTGCACGTATTTGTTTATTTGCTGCACTTATTGGATTATTATAATTTCCTGCACTGTATTCTTTGTGAAGCGCTGAGTACACTTTTGGCGCTATATAAATAAAGACATACAGTACTATACAATACAATATGCAATGCAGTCCTTCTGCTACAGTATGCTTTGTCCAAATTTTTGGGGGGACTATGCCACCTCATACAGTACATGTACAGTATACAGTCAAAATAAAAAGTAAGTGATGTTAAGAATTTAAAAATTGATCAAATATTAAAAACATGCATACAAGACGTTATTTGAGTAATAGGACAATTTTTTTCTAAAATAATTGCTTGGAAAAAAGTACTATAAAAAACACAGTAAAGCATTTTACCAGTCATAGTGTAATTGTAGTACATACTGTACAGTAAAGAAAACAAAAATACTTACTCTGTAATGACTGTTGGATTCCGATTTACACTTTTTCCTTACCACAGACATGATAACAGACAAACCGAAGCAAGTAACCAGCGTTGGATCTGTAAAATTCTGTTTCCATTCTTGTACATATCCTGTACTCTCATGCTGAGATCCTTTGAAATGTTTTTTGTCGGCATCGCTGCTATTAAGAAAAAAAATCAAGCATAGAGGGATGTGTATTCGATGTGTATTCAATGTGCATTGAAACAACAAAATGGATGGCGTATTTATATTTTAATTTAATGGGCCTCAGCCTCGCTCGACAGGTTTAGTACACAGTACGCCCACTTTTAACACATACAGTTCGTGTCCATGCCCGCGAACAAATTCAAATACACAGTATATAAAAGGTGATACAAATTGCATAGCCTCCCACACGCTGATCTATATCTGAACTTGCTCTTTTACAAATACTGCATTGTGCATTATTCCATCTGCATCCATGGATCTACCCCGATTCTACAGACGCAAGAACTGCTTGCTTCTGCCTTGCCGACCACGGGAATGTGAAAGGCGGAAGCTGTTTCTAAGCCAAACCAAAGTTAAAGGAGAATAAATAAAACGTTCTGAAGACTCCAAAGGCTAAGAACTCTGGGCTTTATTATGCGAAGAAGAAAATGGCTGCCATATACTTAAAGCCAAAGCTTTGGTCGCCCGCAATTGACCCGGCAACCACCCATGATGCTGCTCGGCTGGAAACCCCCAGCTCACCTGCTCCAGCAGCCATCCCTGATGCTGCTCTGCTGGGTACCCCCAGCTCACCTGCTCCAGCACCCACCCACAACATTACTCTGCTGGGTACCCCCAGCTCACCTGCTCTAGCACCCATGCACACAGATTTCAACAGCACTCCTTGCTCCAGATCCACCTCATTCGGCCACATACTGAAAGCTTGCCGGGTTAAATGCGGGCCAACCGCGGGGCTTTTCTCCGATTTGAATCGGAGTTTCCCGCATGGCGGCCGCTTCAATAGATAAGCGCTAATGGCACTTATTATTGAAAGCGCCAGAAGCGCGGGAAAATCGTCCGAAAACGGCCAAAGATAGCCGCACGCCGTCCGCAGCTATTTTTAACCCGTGGAGGCAGCCGCTTTAGATAAAAGCTGGCCGGGACAGTATGCAGATGACACAATCCTATATGCACACAGCCATTATTTATAAAATATTTATTTATTTATTTATAAAATATTTTACCAGGAAGTAATACATTGAGAGTTACCTCTCATTTTCAAGTATGTCCTGGGCACAGAGTTAGCCTCTCCGACCTTCAACACATACTTCAGTCTGACTTTTTGAGACTCGAAAACTGGATTTCCCAAAACAAACTGTTTTTAAACACTGACAAGACTGTAACAATGGTATTTGGAACCAAGGTTACATTTTTAAAGCTTCCAGTGACTGAGCTCAAGGTCAGAACCAACACTAACCCCACCCTAACTCCTGTTACTAGTTTTAAATACCTGGGCATATGGTTTGACTCCAACTTAACACTCGGAATGCACATTGATACCCTGACATCCAAAATCTACAGTAGCGGCACACTTTATTCTAACAAATCACCGGTTTGTCCCTGGCTGGTTCCTGGAATGCCACGCTGTTCACCCGGAGCATGCCACGGTCCCAGCCAGGGGTCATGCCCAGCTGACGCGCGGTTGATGTGTTAATTGATAATGGTTCAGGATTTACTAGGCTGCAATGCTTCGCGTGTCCACCAGATGGCATAAATTCATGAATTGTAATGCAGTATATATATATATATTCTGTATAACAACAACCCCTATAACCCCTAACATACAGTACTGAACACATACAGTACTGTATACTGTATGCACATCAATGATAATATAGGCCGGCGGGGGCGAGATGTGTTTGCAGCAGAGAGAGAACCACTGCTCTCTCTGCGCAAACATTGGCACATTAAAAATTATTTAAAATACATTTTTAATCATAGTGTAGACGTGCAGGGGGTCTCCGGAGCTGAACCGCGTTGGTTTCAGGTCCGGGGACCCCCTGCTTCCCGAGATACAGGCCCCTTTATGATGTGCCGGTATCCCTCTGCATTTAAAGGTCCCGATCACGTGACCGCGGCATGTAAACAAAGCAGAGGGATACCGGCACCCCCTAAAGGAGCCTGTATCTCGGGAAGCAGGGGGTCCCCGGACCTAAAACCACAGCGGTCCAGCTCCGGAGACCCTCTGCACATCTACAGTATGAATAAAACACATATATAAATAAACACTCATTCCTTACCTTTGCGGCTATGTGCTATGGTAACGAAGCAGCATGACTGTATTTTTAATAATATTGTACAGTGAGCAGGGGGTTCCCTGAGCCACAAATTAAAACTCAGGGGACCCCCTGCTCCTGCACAATAATATTAAAAATACAGAAATGCTGCTTCATTACCATAGCTGATAGCCGCTAAGGCAATGAAGGGGTTAACCCACCGTGCCCGCTTTATTGTGGGTAGCGGGGGTGGGTGAAGGGGGTATTTGGCCCTTGGTGTGAGTTTAGGACTTGTGGGGGGTTGCGGGTGCACTTAACCCCTTCATGGCCATAGCAGTTAAAACCGCTACGGTCATGAAGGGGTTAACCCCTCCCGCTACCCCCCGCAAGCCCTAAACAACCATCGTTGTACCCCCTTTCACCCACCCCCGCTACCCACAATAAAAAAAATTCACACAGCAGCCGCCCAAAAAAAAAAAAAAAAATCTAAATAAATAAATACATGAATAAATAAATACATTTAAAATAAATTGTTATTCATAGTGTAGATGTGCAGGGGGTCTCTGGAGCTGAACCGCGTTGGTTTCAGGTCCGGGGACCCCCTGCTCCCCGAGATACAGCCCCCTTTATGGGTTGCTGGTATCCCTCTGCATTTCATGGTCCCGATCACGTGACCGCGGCATGTAAACCAAGCAGAGGGATACCGGCACCCCCTAAAGGGGCCTGTATCTCGGGAAGCAGGGGGTCCCCAGACCTAAAATCAAAGCGGTTCAGCTCCGGAGACCCCCTGCACATCTACACTATGAATAATAATGTATTTTAAATGGATTTATTTCTATTCATGTATTTATTTATTTATTTAGATTTATTTACTAATTTTGCTGCTGCTGTGTGTGAATTTTTTTTATTGTGGGTAGCGGGGCTGGGTGAAGGGGGTATTAGCCCCAACGGTGGTTGTTTAGGGCTTGCTGGGGGGTTGCGGGTGCACTTAACCCCTTCACGACCATAGCGATATTAACTGCTACGGTCGTGAAGGGGTTAAGTGCACCCGCAACCCCCCAGCAAGTCCTAAACTCACACCAAGGGCCAAATACCTCCTTCACCGACCCCCGCTACCCACAATAAAAAAAATTCACGCACAGCAGCCCCACAATTAATAAATAAATCTAAATAAATAAATACATGAATATAAATAAATATATATTATATATACAGTATATATATACAGTATATATATAACAACAATTCCTCTACATATATATATACTGTACTACAAATAACACTTCTCCATACAGACACACTACATTACAATGAATTTCCTTTAATAAACCTAACTGATCTTACAATCTAAATCATCAAATGCCAATGAAAAACCTCACATTCCAATCAATACATTGCATTTACATTGTACAGTATTTATGATGCATAAAATCTATGCACCATATACATTCTCAAATTAATGTGAACAATTTCATTGCAAGCTAAATACAAATACTGTACTCCAAACAAGTCAACTATTTTAACCAATCAAGTAAACAAAAATCAATATATAAATACCAACAAGAAAACAAAATTTAAAACAAAGGCTAACCCTTACAATACCAAGGATTACATCTATCTAATTGTAAAAAACATTATACTGTACACACATTGAAGCATTGCAATAAACAACATACAGTACATCCCTTGTATCTCCCTGCCTTGAGTATAATCTGTGTAAAGCCCCCTTCCCCCTAATGTTTCTGTTAAATCTCCCTGCCTTGAGTGTAATCTGTTTAAAGCCCCCTCCCCCCTAATGTTTCTGTTAAATATCCCTGCCTTGAGAGTAATCTGTATAAAGCCCCCTCCCCCTTTTGTGTCTGTTAAATCTCCATGCCTGTGTTGCTGTGAGTGCAGTTTATGTAAATGTGGGGAGGGGGAGTGGGTTATAACCCCACCTCCTTGACTGTGATCTGTGTAAAGCCCCCTCCCCCCTAATGTTTCTGTTAAATCTCCCTGCCTTGAGTGTAATCTGTATAAAGCCCCCTCCCCCTATTGTGTCTGTTAAATCTCCCTGCCTGTGTTGTTGTGAGTGCAGTTTATGTAAATGTGGGGAGGGGGAGTGGGTTATAACCCCACCTCCTTGAATGTGATCTGTGTAAAGCCCCCTCCCCCTAATGTGTCTGTTAAAACTCCCTGCCGGTGTTGCTGTGAGTGCAGTTTATGTAAATGTGGGGAGGGGGGGGACCCGATGTGCATACTGTGAGGTCTAACCACCCTCACCCACTACCCACATACCATTACCCCCCCCATCCTGGCCATGGCCCCTCCGCTTCTGCAAAATAGACACAAAAATTAAAACATCCAAAGTAATGTCCCCTAACCCCTTAATCACCATAGCGGTTATTAACCGCTACAGTCATTAAGGGGTTAACCCACCCTCACCCACCACTCGGGACGCCTACATACCATCCCACACTAACCCCTCACCCCGTGAGGCCTAACCCCCCCTCACCAACTACCCACAAGTGAGGCCTACCCACATACCATTGGGGAACCCCCCCCCCACACCCCCAGTACCCACAATAAAAACAATAGTGTCCCACAATAAACATCATTATATTTATTAAATACATTACCCACCCCCTGTGCCCCCCCATAAATACAAGATTTATCCTTTTACAAACAGGGTTCATAACGCAGCCCCACGCGAGTCCACGGTGGGCTGGCGGGGCACCTGACAGACCTACAGGGTAGCAGCAGCCCTTTTCAAACAGGTTCTGGAGGCCTGCTGGTGGGTCCCGCCAGCACCATGGCCCCCAGGTGGTCTCCTTGGGTCACCATGGGCCACAATTGGGTCCCCACAGTAGGCCCAAGTATGCCTGGGAGCCCCGGGTCAGACCCACAGGTGTCTGCGGGGCCTCGGGTGGTTCCCATGGGGGTCTGGGGAACTCACGGGTGCTCACTACGGGTCCGCGGCACCCCCACAGAAGTGGGACCACACATCTTCATCCCCGCACCTACGGGTCGGCGGTGCCCCCACAGAAGTGGGACCACACAGCTTCATTCCCGCAGACTATGGGTCCGCTTTGCCCCCACAGATGTGAGGCCACCGCTTCATCCCCGCATGTGTCACCCGTGGAACCACCAGCCTGATACCCGTGAGATACACGAGGAAACCACAGGTGGTCTCCAGAGGTCTCACGCGGAACCACGGAACAAACCCTGAATGTAAAAAAATAAACCTGGCCTATACATTCAATACATACACCCACCCCCCCCAACACCTACAGTACAATAATGTGCAAAATAACTATTATCCAGATATGGATAATAGATTAATTGCCCATTATTAAAAACATTAACTAGCATTTTCAAATAAATAATAAAGTGCTACTGACCTCATCAAGAAGAAGTGTCCGTCGTACAACATTCTTGTCTTCTCCACAAAATACATTGCCAAAACAAAGCCAATACATTTCAATTACATTCAGATATCAATTAACCCCTTAAACACCTTATCGGATAATAACCGCAAAGGTAATTAAGGGGTTAAGCCACACTGGCCCGATACCCACCCTTTACCCATGAATTTGTACAGTTGCTTCATCATGCAACTATATATACAGTGTATATATATATATATATATATATATATACATACATACATATATATATATATATATATATATATATATATATATACAGTATATACACACACATGATGAACCAATATACAAATAAATGTAGAAGGGTTATCAAAACCATACTGTACTACAAATAACACTTCTCCATACAGACACACTACATTACAATGAATGAACAGCCAATCAGAATGGCTTTGCTTCAATTGCCTTTAAGATGACGTCATTAAAAGAAACATGGCCAGCCTCACATGGTATGGTAGCCAATCAGAGCGTGGGAACTCCATCCCTACTCTGATTGGCTCTAGTATACCATGTGACAGAGGCTTGGGGGAGAAAGGATGTGACGTACTACAGCCAATCAGAGTAGGGATGGAGTTCCCACGCTCTGATTGGCTCTAGTACCATGTGAGAAGCTATCAATGACGTCACATCCTTTCTCCCCCCAAGCCTCTGTCACATGGTATACTAGAGCCAATCAGAGGAGGGGTGGAGTTCCCATGCTCTGATTGGCTACCATACCATGTGAGGGCGGCTGTGACAGGGTGAAGTCAACCCCTATCAGTTATGCCTGGGAAACATATGTCTGAGTGCTTCATCCAGCACTCATAAGGGTTAACTCAGGTGGAAGCTAGCTAATCAGGATGTAAGCTGACACCTGAGAGCCAGCAAGGTAGATAAGGATCTTGTTACCAGCAGTAGCTGGCTGTCTGAGATGAGAGCACATGAATAGATGTGCTGCTAGCCAGAAGGATACAGCACACTACTTACTGCAGCCAAAGTAAGATTTCTTTCATTTGTTTGCATGACTGCTTAAAAAGACTCTTACTGTTTGGGTATGGTTTAGCCAGCCAGCCTGCTAGCTAGGACTGCTGTGTTAGTCAGTTTTCTCCCAACGTGGAGCAGGATTTATTTGCTTAAAGGTTCAGTGTACCCGCATGTTATGTTCCTGTGGAGAAATAAAGCCACTGAACGTTTTCATTTATCCTGAAACTACACGTGTGGACTGTTCCCTGACCTCGGCGACAGGCCGTCCTGCCACAGGTGGTGTCAGAAGTGGGATTTGGACGGGCCCTGTTTCTGAAGGGCCACACACACACACAGACGGGGGAAAAAAATGGAGACTATTTTTTCGCAGTTCCTTGAGCAACAGCTCCAACTAGCAGAGAAGCAAGCTGAGCGACAAGCCCAGCAAGATGAGCAACAGGCCCAGCGAGAGGAAAAGCTACTCCAATTGTTGGCCGAAGGCCCAGCCCCAGGCAGACCAGGGATTCCAAATAATCCACCGGTGATGCTGCATAAAATGAAGCCAAATGAAGACCCAGAGGCATTTCTCCTCACTTTTGAAAGGGTAGCCACGGCCCATGGCTGGACAGTTGATCGCTGGGTAACGACTCTGGCTCCACTCCTCATAGGGGAAGCTCAGGCAGCCTACCAGGCTCTTCCAGCAGACGAGGCCATGGACTATCAGCAACTAAAGGCTGCTATTCTGGATCGCCTAGGCCTCACTCCAGAGACCTACCGACAGCGGTTCCGGACAGTCAAATATACAAACAGAGACAGACCCCGGGTCATAGCCCACCGCTTAGTAGACTTATGTACCAGGTGGATACAACCGGAAAAACATGACAAGGCAGAGATCCTTGAACAGTTTGTGCTTAAGCAGTTCATACAGATACTGCCCCCCTCCTCCCGCTCCTGGGTAAAAAGACACGCTGCATTTTCCCTGGATTCAGCGGTCCGCTTGGTGGAAAACTTCCTGGGCGACGACACCCAACAGGATAGCTGGGAATGGCCGGTGCAAACACCAGTTGCTTCCGGTGATACTAGAGGCAGGAGAGCAGACAATCGAGGGGTCTACAACCCGCCAGCTCGGGAGATCCAGTCAACTCGATCGGAAGACCCTTTCCCATCTCGGAGGGTTCCTGGTACAAACTCCCGCAGAAACGCCCGTCCTGGGTCCGAGGCCACTGGATCACTCAAGGGAGGCCGCCACCCACAGTATTTCCCGAGAACCTGGACTCCTGTCACCCACCCGGTGGAGAGGATAACCCCACCAACCAGAAGGGAGGATCCCATCCAACAGCGGAGAGGTCCAAACGCCGAGCCCCGTCGAGAGCTTCCGCTGACGACCGAGGTTGCGGATTCAGGAGATGAAATGGACTGTTCATATGGCAGAACCACTGCCACAGCTTGTCTCCGAGGGGACCACAATCCGTGGTTAGTCCCAGCATCTCTGGAGGGGACAAAAGTAAACGCCATGCTGGACTTGGGCTCTGGAAAAACCCTGATCCTAGAGGGCCTAATTCCAAACAATAGACTATCTTGTGACTCTCCTTGGAATATCGAGTGTATCCATGGGGATTCAAAGAGATACCCGACGGCGAATGTTCTACTGCGTATCCAGGATCAAGAGGCTAGCCTACTAGTGTGAGTTGCTCCCTGGCTACCTGCTCCTGTTCTACTTGGCCGAGACTGGCCCTACCTCGAAACATTGTTGGCCCCTACTCCTACGGAGCCTACTTCTCTGGTACCGGAAAAGCCCGGAGACTTGTTCCCTTTTTCCCCAGAGATTTTTCCCCGTAGACACCATGTCCCAAAGACACATAAACAGAGACGTGCGGAAAAAGAGGACTGGTTAAGAAAGGCTGGGACTCTTGGTAACATTAGTCAGCCCAAAGGACTGCAGGTCATGGCCGGGGATGACCAGGGTGGGGAACAGATAGATACGGGAATTTTGCCAGATCTGGATCTCCCTGACTTCCGTCAGAGGCAGAGGGAGGACCCAGCTCTGGCTAGACAATATGAGAAGGTGGTACAGGTCAACAACAAGATAATGGATGAACAGGGTGTAAAAGTGTTTCCACATTTTGAACTGTTGAATGACATTCTATATCGTGTGAATAAGGTTACACAAACAGGGGAGGTCATTCGACAGATGCTAGTCCATAAAGGGTTGATTAAAACGGTGTTCACCCTAGCCTATACTCTCCCATGGGGTGGTCATTTGGGCAGAGATAAAACCACGGACCGCATCTCATCCCGGTTTTACTGGCCAGGCATACATGGTGACATCATGAAACTATGTGAGACATGTCCTGAATGCCAGTTAACTAGCCAAAAAGGACAGAAGCCGGCTCCCTTGGTTCCTCTGCCCTTGGTAGCTGTCCCATTCGAGAGAATTGGGGTAGATCTGGTCGGACCTTTAGAACCCTCTGCGAAGGGACATAAATTTATACTCGTTGTGGTAGATTATGCCACCAGATATCCTGAGGCCTTCCCTCTGAGATCAGCCACTGCTAAACAGGTTGCTCACAGGCTGTTAGAACTGTTCTCTAGGGTAGGACTTCCCCAAGTAATGTTAACTGACCAGGGAACAAATTTCATGGCAAAGTTAATGCAGGATGTCCTGAAGTTATTGGAGGTAAAATCCGTCCGGACCTCAGTCTACCATCCTCAGACTGATGGATTGGTAGAGAGGTTTAACCGTACTTTAAAAACCATGCTTAGGCAGTTTGTGGACACTGAAAAGCGAGCTTGGGATGAACTTCTCCCTTTCCTGTTGTTTGCGGTACGAGAAGTTCCCCAATCATCTACAGGCTTCTCCCCGTTTGAGCTCCTATATGGACGCCAACCTCGGGGTATTCTCGACCTACTGAAGGAATCCTGGGATGAGGAGCCCTCCCCCTCCAAAAATACCCTTCAGTATGTCATAGACCTTAGAAATCGCCTAGACATGATAGGTCGGTTTGCTAAGGAAAACCTCAAATCTGCTCAAGAACGTCAAGAAAGGCAGTATAACCAAAATGCTCGCTTGAGGGTCTTCCAACCTGGGGACCAAGTGATGCTACTACTACCGACATCAGAGAGTAAACTCCTTGCGAAGTGGCAGGGTCCTTTCCAAGTTCTCCGCCGCACCGGAGAGGTGAACTATGAGATCTCTCAACCAGGGTCCAGGAAAGGTAAACAAATCTACCACGTGAACCTCCTGAAACCCTGGAAAACGATGAGATCACTGTTCATCCACCCTCGGGAAGGAGAGACGGATTTGGGTCCGCAGCTTCCAATGGGTAGTACGTACAATGACCATCAGGTTCCCATGGGAGGGCAGTTAACAACGGAACAAAGGTCAGACCTACTAGAATTATGTGACCAGTTCCCAGATGGTTTTTCGGAGCTGCCAGGGCAGACTAATTTAGTGTCCCATAGGATTGAGACAGAACCTGGCGTAAAAGTACGGTCCCGTCCCTATAGATTGCCAGAGGACCGAAAAGACCTGGTAGAGAGGGAGATAATAGACATTTTGGAATTGGGCGTGATCGAGGAGTCCCACAGCGAATGGTGTAGCCCTATCGTGTTGGTCCCTAAACCAGATGGGAAGGTGAGGTTTTGCGTGGATCTGCGAAAGGTAAATGCTGTATCCAGATTTGATGCATATCCAATGCCTAGGGTGGATGAATTGCTTGACTCGCTTGGGAAAGCAGAGTATATCTCTACCCTAGATCTCACGAAAGGCTATTGGCAGATACCTCTATCGGAAGAATCCAAATGCAAAACTGCCTTCGCCACCCCTCTCGGGTTATACCAATTCGTCACTATGCCATTTGGGTTACATGGGGCTCCAGCCACGTTCCAAAGGTTAATGGACAAGGTACTATGACCCCATAGGGCATATGCCGCAGCCTACTTGGATGACATTGTCATCTATAGCAGACACTGGCAGTCTCATATAAAAAGGTTAAGGGCAGTCCTAACGTCCTTAAGAGAAGCAGGGCTCACTGCAAATCCAAAAAAATGTTCCCTGGGTAAATCCACTACAAAGTACTTGGGCTATGCCGTTGGGGGAGGGATAGTAAGGCCACTAGCTAGCAAGGTGGCCGCCATAAAGGAAGTACCCACCCCACAGACAAAGACACAGGTCCGCTCCCTTTTGGGGTTAGCAGGGTATTACCGGCGGTTTATCCCCAATTTTTCAGAAATATCTGCACCCCTAACAGATCTGACAAAAAAGAGTGCCCCGACCCAAGTTAAATGGTCTTGGGAGTGTCAAGACGCCTTTGACATGCTAAAAAAGTGCCTGTCAGAGGGCCCCGCTCTTCAGAGCCCAGATTTTAAAGAGCCCTTCATCATCCAGACGGATGCCTCAGAGGTAGGACTGGGAGCAGTGCTGTCTCAGCAATTTGATGGTGTTGAACACCCCATAATGTTCATCAGCCGGAAGCTGTTCCCAAGGGAAGTGAGGTATTCCGTTATTGAGAAGGAGTGCCTCGCTGTAAAATGGGCAATTGAGGCCTTGAGACATTATGTCGCCGGAGTACACTTCACCCTGGTCACTGACCATGCGCCCTTGAAGTGGTTAAACACCATGAAGGACACAAATCCAAGGTTGACCAGGTGGTATATGGCCCTCCAACCCTTCTCTTTTGATATTCAGCATAGACCTGGAAAAGACCATGGAAATGCTGATTTTTTGTCAAGAGAAGGAGTGGAGGGTCGGGCTTCAGCCGTGTGGGACACTAGCCACACACAAACAGGGGAGGTATGTGACAGGGTGAAGTCAACCCCTATCAGTTATGCCTGGGAAACATATGTCTGAGTGCTTCATCCAGCACTCATAAGGGTTAACTCAGGTGGAAGCTAGCTACTCAGGATGTAAGCTGACACCTGAGAGCCAGCAAGGTAGATAAGGATCTTGTTACCAGCAGTAGCTGGCTGTCTGAGATGAGAGCACATGGATAGAGGTGCTGCTAGACAGAAGGATACAGCACACTACTTACTGCAGCCAAAGTAAGATTTCTTTCATTTGTTTGCATGCTTAAAAAGACTCTTACAGTTTGGGTATGGTTTAGCCAGCCAGCCTGCTAGCTAGAACTGCTGTGTTAGTCAGTTTTCTCCCAACGTGGAGCAGGATTTATTTGCTTAAAGGGACAGTGTACCCGCATGTTATGTTGCTGTGGAGAAATGAAGCCACTGAACGTTTTCATTTATCCTGAAACTACACGTGTGGACTGTTCCCTGACCTCGGCTACAGGCCGTCCTGCCACAGCGGCCATGTGTCTTTTCATGACATCATCTTAAAGGCAATTGAAGCAAAGCCATTCTGATTGGCTGTGCTGTCATTGCCTTTAAGTGACGTCATCATTTTTATTTTTATCGGCCAAAACACATGGTTTTCACGGCCCAATCAGGGCCGTGGGAACCATATGACGAAAATCTGATGTCATAGGCCTTTAAAAGCCTATGCCATCTCATTTTTAAGCCAGACGCCGCGGAGGAAGGACATCCGGACAAGAAAGAAGACCAGGGCGTGGCCGAAGATGGAAAGCAGACCCCGCCCCGCCCAGAAGAAGATAGAAGAAAGAAGAATACAGATGAAGATGAAGATGAAGATGGATTACAAATAGAAGACCCGTGGATTGATTTGGATTTTTAGTTTAATGTTTATTTTTTTGTATGGTTTATTATTTTATGGGTTCCTGTTCGTGGATTGGTTCGTGAGTAAGGTGCGCAACGGGAGTCGGTGGGGGCAAGTAATGGTAAGTGAACTAAAGAAATGTATTTTATTTAACTTGTTAATTTTTTTAAAAGCTTTTTTAACATGTGTATTTTTTTTTGTGGTATGTTATTTCTTGCAACTGTAAGTATGTATGTATATATGTCTAGAGAGATATATACATACAGGGTAAGAAATGATGTTGTTTTAAAAGCTTTCTTTCATGTGTTTTCAATTAATTTGTTTATGCTGCTATGCTTTATTGTGTGTTTAAAGTATTTTAAAATTAGAAAGATGTAATTGTTGATATTGTGTGCTTGTGTTCAGGTTTAGCCTTGGTTTTAAAGTTTGTAGTCCGGTTGGTACTTATATTTTTTCACATGCTGAATTGTTCTGCTCGAGGCGTGAATTAGTTAATTGTTTCATTGTTCGGGATGGACTGACAATTGTTTAGGGATGTAAATAATGATTGCTAATTGATTTTTGTTTACTTGATTGGTTAAAATAGTTGACTTGTTTGGAGGTACTGTACTGTATTTGTATTTAGCTTGCAATGATATTGTTCACATTCATTTGCAGAATGTATATGGTGCATACATTTTATGCATCATTTATACAATGTAAATGCAATGTATTGATTGGAATGTGAGGTTTTTCGTTGGCATTTGATGATTTATATTGTAAGATCAGTTAGGATTATTACAGGAAATTCATTGTAGTGTGTCTGTATGGAGAAGTGTTATTTGTAGTACAGTATGGTTTTGATAACCCTTCTACATTTACTTGTATATTGGTTCATCATGTGTGTGTATATACTGTGTATATATATATATATATATATATAAGTATATATATATATATATATATATATCTGTATCGGGTATCGGGCTGGTGGTTCCACGGGTGACACATGAGGGGATGAAGCGGTGGCCTCACATCTGTGGGGGCACCGCGGACCCGTAGTCTGCGGGGATGAAGCTGTGTGGTCCCACTTCTGTGGGGGCACCGCCGACCCATAGGTGCGGAGATGAAGATGTGTGGTCCCACTTCTGTGGGGGCACCACGGACCCGTAGTGAGCACCCGTGAGTTCCCAAGACCTCCGTGGGAACCACCCGAGTCCCCGCAGACACCTGTGGGTCTGACCCGGGGCTCCCAGACATCCTTGGGCCTACTGTGGGGACCCAATTGTGGCCCAAGGTGACCCAAGGAGACCACCTGGGGGCCATGGTGCTGGCGGAACCCACCAGCAGGCCTCCAGAACCTGTTTGAAAAGGGCTGCTGGTACCCTGTAGGTCTGTCAGGTGCCCCGCCAGCCCACCGGGGACTCGCGTGGGGCTGCGTTATGAACCCTATTTGTAAAAGGATAAATCTTGTATTTATGGGGGGGGGGGGGCACAGGGGGTGGGTAATGTATTTAATAAATATAATGATGTTTATTGTGGGTCACTATTGTTTTTATTGTGGGTACTGGGGGTGGGGGGGTGTTCCCCAATGGTATGTGGGTAGGCCTCCCTTGTGGGTAGTGGGTGAGGGGAGGTTAGGCCTCATGGGGTGAGGCGTTAGTGTGGGAGGGTATGTAGGCATCCCGAGTGGTGGGTGAGGGTGGGTTAACCCCTTAATGACTGATTAAGGGGTTAGGGGACATTACTTTGGATGTTTTAATTTTTGTGTCTGTTTTGCAGAAGCGGAGGGGCCATGGCCAGGATGGGGGGGGGGTAACGGTATGTGGGTAGTGGGTGAGTGTGGTTAGACCTCACATTATGCACATCGGGTCCCCCCCCCTCCCCACATTTACATGAACTGCACTCACAGCAACACAGGCAGGGAAATTTAACAGACACATTAGGGGCAGGGGGCTTTATACAGATTACACTCAAGGCAGGGAGATTTAACAGAAACATTAGGGGGGAGGGGGCTTTAAACAGATTACACTCAAGGCAGGGAGATTTAACAGAAACATTAGGGGGGAGGGGGCTTTACACAGATTACACTCAAGGCAGGGCGATACAGGGGATGTACTGTACTGTATGTTGTTTATTGCAATGCTTCAATGTGTGTACAGTATAATGTTTTTTACAATTAGATAGATGTAATCCTTGGTATTGTAAGGGTTAGCCTTGGTTTTAAATTTTGTTTTCTAGTTGGTACTTATATATTGATTTTTGTTGACTTGATTGGTTAAAATAGTTGACTTGTTTGGAGTACAGTATTTGTATTTAGCTTGCAATGATATTGTTCACATTCATTTGCAGAATGTATATGGTGCATAGATTTTATGCATCATAAATACAATGTAAATGCAATGTATTGATTGGAATGTGAGGTTTTTCATTGGCATTTGATGATTTATATTGTAAGATCAGTTAGGATTATTAAAGGAAATTCATTATAATGTAGTGTGTCTGTATGGAGAAGTGTTATTTGTAGTACAGTATGGTTTTGATAACCCTTCTACATTTATTTGTATATTGGTTCATCATGTGTGTGTATATACTGTGTATATACTGTGAATATATATATATATATATATATATATATATATATATATATATATATCTGTATCGGGTATCGGGCTGGTGGTTCCACGGGTGACACATGCGGGGTATATATACAGTGTTCGACAAACCTATACATTTGCTCGCCCCGGGCGAGTGGATTTAACCCCGGGCGAGTAAATATTGGCCCAAGCAGCACACGTTTGGTACTAGGTGGCGAGTAGATTTTTTTGTGTGGCGAGTAGATTTTTTGGTGATTTGTCAACCACTGTATATATATATATATATGTGTATAGGGATTGTTGTTATATATATATTTCAGGGGTAACTCCATTTTGTCTACTGTATAACCATTTATGCTAACACTGCCATTCTGCTTTTGTCACATGAATTAACTAACCTTTTTCCAACTACCCTTTTTTTATGAATGTAATGTTGGCTGAACTGAAATAGGAAGTATTGACCAAATAAGGCACAAACGGGAACTTATGTACCGTCTCAGCAATTTAATCTTGAATCATGTGATGTACGGGAGTTTCCAAATAAATGATTTAATATCTTGTTATGTCTAACATAAGCACAAAATAAGGGAAATAGAAATTGGCATATAATCACCTTTGTTTTCGCTTGGCTATATAATCTGACTGAAATCGCCTAATAAACAGGAGAGATTTTTGACGCACACTGGTGTCAGACTCAATTATTTCTCCTCCGAGCTGCTCGTACTTTTCCAGGGCTGTAACAGTGGGAAAGGCCTCCGGAGGTGTGATCCGAGTACGGAGACGGTCCCTACGTATGCAGTAAAGGATATTTATTTACATTTGGTGTCAGAAAGCGGGGATAAGGCGTCAACGGTTGGGTAAGTACAAGATATCATTTTTATCTGTATATTATCCTCCCGGTGTCCCTTATTTAGAACCCTATTATAGATTACCTCCGTACTGGACGAAATAGACTATATGGTTAATAGTTAAAACCACATATGAGTTACGGACTCATATGAGCCAAGGATATACAGTAAAGAGTGAATCCTGGCTGAGTCAAGGATATAAAGAGTGAATCCTGGCTGAGTATAGTGACAGGGTGAGTCCTAGCTAAGAGATATCTGTGAATATCAGGAAATACTCTTACGGCGACTGTGGAAAAGTATATATATAAAAAAAAAAAAAACTGTTGTGATATATATTATTGTTGTGCATGTGCATGTATTTTAAGTATACTGCACCGACACACTTTATTCGAGCAAATACCCAGTATGTACCTGGCAGATACCTGGAATGCGCCGCTCCTCACCTCTGACAAGCCCCGTTGCGTTTGCCTTCCCAGCCTGGGTTCATGCCTGGCTGACGGGCGGCTGATCTGTTAAATGATAATGATTAGGATTTAATAGGCTGCAATGCTTCGCGTGTCTACCAGATGGCATAAATTCATGAATTGTAATGCAGTATATATATATATACTGTGCAGTATTGCAGCCAGCGGGAATAAAAGGCTTCAATCCCTGCCTGGAAAATAATGCAATGCACTCGGGCAGAAAACAGTCACAAACCTCAATACACCCGGGTATACCCGAATTCGTGGGACTAGCCGAGCTTGAATAAAGTGTGTCGCCAGTGTATAAGACATATCTTTAAAGTATAAGAGAATTGTACTGTGTAAATGATAGGGATGTCCTGTCTGTATAATGGGCAAGTAGCAGGTATAGAATCCTGTCTACTAAGCAGATGTTTAAGTCCCCGCTGTAAAACAAGGGGTTAAATTATAAAGTACTGTCTGTATACTGGACTGTCTTTTGGGACCCTATATCAGTATATTTAGATAAGGTTATATTGCATTAAGATAAGTTTTCATTATAAGCTAATTATGGGTAATAAAGTAAAATATTGTCTGGAAGTGAGCCTGACAAAAAAAATAAAGTATAAGACTAACAATAACAACAAGAAATGTGTTAAAACAGATAAGGAATGTGCTGCAGCCTGTGTAAAAATTGCATCTTTTAAGTGCTGCCAACTGAATATTTTTTTATATAACTCTCAAAATGCATATTTGCCCCCTGCCCCTATGGCATCGGGACAATTACAATTTCCATAGGTAGCCCCAATTTACCCCAGTTTCCCTGTTCAAAAAAAAAAAAAAACCCTGAGCCCTTAACCTTTCTTAGGTCACAGGCTCTGAGGCAGTCTCCGATAAAGAAGTTCTTATGGCTTCATGGGGAACCCGAAGCAATAGGCTCCCTAGACCACTCCCTAATGATTTGCCTGCCAGGCAGATCGGTATTGATGAGGAAGAGACAGACTCTAGGCAGGAATGAACCCCTGTCGGGGACCGTTCACGGGACAGGGAAAAGTCACAGGATTTATCAAAATCAGATACTGACACTGTGGCACAGATTTATGCAGGTCTGTCAAACAACGCTAAAAAAAATAAAAAAAAAAAAGGAAAAAAAAAAAATGTGTTATAACTGCTGTATTTATATTTAACATAACGTAAGTGAATAAAGAGGAAACAGCAAGTATATTTGCCGATTGATTATTGGAGATAATATAGGAATATGGAAGAATTGAGGAAGTAGAGATGAGCACAAGACCATTAATAGTGGCAGTTTTTTTTTTTTTTTTGAAAGGTTTACATGCAGAAATTGGGTCGAGAGTAGAGGAAGTGTATTGGTTGGAAGCATAAAAGATTGTCAGACATTGCTACTGTGGTAGAGAATGAAAAAAAAAAAAAAAGAGCAGGGAAGCTAAGAAAGCAAGGGAAAAGAAAGGACAGGAAGTGCTATAATTGTAAAGAGACAAGATATTTTGCCAGTAATTGCAAACCAGCCCCTAAGAAGGGAACCAGAGAATTTTTTTAGTAGAATATTTTTGTCTAAATTCAGACGGGTCTTTCCCGTCGGTATTGAGAATCTCAAGTATTGTAAATCTTAGTGGAAAATATGTTTTGTGTGTAAATTCAAGGTAGGAAAATTAGTTTTTCCCCAGAATGTTTTATTAAATTTTATAAATATGGTAAAAAGGTTGATTGAGTAATCCCTGTGTGCTTGTATAATCTGAGTGAATCCTAACTATGTGAAAGTTTTATGTGCATTGAATAATATGAATGTCGGTTTATTGTATATATACAATTATTATCTAGGTACTTACAAGTGTTTCTGAAATAAGAACATAATTAATTGCTCATGTTAAGTTTAAATTTTAAAGGTGAGAAACACCCCCACTATAACACAAACTAATCAATAATGGGAAAGGGAGAGTTTGACTGGTTATTGAGAGAAGGACAAAGAATGGGCAAATGTGAGAAAAAGAAAAAAAAATATATAATTCAGCCCGGTCACTGGTATATTTTGAGGATTTATTCGTTCTGGCCAGACGATGATTTCTTAAAACCAGAAAGGCATCCTTTTCCAACTTCTCTATTTCCATGTCAAGAGAGGGAGAGAGAGAATCAGAATAGCAGCCCAGACAGCCCCCCTTCTCCAGTTGTAAAAAAATGTGCGGAGATACATTTCAGACACGAAAGTTAACCGAAGCTCTGTAGCTACAAATTAGGTTTAACTGTAGTTTAGGATATGATAATAAAAGAAAGGGACATTTTTATTAATATAGTTTGCAGGCAGGATCAAACAGTTTTGCATTGCCATGTCTTGGTCATTTTTGTTGTATTATTTTTGTTTCTTTTGTGTGTCACATTTTATTCTGTAATCAGGCCGTGGGAGGAGCTGCATTTTTAAGATGTCCCAAATTATATTGCAATGTAATTAACAGTTTTTTTTCTTATCTGTTTTGTTCCAAGGTTTTGGCAGGATGCCCAGAAAGTTATTTCAAGCTTGTTCCAATCCGAAAAAAAAAAAAAAAAATAAGTTTTTAAATCTGTGTCTATAATTTCTTATATTACAGGATGTTTCTGTCAGAAGACAATAGCTGCTTATATTTATATTCAGTAGTGTTTTCAGGGTTTTTAATGCAAATTTTATACCCAAAGGATTCAGGTTAGTTTAGCTACAGATCGAGCAACAATAGTTAGTTACTTTTTGAATGCTGTTATCCTTTCTGTAATTTGTTCACATATAAAAAAAATTATGTGAACAAAGGAGGGGTATTATTGCTGTTTATCATATAGCTGTCTATGCCCAGAAGTTAGATGGTTTAGTGCCCGGGATGAACGAAATCTGAAATTATTATTTATTTATTTTTAAGAATAATGCTGAGTGCCTTTTAAGGTTGGCAGTGTGCTCGGCACTTTTCAAAGAAATTATATTACAAGTAATTAGTTTGGAGTTCTATAGCCGGGAGTAGACACTGCAAGCTCCTACTCTATGCAGGGGACGGCTGGATCCAACTCCAAACACTAACAAACTGAAGGTCTCACCCCTAAGAAGCTGAACTTCAAGCTATAATTTCAGCACTTCCTTCCTGCAGCTCAAAGAGGGAGATTCCTGTGTCATCGCCACTCCTGTCACTCAGGAATTCAGCATGAGGAGGGGAAAAACCCCATAGGATAGCCTGTCACTGTCTGCATCTTATTAGAACCTATGTGACACTGGTAGGTAGAGAGCTAGCTGGACCAGCCACCACTATACTTATATAACTAAGATTCCATGCAGTAATGAAATTGATATACTGACGTGGAACTAATCACCCCTCTTTCACTCTCCAATTCCCGGTACAGAAAATACTTAATTTGGTCTGTCTAACATTCCTGTTCAACTATGAAAGCTTTATGGGGGGGAAAAAACATAATTTTATAAAGAAAATACTTAATTTGGTTGGACTTAAATAAGGCTACTGACTGCTAAAGTTTCATATAGTAAAAATGTATGTTACCTTTGTCAAGATTATTATCTGATCCCTTTCGGAAATGTTTCTTATCTAATATGTTTGATGTCAGTCTGTTAACACTTTTAATTTGCTTGTTAGCCATGTGTTAGGTTTTATTGAGCAAATTAGCACTGATGACTAAGAGGTGATATGCTGTGTTAGCAGTATAAATTCAAGCACACAATTGGGGAAAGCATTGCAGGGGCCTAGCATTGTATTAATAGTGTGCATATATAATAAAACAAAATGCATATATAATGTTCATATTGTAAGTGCATATATTTGCTGTATGTTACTGTATACGGTGGAGTGTTTTTCGTCACTTTTTTACCCACCATAACTTATTTAAGGTGTGGTTGAAACCTATTCAAGCTTCAAAATGTAATGTCAGTATAACCAACCTCACACTGATGGAACCCGAAAAGCTGGACACAAATGTCTGTGAGTAGGTTTATTGGCTATGTACTTTAACCCTGGCTCTGCTGAAAAGCTGTGTAATTCGGCAAAGATAAGTTATAAGGGTTGATGTAAAAATGGATTTCAAGCAAAAGTTGACCCTGTGTGCTCATTTGCTTGTCATATCCCAGAGTCCCTTGCAGCAGTGGTAGCATTGTATGCCAGGAGATAATGGTGAAAAGCAGGGTTGCAAACCTGTCTGAGACATGTGAATGTGCTCACAAATGATATTTTCATTTGCCTTATTCATATTAAGTGTAATATAAGAGTTATGCGGGAGATTGGAACCGGAACAATCCTGCATTATTTACTTGACAATTGACATCCATTTGGCAATTGTATTGGATACTTTGAAACACTTTAAACACTCAACTCTACTAAAGTAAGCTGCACAGCCTTGTGTTTTTTTGTATAATTACCTCTCTGATAATGAACCAGCTACTTACCTCAATTCTGTTCTTTACTGTGGCCTCATATAATTGTTACTCTCTCTATCAATTACAAACTTCTCCCTCCTGCCCCACACCCAAAATAATCATACACACAGTACTACATTACCTAAAAGCATTGCTTTGTTACCAGAATGTTGGTGGAGAGCATTGAAAACCAGCACACTGATCACCTCTAATTCTAATTGCAAACATTGCAATTCTGCAGTCAGCAAATCATTACCCAAATTTCTTTTTATACTGCTACTCTCTTTAGCAGGGGATATTGATCTCAACCCAGACCCTTCCTTTTCAACTCTGTTCATACCATGATAATGTCCCTTTTAAATTTCAAAAAGGGCTATCTGTCACCCATATAAACAGTCACAGCTTGCTGCCCAAACTGGATGAACTAAGGGCATGGTGCCTTTTGCATTAGACTACAGTCATAATTCTCACTGAAACATGGCTAATTCCTGAAAAACTTGATGCTTGAAGGAGTTATTAACCCTGAAGGGGTTAATAAACTAAGCATAAGCTTATGTAACTTAGTGCAGTTAAAAACTGGTATATACCAGTTAAGATATTTACATGAATGCAAGTAAAGTGAAAAGTGATTTTACAGGGACCTTACTGGGAGATTATATACCTTGAAAAGGTGGGACTAACCTCCCACAAGCTGCTTAATAAACAGTTACAGGTGAATTGGCTAAATACATTAATCACACCCCTATACTGGTGCCCACTGGAAGCGTGCTGCTAGAGATTTGATTTGACCAACAGAAAATGTAAAACAAATGTAGCCCTGCTTCCTATCGCTAGCAAGCCGCTACTATGTGCTGTATCACCTGTAGGCTCACAGGGCCTAAGCCTCTGCCACGGAGAGCCTGGGGTTACTCGCAAAATACTATATTGGGTGGCAGCGCCTCCACCTACGATGGCTCCCACCAGAGGGGGAGGGGTTCCTCGCAGGAAATATATATATAGATCACTCAACAACGTAGGTAAAACAATCAATGACTTTACTTGCATGAAACTGTACACATATGCATACATATATCAACGGTTGTCCCTCGCTAGAGGAGACTATACATATATATAACACACCACGGTGAGCGCCAACAGTATCTTGCGCCACGGCGGGCGACAACACTATCATGCACCTCGGCGGATGCCAACACTTCCCCGAACCCTCCACCGGGTGATCCCACCCCGTGTCCGATCCTTAACGGATTAGTCTTCCCACTCAACCGTAAGCAACTAAATGTGTGTATGTGTGACTGCGCAGCCACTGTGTCCCGAGCGAACGAATGGTAACGTTGGTGCACTTGTTGAAATACCTGCTGGGCACTCCAGTGCCCGGGACTGCTACGCTCTTCACAAAGGGTCTCCGCACGTCGACACCGTTCTCGCTCTCTTTCTCTCTTTTGATGTCCCAGGGCGATCCCACCCCGTGTCCGGCCACAGTACGCGGGGTCTGAGCCCAGACCTCCCACTAGATAGGGTAGTCCAGATCAAGGTCTAACGATACTACGGGAAAAGGAACCTCACTATGGCGATCCCTCGTTCAGCTTGTCTCTACTGTGACTCAGGACTAAACTGGGCCTGGGGCACACGGCCTGCGCCGGGGCGGATTTACCTCCCCTACACAGACATACCTCCCCTACACAGACACTCCATCTCCTCTCCAGCCAGCTCTACTCCACTTGCGCGCAGCCACTTCCCTATATCTCCTTCACCTCCTCAGCCCAGTGGCTCACACTCTCTTGTGACCCGCCCTAGAGGCTGCTGGGTCAAGGATCTGCTCACTCCCGCCAATTAGCACTCTCCTCCTTCGCGGGTCTTTGCAACTCACTGTGTGCATGCGCAACCGCCCGCTCTAGCAGGGTGAATCAGGGGTCACGGCTAAACAAATATATTATGCTTAGTTGATTAATCCCTTCAGTGTATTTTTCACAGAACATTTGTATGCATTTAGCCTAGGGACCTGCTACTGAGACTTACCTTGACATTGATTAGCAGGCTTCTCATTATTTGATCAAAGGATGTAACCTGTCTTACAAACTTAGGTTACACTATGTATATTTATTTCTCCATTTATTGCTAGCCCAATGGGAGAAGCGCAGGGATTTACTTTGTTTTTTTTTTTCATTAAAGCTGCAGTTCAGTCTTTTTTTTAATTTATTTTTTTACTTCAATAGTTTCATGTGGGCAATCTCTAATTACCTAAAGAACTGCATAGCTGCCAGTCAATTCGTTCTCCGTCTATTGATCGGCAAAGTTTGGCGACATCTTTAAATATGGGGAATGTAAATCGTTGCTATAGGAACAAGCATGCTTGTTAAAATAGAATACAAGAAAATTGATCTTTCAAAGTTGTTTTTTTTTAAAAACAGAAAATGCTAAAAGTATTTTTTCTTACTACAGAACTGATTTATTAAAAAAAACACACATGCAGGATATTGCCTGAACTGCAGCTTTAATGATCTACCTACAGCTTGTTAGGCCACTTCAATGCATATGTATGCAGAAGATATAATCTTATATGCACACAGCCCTGAAATCATCTTATATGCACACAGCCCTGAAATCTAACCTTAAACATGTACCTAAAACTGATTTTTCCAGACTTGAATACTGGGTTTCCCAAAGAATACATTTTTAAACAATGACAAAACTGTAAGTATGATATTTTGGACTAAGGCTACATTTCTAAAGCTTCCAATAACAGAGTTTAGGATCAGAACCCACCCTAATACTGTACAATTCTAGTCCAAGCCACTAGTTTTGAATATCTGGGCATATGGCTTGACTCCTATTTAACAGTTGGGTTGCACATTGATAATCTAATTTTCAAAACCTATGCTAGACTGGATGTACTTCATAGGAACATATTCTCCCTAAACTCGCTGGCCAGAAAGCGCTGCTGATGCTAATCCCAATGATAGATTATGGGAACATAGTATATGGTACAGCACCATTAATTTACAATAGCAGACAAGTCACCCTCTACAACTCAATAAGCCACTTTTTCCTACAATGTGACTACAACAAAAACCACTACAAAAAGCTCCAAGAACTAGATTGGCTATATCTTGAATCCAGGTGAAAATATAGTTTTTCTCTCTTGCCTTCAAATACATTCTGGGGCAAACTACCCATCTATTTGAAGAATCTCCTCACCGATAACACAAGCAGCACTTATCCCCTTATTTCTGGCTCCAAAAGCCTGTACACAGACATAAAGTTAAACCAAGAATCTGGTTGCTCCTCCTTCTCTTAGCGAGCACCTCACAACTGGAACAATCTACCAGAGACTCTCAAAGCTGTCACAGGTCTAAGTTCTTTAAAGACTTCAGCTGTCTCCCATTTTTATCTTTTCTGTAAATGTTAAATATGCCCATAATATATATTGTCCCTAACTGTCCATAAAATGTTAGTAAATATCACGTGCAAATATTTATTGTCATTATAAGTCTATTTCCAGGATATTTGAAAATGATAGGTAACTTCCAATGTATTATTTCCTGGTAAAAAGTGTTATAAATAAATCTCCTTGGTGAAATTTTCTTACCAGGTCTCCTTTATTATAGTGCAAGTCTTGTGCCTTTTGTGCTACTCGTAGGTTCACCTGTGCAAACATTGTCACGAGAGACCAGGATTAATACCAGGGATCAATATCGCCAGATAGAAACACAAGAGTTTATCAAATTAATTTATTGGAAAACAGTATCCACAACTGACATATAAACAGACATACTCACAACTGGGAAGTCCTACAGTAGTTGCAGGGACCTCCTTACAGAGATTTCCCCTGTTATTTTCCTTCTTCTTGCTCAATGCCTACAGGGACTGGTTTTCAGGCCTGTGACCAGCACTGGAGCTCTGTAAATGTACCTGGCATTCAACACCAGAACTGTAGCTTGAGCTAACTAGGGGTCTCCCGCCTCACCTTTTTATACATTTAAATCACAACTTAGAAACATTCAGGGCCAGATGCTGGCTACATGTCGAGGCATTGATTGGTGGGTAGAAATGCAACATTAAAAAGAGCAACATACTGTACAAACTGCTACAGGGAAAGGTTACAGACAGTTTTTCAACATTTCTCCTGCAATCACATTAACCCCTGGTCCCTGAGGTGCTGAAACCAGGTTTATAATACAGATACTGTATAATACATACAGTATATAACATAATATAATACACTTGTAGCCATGTATCCTCTTGGCTACTAATCTGCCCTACCTAACACATAAGCCTCGGGTACCAGTGCAGGCAGTGTTAGGGTTAAATCTATGCACTTGCTGCTACAGCAGTAAACAACTTATTTGAGTGACAGAGGGGGGTGGGCCTAAGGCCTGTGTGTTGTCCTATTAGGGGCTCAGACCTTGGACCCCCCCTTCTGGGTACAAAAGGGACTGCAGATCCAGATTTAGTAGTTGTTGTTGAAAGTGTGGAGCCAGGGCTCTGGCCGCCTTCCTTCCCCTCCCTCAGGGTAATGGGATACTACCCCTTACTCCACCAGGGAGTAAGGGAGCAAGGGATAGACCTTTGGGGCCTCAAGCCCTGGGGGTTAATTCCAGGGACCAGAGAGAGAGAAAAGAGCGTACATGTTGGTTTGCTGTATGAAGAATAAAGAACCATTGTTTGTTTTATACTCCTGCCTGAGACTGCAGTTTATCAGAAGCAGTGCAAGAGGGTATTCCTGCAGGAACTGCACCCAGCCCTGCTGGGGCAAGCTGGAAATGGAGGCTCTGCTCCCATGAAGAACTGGGAAGAACCATAAAGCCTGTCCTCTCTTCCCCACTACAATCGGCGGATACTCAGCAATCCTGTAAACCTCACAGGTACAGCACAGTGCTAGCACAGCTAACAGTGAAATCTCCCAGAGGGTGGGGGAACACATTTTATACACTGTATAACTGACAGGTAGGGATAATGGCAGCCATAATCTGTATGAACAATAGCCATAGGTCTCTGGGTGTCTTGATCTCACCTTTGTACTCAAGACAGTGTCTGTGTGCAGGCTTCTCTGATTTCCTGTGTCAGTCCAATTGTGTACTCTGGAATCTTTTTTCCTGCATCTCACATGACACTCTGTCAAAGAGCTCTCATTAGGCAGGTGAAGTCTGGTCAATTGCCTGGCTGCACTTAACAAACTCCCTGCTGGATTTAGAGGTAGTTTCTTCAACAGGGTATAAGTCCCTGTTACAGGTCACGTAAATGTTGTGACAGGGCGTGGGGTAATGAACCAGGAAGAAAATTCTGACCTCTAAACTGCTATTCCTCGGTTTCTTCAGTCCCCTTCAAACAATCTAGGATGGTAGCCTGGACCTTGGAGTAGTCCAGTGCTGCAGCATTGTCAAGGACCTGATAAGCAGTCTGTGCTTCACCCATTAGCTGTGGGGTTAGACGGGACACCAAGTCATCCTGATGCCACTGGGAGACTGTAGTCACATGATTGAGGGTGTAAGGAATGTGAGGTTCATCCTCTGGTACCATCTTAGTCAGCCTGACTCCAAATGCCGGATCATTGACATTTGGGTTATGGGTTACTTGACCTTGAGTCATCTTTCACAATTGCCGCTTCCAGATGCTGTATCATTTGTTGCGGTGCAAATTGCTCATGTCATTGCTGCTGCTGTTGTTGCTGTTGGTGTTACTGGGCTTTCACCTGCCGGAAAAATTCCTCTTGTTATTGCTGCTTTTGCTGCTGCTGGTTTTCAGCTCGCAATTTTCAACATTTTTCAATTTCCATTCTGGTCCTGCTTCAATTGTTTTTTTTTACATGGGAGGCGCTATCCAACTTCTCAAACAATGTGACAGAGTGACCTCCTAGTTAGGTATCAGTAAGGAACATAAGGACATAGGGGCTCATGCCGTAAAGTCCGATAGAAAAATCGCCAGGGTTTTTAAATCGTCATTTTTGACAGCGTTGCTACGGTATGCAGAAAGCCCAGAATACCAATGATTTGGATGGGCTTGTCTCTGTGGACACTGGGTGGTTAGGTACCCAGGGCACCTCAGTTCTTTAAAGGATCTCACCAGGTTGTATATATATTGTGGGTACTGCATGTGGATCCTTGTGAAATTATTATGTTATAGTGATACATGTGTCAGTAAATATCAGTCAGTTAGTTATACCTGTGTGTCAGTTGTTAATACCTGTGTGTGCCTTTATTTACTGCCGGTATTGTTCTTGCGAGGGGTTATCCTACTGCGCTAGGATCCCTCCCAGGTGGAGGCGCTGCGTACCAAAGAACGCAATCACCCCAGGCTCTCATTGACAGAGGATCAGGCCTCCTGTATGCCAGACAGGTACTTAGTACACAAATATCCCTTAGTCACGGGAGAAGGGGTACTATATATATAAATTTATATATCTCAAATATGTGCTCACGTGATATTCTTTATTGGCTATATGCTGAAAATGGAGGATTTTTGTCACCTTTTTCACCCACCATAATTTAAAATGTATTTGGTAAACCTACCCAGCCTTGAAAATGGCAAAGCCACTACAACCAACCAACCTCACACTGATGAGACACAAAAGGTTGAAACGGCTGTGTGAGTGGTTCGAGTGGCTTTACATCTAATCTCATGCTGTACTTGAAAGCTGTGAACAGCAGGTATTTGCTTATACGGGTTCCATGTAAAAATGTTTTTCAGGCAAAAGGTGACACATTGGGGCCTATGCTATAAGCATTCTTGAGCCACTTATTGAGCACTTATCGGCCAAAATGTCTGCTGTGATTCTGTACGCCTCGATAAGTGGACGATAAAGGAATGAATCTAAAAAAATTTCAGCCGTCAAAAAAGATCGCTGGTGAGCGTTGATATGCCACTTTTCGGCAGGTTCTGAAACTCGTACAATTCTAGTAGCAGCGATTAGGTTATCGAGGCCTATCGCGACTCTAGAATGGCGAGTTTCTCCCAAAATCCTCACGCCAGGAAAAGTTGGCATGAGGCTGGTAAGAAGCTGCTGAGAGGCAACGATAAAGGACTTGGGGAAAAAATGCTTTTTATCTGCATCGGATTGATGCCGGGAGTCTCCGCAGCTTATAGACATTAATATCAGCACCGGAGACCCCCGACATGAATCCCATGCAATAAAAATGCATTTACAGGCAACTTCATTACTTTAGCAGCTAACCGCTAAGGCAATGAAGGGGTTTACCCCTCCCGCTACCCACCAAGGGCCAAATACCCCTTCACCCACCCCCCAACACATACAGTACAGTAATGGGAAAAATAACTATTATCCAGATATAGATGAGTTAATTTTTCCATTATAAAATAAACCATCAGCCAGCCAGCATAAATAAAGAAAATAAACCTTTCTACTTATCCCTGCCACCATGAAGGGTGTCCCCATCAGCATACTCCAGGTCCATGTCCTCCATTGCCAGAAATAATACAAGAAAAAATACAATCTAATGGTCCCTAGCACTTAATCACCAGTGCGATGTTAATAACCACTGTAGTAATTAACGGGTTAACCCATTGTCCCCTGCTTCTCACCCGGGAGGCCTAACCACCCACCCCAGGACCACTATTCCCACCCTCTACCCATTGATTGGTATAGTGGTACATCATAGCCATATAATATGGGCATGATAAGCCACTATAGTGTCAATGGTCACCCTAATAAAAAAGGTCACCCTAATAAAAAAGCATGAAGGCCAAAAATACACAATAATAAAACATATACGCAAGCACCTAAACACCCTAATTCAAGAAATAAAAACACTAGCCAACCAATTACATAATTAAAAGCACTAACCAACCAATTAAAAAAAAATAAAAGCACTTGCCAATCAATCAATTGAATAAATAAAAGCACTAAGCAACAAAACAAGTAATTAATGTTAAACACTAGCCAACAAAACAATTAATTTAAACCAGTAGCCAACAAAACAAATAATTCATTTAAAACGCTAACAAATCCTAAAATGTACTAAAAACAAGCCATCCAAATTCCAAAAAATTGAATCCAAACAATAAAAACAAATAAAAAAAATTACAATAAATTCAAAACAAGCATTTGCCAAAAAATCCATTGGCTGTCTCTGTATTTATCTGTACCCTGAAGGGGCACAGATTAATACAATATCAGTCAATGGGCAATCAGAAACATAAAAAATAAAGAAATACAATGTAAAAACCTGAAAAAAAGACATTTAAATACATTCAATATTTCTCTTAGCTTTAGAAGAATTCACCCTCCGAATCCCGTAGTTTTTGCAAGCTCTCGAAGTGCGACGTCATCACCGGCAATCCAACGCCATCCATCTTGAAGACCCGCATCAGGAGAAAAAAATATGTTATCCTCTTTCCCCGTCTTCTTTCTCCATTTGTCATTATTTTCTTCTTTTCTTTAATCTTCTTTCTTCATCTGTCAATTTAAAGCCCCATGGTTAATCCAGAACAGGATGTTCTTTCGTCGGTTTCTTGAGGTAAAATGAGATGTACAGGCCTTATATTTGGCCGGTGACGTCACATTTTATGGTCAGTTGGTACAGCTCCAATCTGATTGGACGCTGTATCATGTGTCCGCCTCCCTTTTTTTTTTTTTTTTTTAAGGATGTGACGTTATCTCCAAGGGAGGTACGTCACATCCTTAAAACCACATGGCTAGAGCACATGGTATTACAGTCAATGGGATTGAAGACAATCCCATTGGTTGCTGTACCATGTGATAGGTTACTTTATTTCCAAAGGATGTGACATCATCCCTTAAAGTGACTGCAACTGTGAGAATTTGGCTTTCTAAACTCTGACAATTTGTTCACATATAAAGACTAACATTCTAAGCTGCTGTATAACCTTCAGTCATACACTGCCCTCCCAGGCTTGATTTATACACCTGTTATTTGACATTCCATTCCTCGCATCCTCAAAAACCTTTGACCTCTCGCCTCCTACAGTACCTCTCTCCCTGCAGCTCATGTGACTCCCTTATGTTTTTTTTTATTTGCAAAAAACACTCTTCTGTAAATGTTTCTTTTTTTTATCAAAGTTCCCCATACTCCTCCTCTCCAAATTTTTGTCTCTCGTCTAAAAAGTAGTATACACAAGTTTCCTCTCAAGACAGAAATTTGGTGCACGAGGGTACAGTATAAAATGCACACTGTCCGCCAGAAGTTCTCTGTAAATCCCTCTTCAGTGCTGCTCCCCATCTCCCGTGATCAGCGGGGCTAGAGAAGACTCACACACAAACAGTTAAAAGGATGGGGGCGCAGAAAAGAGGGAAATTTGGTGCACACCTGCTCCTAAATTGCATTCTTTGTAAATATATATATATATATATATATATATATATATATATATATATATATATATAGTTAACAGTCTTTTGCGCCGTTGTTTCCCCTTTCCCCATATATATATACAGTGGTTGACAAATCACCAAAAAATCTACTCGCCACACAAAAAAATCTACTTGCCACCTAGTACCAAACGTGTGCTGCTTGGGCCAATATTTACTCGCCCGGGGGTTAAATCCACTCGCCCGGGGCGAGCAAATGTATAGGTTTGTCGAACACTGTATATATATATATATATATATATATATATATTTATATATATATATATATATATATATATATGGGGAAAGGGGAAACAACGGCGCAAAAGACTGTTAACTATGCAATAAAAATTGAGCATAAAGTACTGAGGGTATAAATTAGATTGCTGGTTGTTCTGAAATGAAATGAAGAAAAAACAAAATATAGTGAAGTACGTTTAGTAAAAGAATATGCGCAAAAGTAGATTGCTACTTACAAAGTAGCAGATGTAAATAAGCATATAGGATTTTATAATCCTCTCCGTCCTGCTGCCTGGAGTTGTGATGCCTCTGTCCTCCAAGTGGAACGCCGGAATCCACCGTGCTGGTTCTTCACTGGCTGCAGCTCTTCTCCTTGACTTCCTGGTATGCCTCTGATCTCGCGAGACTAGCCCGCTGACGTCACTCAGCCGAGATTTCGGCCGAAATTCGGGTATACAGTCCAGGTGTAATCAAGTGATTCTGCTAACATGTAGATACTTAATAGGGGAGCTGAAAGTTTATCTTAGAGCCTCCTCCCCCAGCTTAATTAACCTAATATGTTCCCTCATTCTAGCCTTTAAGGCTTGAGTGGTACGTCCCAAATATTGCTTACCACATCCACAGTCTATAAAAAATATTGTAAAAAACATTGGAGTATTTTGTCTGCAGACCCATTGTTGAAAAAGGTGTTTTCAGAAGGCCCACGCTTGGTTTTTAAGAAAGCAAAGACAATAGCCAATTATGTCTCTAGAAGTCTTTTTTCTTCCTCTAGTCACATACAGAGGGGCAATCTTCCTAAAGGATTCTTCAAATGCCTAAAATGTATTTCATGTACTTATTTGGAACCATCTTCTAGCTTTGTATCATTTAGTACAGGACAACGATTCCCTATTATGTCATTTATAAATTGCAATACCACATTCATAGTCTATCTTTTAGACTGTGGATGTAGTAAGCAATATGTGGGACGTACCACTCGAGCCTTAAAGGCTAGAATGAGGGAACGTATTAGGTTAATTAAGCTGGGGGATCTTACCCATCCAGTAGCTCAGCATTTTACGAATTGCAAATTTGGAAATCTTAATAAACTAAAATACAGAGGAATTGAACATGTCCCCAAACCGATTAGGGGGGGTAATAGTCTGGAATTATTGGACAAAAGGGAACTTTACTGGATATTCACCCTTAATACAAGAATACCAAATGGCTTAAACTCAGAGTGGGATCTGAGCCCATTTTTGAATTAAACTGACTCAATACATTTATCTTTAATAAAGGTTACATGTCTTTGGTTTTGAATATCAACTTTGTATTAGCCCATATAGCTTTTGTTGGTTTTATGGCTCAGTCTCAGGATTAGCTTGTCCAGGGTGGGAAGGGAGCAAAGATATCAGGGATACACCAAAAAATAAGAAACATATAATAGTGCAATAAATCAAAACAATCTGGATAGAGCAAGAAACTTGGCTCTGTAGCAATGCCTACTTACAGCAGGTCAGAATTAAAACCGCATATATCTACACAACCGGTAGAAGTGGGTCAGGATCTTCCGTAACGACAGTGGTTTTCAGCAGGAAAAATGGTCAAATCAGCTCTCCGACAGTAGGTGTTGTAGGATGAGTGTCATGTAAAACAAGGGCAGACCATGGTACAGATCGCAATAAAATTTATGGTTTAAAAACAACAAAAAACATAGGAATCGTACTCACAATAAGTACATTAGACATGTACATGTAATGTTTTACTTGAGGCAAAAGGAGTGCCGGACCCGTGTGGTACAGCTAACAGCTACTCTTCTCCGTGACTCGCATCAGACCGGATGGAAGCCAGTGAGGGTTCTCACTATTCAAGAAGTGGAACTCTATCCAGCTAATCGAATTTATAGTGGATGTTGGTGCTGTCATCATTTCATACTATGTGGGATATTTACATGTCACATCCGTTGTGGGAGTGATGACGTCCGGTCAAGGAGCTCTGGAGACAGGCAGTGAGGGAACACGGCAACTCAGGAGCCTTCAGTTCAAGGGCAGCTGCAGCAACTGTGACTGGCTCTACGCGTTTCGCTGTCAATGACAGCTTCCTCAGGAGCACGAATCGAATCGTGCTCCTGAGGAAGCTGTCATTGACAGCGAAACGCGTAGAGCCAGTCACAGTTGCTGCAGCTGCCCTTGAACTGAAGGCTCCTGAGTTGCCGTGTTCCCTCACTGCCCGTCTCCAGAGCTCCTCGACCGGACGTCGTCACTCCCACAACGGATGTGATATCAGATGCCATCTTCCATCCGGTCTGATGCGAGTCACGGAGAAGAGTAGCTGTTAGCTGTACCACACGGGTCCAGCACTCCTTTTGCCTCAAGTAAAACATTACGTGTACATGTCTAATGTACTTATTGTGAGTACGATTCCTATGTTTTTTGTTGTTTTTAAACCATAAATTTTATTGCGATCTGTACCATGGTCTGCCCTTGTTTTACATGACACTCATCCTACAACACCTACTGTCGGAGAGCTGATTTGACCATTTTTCCTGCTGAAAACCACTGTCGTTACGGAAGATCCTGACCCACTTCTACCGGTTGTGTAGATATATGCGGTTTTAATTCTGACCTGCTGTAAGTAGGCATTGCTACAGAGCCAAGTTTCTTGCTCTATCCAGATTGTTTTGATTTATTGCACTATTATATGTTTCTTATTTTTTGAGGAATCCCTGATATCTTCGCTCCCTTCCCACCCTAGACAAGTTATCTTTGAAAGGAATTCGTACACATTCCTGGAAGGTTGAGAAATTTATTAGAGATCACCTTTACACATATTTAATAAGTATATGCACTTTTATTCACAGATTGGGTGTGTTTTAGCGCTGTTTACAAATCACGTTAAGTTAACCAGTCTCAGGATTAGGCAGCCTGATCTTCAATATCTTTTTCTCCATGGTTATTATTGATCTCGTCAATTGTTATAGCTTTATATAAATTAATTATCATAAAGTAGAAAAGGAGAAGGTGATATTGAGACAATCAGATGATATATTTTTATTGAATGTTGATTAAATTATGTCAATTAACATCTTTAATATGTCTTCTTACATCTAATTTTCAGTCTCAATTTTTCTTGTGCATTAGCTGCATAGATATGATTTGAACAATTGTGACCCTATGCTCTTTATTATGTGTCTGGGATAGGTATGTACACATGTGTATATATGTATATATACATATACATTTTTTTTATAGCTTTTTTTATAGCTTTTGGTACACATACGTTTATGTCCCCTTTTTTCTTTCTTTTTCCCTTTCCGTTTAAAGAGCTTGGGTCCGATTGCTCATCTACAAGATGCCTCTCTGAATAAATGAATTTAAAATATTTGTTTAATGTTTATTTTTCATTTTTAATATATATCTTTCGTTTTGTTTTAATTATATATATATTTCATATATTTTTCTTATTTATCTTTTGTTTTTAGTTCAGATCAAGGCATCGTTCATTGCCAGGTTTTGGTTTAGTAATAAAGTTTTTGTTTTAGGGATTGTGTTTAGTTTAAGTGTCAATAAAGTTTTTATTTTATCAATATGCTTCCGTGGACGCGCTGACGTCACCATTTCATGCCGTGCACGGCGCGTTACGTGTCATGTGTCCTGGCGATGGATGGAGGGCAGCGAATGGCGGGAAAATGAAAGTATATCAGGTACCTCTGTTGTAGTGATCAATATGCACCTTGAGAAAGAGCTTGTTGCTCGAAACACGTTGGTGGAGGCCCGTGGGCTCGTTTGGCTGCTATGCACTGATCCATTAAATGGTTTTATTATAGTACCCACTCTCCTGCAGTTTTTTCTACTGTTCTAAGTAGTGCTCCAATTCTCCTTACTTGCTCGTTTGGATCCTGCGGAGTACCGGAAGCACACGCCTGTGGAGGTATATCTCACCCAAGACCCAGCATATGTGAGTTATTTTACTTTCTTACACCTATTAATCCATATCGATGCCTTTATGCCTGGACACTAGCCAGTGAGGGTTCTCACTATTCAAGAAGTGGAACTCTATCCAGCTAATCGAATTTATAGTGGATGTTGGTGCTGTCATCATTTCATACTATGTGGGATACTTCAAGGATATAATGTCCAGTACTTATTCTATCATGGGCTTACATGGCCATTGATTTATGTTGGAGCACCATACAGCTTTTGTTTTTCCTACAGTTAAATAATGAATATGGGCTTAATGTGCAGTCTATCAGCTTTAATGCGAGGGTATTAACATCCAAATTGGAGAAAGGGTTTAGGAATTTCATCTCTTTAATATGTAGCCCCCTCTTTTTCAAGGGACCAAAAGTAATTGGACAATTGACTCAAAAGCTGTTTCATGGACAGGTGTGTGCTACTCCTTAATTATTTCATCATCAATTAAGCAGGTAAAAGGTCTGGAGTTGATCCCAGGTGTGGCATTCACATTTGAAAGCTGTTGCTGTGAACACACAACATACAGTCAAAGGAGCTCTCAATGCAAGTGAAACAGGGCATCCTTAGGCTGCAAAAAAAAGAAAATCCATCAGAGAGATAGCAGGAACATTAGGAGTGGCCAAATCAATAGTTTGGTACATTCTGAGAAAAAAAGAACGCACTGGTGAGCTCTGCAACACAAAAAGGCCTGGACGTCCACGGAAGACAACAGGGGTGGATGATCGTAGGATCCTTTCCATGGTAAAGAAAAACCCCTCCACAATATCCAGCCAAGTAAAGAACACTCTCCAGGAGGTAGGCATATCATTATCCAAGTCTACCATAAAGAGAAGACTTCATGAGAGCAAACACAGAGGGTTCACCACAAGGTGCAAACCATTCATAAGCCTCATGAATAGAAAGGCCAGATTAGACTTTTCCAAACAATATCTAAAAAAACCAGCCCAGTTCTGGAACAGCATTATTTGGACAGATGAAACTAAGATCAAAGGCATTGCCTGCAAAGGATTCTTGACAAATTATTAAAAAATAACATTTTATTTATGATTGTGTTAATTTGTCCAATTACATTTGAGCCTCTGAAATAAGGGGACTGTGTATGAAAATGGTTGCAATTCCTAAACGTTTTATACAATATTTTTGTTCAACCCCTTGAATTAAAGCAGAAAGTCTGCAGTTCTATTGCATCTCGGTTGTTTCATTTCAAAACCATTGTGGTGTTGTACAGAGCCAAAATGATGAAAATTGTGTCAGTGTCCATTATTTCTGGACCTAACTGTTTGTGTATATATAGATATAGATATATATATATATATATATATATATATATATATATATATATATATATATATATATATATAGGTGATACGATACCGTGTGAGCGAATATCAGAGGCAGCACTCCACGAGGTTGTCAAAAAAGTTTTGTATTTAGTGAGACATAATAACCAACGTTTCGGTCCTCCACACGGGACCTTTCTCAAGGTGATGTACAAACAGAGTGCAGTAGAACACATATAAATACCCTACCCAACTATGACAAACAGGTGCAACACATAATTTAATACAATAGTAACTTATATGCTGAATGCAGGACCCTCCCATTGAAACCAGACTATCAGGTGTTAACTAGAACACTACAGCGCTCCTGCCACGTAAGACGCGCTCACTGCGCATGTGTGAGTCAAGAGTTGATGTCACTCAGGGTGAAACATGTTGAGTGTTTACTTTACTACAGCCTTTATGTAATCTTCTATTTTGAGGGACTTATGATGGATCTGATGCAGCATTTTGGACTTTATTTTTTGTTCCTGTTATAAGCAGACTTTGGAAACACATCCTGTACAATCAATATGGACACAAACTCTACACAATCTAGCTGCAGCTGAGTATTACCCTCCTCTTACTGTTTGGGCATTACCTGTCCTTGCAGTGCAGTGCACTTTGTGGTATTTTCAATATGTATGACTCTGTTTGCTAATATGTCCTTATTAGTCATATTTTTCTTTATTTGCTGCATCAGTTCTCATTGATTTCATTTTGGGGAAATGCTGTTCAGGGTATAACTATTATTATTGTTATATTATTTTTCCCTGGTTGCTTTATTTCTTTTTTCCCCCTCTGTTTTTGGTATACATACTAATTTTTCCTGGCTATATACTGGGTCATTGACTATATACTTTTTCCAACGCAATGATTTATTATTCTTTCATGCATATGTCAGTGGGAATATATTTTGTATTGCCTATTATGTTAGACTAAACTACTTTGTTGTCATTATTTAAACTTTATTTAGACACATTTTAGTTTTTCTTTTTTCTCTTTGTAATACTGAAAGTGTTTGATTAGTAGTCCTCTCTTTATATTTTTGATACATATATATTTTCATAGGCTGTCTTTAGTATTTTTATGTTTTTAAGTTAGTGTGTCTTGTTGTTTAATTAATAAAATCTTGTTCATTTTTTCTGAATTGGCGGAGCATCTGTTTCTTTTTAACCATCTTTATCTTATAGATTAGTTTAGGTGTAATTTAGAGTGCTACTAAGGGGATTGTCTATGTTCTTTTCATCTGTGTGTCTTATATAGTTTTCACTATCCCCTAGCACCATCAGGTCCTATTTAATTTATATACTGACTTTAATTGGGGTATATATTTTATTTTACCCTTATAGTTAGTTTTATTAAAGGGCTTGAGTTAACCTTATATATTATGTGTTGAGCAACTTCTCCTTTTGTGTGTTCTATATATATATATATATATATATATATATATATATATATATATATGTGATACGATACCGTGTGAGCGAATATCAGAGGCAGCACTCCACGAGGTTGTCAATTAACTACATTAACTGCCAATTAAGGCTTATACAGTGATCAATCCATTATAGGTGTCATTTTGGACATGCATGGACTGGTTGTGTCATTACATAGCCATACCGATCAGGTTTTCATTCGTTTGTTGTTTCAATATCACATATTTTTATGCAGCCAGTACATCTCAGTTTGTATATGTTCACATTTATTGGGTATCACTATACTGCACTGTAATATTGGTGTTATTGTTGGTGCCACATTATTTCATGCTGACATTATTGCAGGGACTAGCCCATGACACTATTAACTGATGCTGGCAGTTTATTGCAGGGACTAGCCCATGACACTATTAACTGATGCTGGCAGTTTATTGACTTTACATAGCATCAGACATGGATATATGCCTTCCCTTTGTATACACAGCCTTGTTTCACACAGTTTATTAACTGTCCATGGGCTCTCACATCAGTTAGCCATTGTCATGATTCATATTCAGACTCTCAGCGATGCTGAGCGCGGATGCCTTCACTGACAGCAGTTCCGCTTATTATTTATATATTTTCGGCGGTTCGCGCATGCGCAATGGCCATAGCATTGGTTTTCATGAGCCACTCTCTCCCTGCATTAGCGCACGGCTCGCGCATGCGCAGACATATGCTTTTGGTTACATGCGCCCTCCCACTGGCTCTGTAACACGCGACGGAAGTCTATTGACTCATAGACATCAACTCTTGACTCACACATGCGCAGTGAGCGCGTCTTACGTGGCAGGAGCGCTGTAGTGTTCTAGTTAACACCTGATAGTCTGGTTTCAATGGAAGGGTCCTGCATTCAGCATGCAAGTTACTATTGTATTAAATTATGTGTTGCACCTGTTTGTCATGGTTGGGTAGGGTATTTATATGTGTTCTACTGCACTCTGTTTGTACATCACCTTGAGAAAGGTCCCGTGTGGAGGACCGAAACGTTGGTTATTATGTCTCACTAAATACAAAACTTTTTTGACAACCTCGTGGAGTGCTGCCTCTGATATTCGCTCACACGGTATCGTATCACCTATTTGATTCATATAGGATTTGCACCCACCTTTATCTACCTGACGGAGTGCCTTGTTCTCATCTATTCACAATATATATATATATATATATATATATATATATATATATATATATATATATATATATATATATATATATATATATATATATATATAAATGTAAATACAACTGTATGCTCATCTGCATGTCTTAGGCAGGTCTGCAACCCCGCCTTTCACCATTATCACCCAGCACACAGCACTTCCACTGCAGCAAGGGATTCTGGGAAATGACATGCAAATGAGCACACAGTGCCACTTTTTGCTTCAAAAAACATTTTTAACATGGTTCCCTATTGGCTTAAGCTTGCAGCATTGTCACAGCTTTGAGCACAGCCAGGGTTAAGGTGCATACCCATAAAACCCACCCACAGACAGCTTTTTTTTTTTTTTTTTGTAGCTCGGGTGGTGAAAAAGTGATTCCACCTCAAAAACCGTGCTCATGGTCCAGTGAGACCAGGTGCTCAAAACTTGTGACAAAGTCCACTCCGGAGAGTAGGCCAGTCCGTGCCATAAGCAGTCCTCTCCAGCCGAAGCCTTGGAGTCCTGCTGTTACATCGACGTCGTCATCCGAGGAATCCGACGTCCATCCTGTTCCCTCCTAGTGCAGCTGACGCCGCAGGAGGGTCCAAGTCTTTAGGGTGTTCGGCTGACGCCTACTAACCCACCGCAATCTTCCCCCGAAGGGATGGCGACTACTAGCCAGCACTACAGTCTTTGCTCTCCGGAGAGAGGGGTGACGATAACTCAACAAACGAAACATCAAAAATCCATAGTGCCAGTGCTCCGGTGCTCTGTGCAATGCAGTGCAGGAGGTGCTCAAACGTACAACACAAAAAGGGTGTGCACAAGTGCACGCCTGGCCCTTTGCAAGGCCAGGCGGTGACAAAAATAATTGGCTTGTCCCCTCAGCGGAAGGCAATAAAGGGGGCCAAAGTGCGGGAAAAATAGGGGACGGTGCAAAAAAATCTGTGCTGATCAAGTGCTCGTAAGTGGAGGCCGCCGCCCAAACAGCCATCCACAGTGCAGCAAGTGATGCTCCCCAGGGGTTCCAAGCCAATGGGTCTCATCAGTGTGGGGTTGGTAAACTGGGTATGCAGAGAAGCTAACGGATGGGGTTTACCATACTGAGTTAAGTTATGGAGAGTAAAAAAAAGTGACAAAAACCCTCCACAGCAAAGCAAATATGAAAATGTAAATACAACTGTATGCTCATCTGCATGTCTTAGGCAAGCGATTCTGGGAAATGACATGCAAATATATATATATATATATTAGGGAGACAGCTGGCACTCCAAAGACAAAACAATTATTGCGGTGCATGTCCTATAGGGATAAATAAGGAAAAGGTAGTCAACTCAGGCAAGAGTAAACAAAAGACAGCACTCGTTGGTAAATTAAAAATAAGACCTGTAATCAGATAAAACGCAGCACAAACAAGACCAACGTTTCGGTCCTCGTAGGGACCTTCCTCAGGGCAGTGCTGGAGACAACTGGCCGTGGAAACCTTATATACCCCATGAAACCCACCCCTAAGTGACTATCAGCTAGTCTGATTGGTTGTGTAAAGAAATCCCATGATCAGTCCCAAGACTCCTCTGTTGCGCTATAGCCGTCATAGGCTCAGCTGTGTGAGTAGCAGAGAGCTGCAATTGTGTACATAGCTACGTCACAAAGTCAGTCCACGTGTAAGGAGATCGCGTCCCCGGTTGCCATGGTGACTAGTTCCTTGTGGCCGCGCCGCCATACTGCACAGACGGGAAATCCACAGCGCTATATATATATATACAGAATCCCTTGCTGCAGTGGAAGTGCTGTGTGCTGGGTGATAATGGTGAAAGGCGGGGTTGTAGACCTGCCTAAGACATGCAGGTGAGCATACAGTTGTATTTACATATATATATATATATATATATATATATATATATATATATATATATATATATATATATATATATTTATATATATTAGAAAAAAAGAAGAGAAAAAGCGCCCGATCCTTGTATAAAATCAGATATAAAAATTTAATAAATCATGGACAAGACAAATGCACACTTACAATTTATCAATAAAAATAAGGCATATTATGGGACCAGCCCATGCACCAGACTGAAGACTCCACGGTCATCTCTGCATAATTGTGTCCGAAATGGCTCCAGATATGCGTCTGTAATTGCCGCTGTCTCCAAGATGGATGTACTTCACTTGAAAGTAGTAGCGTGCGGCCGCCATTGCTCTCTCACTGGAAACAAGGACCCGGAAGATCTTCACTCACATCCTCACGTCCTCACACTGGTGCCTGGGCTGCTCGACCACCGTAGTTTAAATGCCACGTGACCCTACGCGTTTCTTCCGTCTCAGCGGATTTCATCAGGGGATGGACTCCAATTGAACTGTCTGATGTTAAATAGTCCCTTTGACCAATAAAAAATGTTTTTCCACAGCTGTGTTCAGTTCAATTGGTGTCTTTAGGTCAATCTGTGCTCGGTGCAATTAATAATTATAAGCAGTTAAGACGTTTGCTAAATGAATGAAATTTACATATATAAACAAAGTTTGGCATAAGTTACAACAACATTAATAGAAATCTGTATTTAGAGATTATGACAACAAGAGTCATGTTAGAGATTAGGATTAACATTATAACAGAACGTGGTTCAATATCCATTGCACAATTATAGAATTATACAACTAGGTAATAAACCCAATCCTATGTTGGTAAATACAACAGACCTAACAGAAACTTGTATATACAAATTCAAGTATTAATATATATAAAGGACAACATTGTATTAGATGAATCGTTGGTAAACTTACCTAAATAATTATACCAAATTGTGATTAAAACAAGCTTGAATGGAGAGATTAATAGAGATAAAGCTCTCCATATAATATATAAGGAAGAGATGAAACAATGAGCAATTAATTATGGAATGTTTGAATCATTTGCCTAATGGCTATGAGACCTAATATCAAAATATATTTTTGTGTTGGTCTAATCTGATATAGATGACCATATCTATGATGAACAATCTTCATATGTAGACAGGTGCTGGATGGTATTGTTAATAACATATTAGTAAATTCTATATTACATAACCAAAATAGATAAAGTGTTTAGACTATTGGTAATTCCAAATAAGCGTATAATACTGTTCCCACTAGGATAGTGATGCAAAATATATGAATTGTATCATATCATATGGGGTGTATCCTGTGGAGATGGAAATGTGGAGATGAATCATCCACTTAATTAGTAGAAACTTCACGTAAGAAAGAGGGTGCAGCCAGTGCAGCAATTAGAAAGAGAGTGTAATAGGAAAGTAGTAGCAAAGAGGCAGCAATCAATAATGTGCCTATATGTGATGTGTTAAAGTGATATGAGTAAACTACATAATATTCAGTTTGTGAAATAATCCATGTACAGTATGTGAATTAGTAATATATGACAAATACATCAAGTGTGATTGCAATTGTATGAATAAATTGTAATTAAACAATGAATAATTCCGTGATGTATGTTTAATATAGTTACATCCAAAAAGAGTGAATATATTTATTTGAATAAAAAATTATATTAGTATATGTGAAGACTTTCACAGTGATGTGTATGTATTAAATAATTAAATATTGTGATAGTGTGCTAATGTGCAGTTCCGACCAGGGGTCCCTCATTCAAACACCAGCTGGGAAAATTAGGGGGAGCATGGTAAACATGCTCAACCCAGACCTCCGAGATCCCATCGGTGTAATAAATGAATAATATTAGACGATAGTGCTTGTATCAATACAGTCATTGAGACCTCCCGGACTCAATGTTTCCAACATATATATCAAGTAGGTCTCCCTTAGATTCAGTCTCTTGACTCTATCACACTGAGTAATGTTAAAGGAATTTGTTCTAAGCTCATCACCATCAGAGAAGATGGATCCTTATTGTGCTTTTCCAAGAAATGTCTAGACAGATTATGAGTGGTAATTGCATGTATAATGTTTCGTCTGTGTTCTAGAAATCTTGTGCTTAAAGTCTGTGTGGTTCTCCCCACATACTGATAACCACATAAACATGTGATAACATAAATAACAAATGAAGATAAACAATTCATGTGACTCTTAATTGCATGAGTGGATTTGTTATGATATGAGGTTATTTGATCAGTTTTACATATGTGTCTGCAGGTTAGACATCTATTTCAACCACAGGTGAAATTGCCTTTTGTTATTGGTCTGGTTATGGGGAGATCGTTATTCTGTTTTAGGCGACTAGGGGCCAACATGGTTTTTACATTTCTGGCTTTCTTGTAGATGATAGGAACATTTGGTGGTAACTTTTGCCCAATTACAGGGTCCCTCAACAGTATGCTCCAATGTTTATTAAGAATTGCTGTGATACCTCTCACTGAATTATTGTAAGTCGTAATGAATAATGGTGATTTAACAAAGCTATCCTTTGAATTAGCATTCACCGGTCTATCCTTTAGATGTTCCTTTTTAGATTTATTAAGCAAGGACATACGATCTAGCAAACTGACTTGTCGAAATGTTTCTAATATGGTGTGCACATTATAACCTTTGGCTAGAAACCTTTGGACCAATAACTCCCCCTGGGTCAAAAAATCAGAATGTAGAGAACAATTTCTCCTAATTCTGAGAAATTGGCCCCTGGGGATATTGTCCAACCATCTTTTGTAATGGTTACTATTATTGTGTAAATAGCTACAGTATTGGTTGCAACCGTTTTGAAATGAGTTTTGGTGATAATATCACCACTAGGACCAGCCTCCAGCTCCAGATCCAGAAAAACTATACTGTTTTTGTTAATATTAAATGTAAATTTTAAGTCCATGTCGTTGATGTTAAATGCATTTAATTTGTGTTCTAAATGTTCCAGGTCACCATCCCATATTAGAATGATGTCATCTATGTAGTGGCCATAGTACACAAGACCCGCCCCCAGATCTGCATCACTCCAAACATGGAGTTCCTCCCACAAGCCCATGTAGAGGTTTGCATAACTGGGGGCGAATCTCGTGCCCATGGCCGTCCCACAGATCTGTAAAAATATGAGTCCTCGAATAAAAAATAATTGTGTTCTAATATAAAAGAAATAGCCTGTAAAATAAATGTGGACTGAGTATTGAACAAAACAAAGAAAATAACCCCTCCAAAAGCGCTAACCTACACTAAGCTAAGTGCTAATAATAATAATGTGCTAAAACAATAATATGTGCTCGTGCAACATCAAATTAAAGTGACTTACACATTGCTGTGAGAAAAAAGCAGCTAGGTGACAATAATGACAGGTATTTCCAAACCTGATATACACAGTGAACAAACAAATATAAAGTCCCCAGCGCTAAAGTCCAAGATACCGTGATCTTTAAGGCAGTCTCTAGTCTGGACTGAGTATTGCCTATTTTAGTGTCCATATCAAGGAAATGTTTGACCGCTTCTATACCTTTAAGGTGCTTAATACATGTGTATAGAGATGTTATATCGCATGTACAGTAGCCCAAACATATGTAGGTTTCCATTTGATTTCAGCGATGGAGTCAAGGACATGCAGCGTGTCTCTCAAATATGACTTCAATCTGCTCACTATGGGTTGTAAAAAGTAATCCACATATTGGGACACGCTGGATGTCATCGACTCCACCCCTGAAACAATGGGTCTAACAGGAGGAATGGAAATGTGTTTATGTAACTTAGGAATGTGATAGAAAATGGGTGTTCTAGGAAACCGTATATAAAGAAAACCAAACTCTGCTTTATTGATGATGTCCATAGCTAGGGCCTTAGTAAGAAAGTCCTTGTATTGTCTCTGGAACTCTTCCATTGGATCTTTAGCCAAAACCATATAGGAGGTGTTGTCACCTAGTAATCGATAGGCTTCAGAGAGATAGTCAGTTCTATCTTGCAGGACTATGCCCCCTCCTTTATCTGCTTGTCTGATGACAAGATTATTCATACTGCAAAGCTCCTTAAGTGCAATGTTCTCCTCTTTTGATAAATTTCTATTTCGTATAGAAGTGGTATTTAGACACATTGACTCAAAATCTCTAAGTACCATAGTGTAGAATGTTTCTACAAATGATCCTTTTGAGTGATAAGGAAAATATGTGGACTTGGCAGAAAAATGGGAATGGACTATTTTTGTGTCTCTACTTGAATGAAGATCAGTAGGCTCATACCTAGTTGGTTCCATGACTGGATTTAGGGTTGTCACTGATTCTGATGTAATAGTGTTATGATTCCTGTTTAATGGTGTAAGACTATCTAACTCATACATGGATAATTGACTTGGATTTAATAAGTGTAGTGAATTCTCTGTTTGTGTACCTTCCATCAATAATGTCGTCATTGCATCAATACAAGCAATTTCTTGTGTATTAAATATATTTTGTTGTTCTTTGTTTTGCATGGTGAAATGTCTCATTAGAGTGATTTTTCTAATGTACTTGTTTAAATCTACAAATAGATCAAATCTATTTGGGAGACTGCTTGGTGCGAATGAAAGACCCCTGGTCAGAAGTGATATGTGATTACTTGACAAAATAAAAGTGGATAAATTAAAAATACCGTGTACTTCTGGATTGCTGACTCTTAGCTTACTCTCCTTCTTTCTTTGCTCGCACCTCCCTCCCCTGGCTCCTCGCAACTTCTCTTTCTTCGTTGAGGGGTGTTTGAATGATATGTCGGTTAACGATCCCACAGAGGATAGGATTTTCCCCTTTCTAGGTTTTCTTGTTGTGTCACTAGTTCTAAAAAAGAAGCAGTGTGAGATTTAATAGTGGAAACAGTACTATCTGAATTGTTCTTATTATTAGAATCTCTATTTTGGGTTTTTGGTATAGCACCACTACTTCTGTCAATGTCTTTCTTTTCCACCAATGTCTCCTCACATGATTCCCCCTTATCTTGTAAAACCTCAAATCTCTTTTCTGTAGGACAAGAGAACTGAGCTTTAACTGGTTTCTTTTCACTTCTGTGAGTGTTTGATTCCTTTTCACTAGGTGTTGAATGAGTATTTCTGTGATCTCTACTGTTGTCCCTATATCTATCAGTTTTGGTTTTCTTATAGTGTTTATTTGGAGTATAATGTTTAGATCTGTCTCTCCTGTCATGCCGTCTCCAATCTCTGACTTTGTCTGTAGCATAGTCAGTTTGATCTCTTACATATTTACTGCTCTTACGTTCACTAAAATCTTTCTCATATTTGAGTACCCTAGAGTCAACCAATTTATCTAATTCTTGAAATTCTTCACTCTCCACAAATTGAATCATAATGTGTTGTGTTTCCTCTATTTCTTTTGCAATCTCATTAAGTTTGTCTTCCCTATAAGTAATTAGTAATTTTATTAGGGTAAATGAACAAGACTCCATTGCATCATTCCATTTAGTTTTAAAGTCAATGTTTGTATCAAATGTGGTTTTTTTTTGTGAACCTCAATCCCCTAGGGACAATTTTTGCATCTAGGTAATTTTGTAGTGATAGGAGATCAAGCCAATGCTTCATCTCTTAATTTGCCAACCTTTCAAGCTTAAAAAAGTTGGTCTTTAGATCAATGCTGTCCTCGTTATGTTCTGTCATATCTATTTCAGCTGATTCAGCATATTGTTGTCTCCTAATGAGCGGTTCCTTACTAGTTTTCATCATCTTGCCAGATATTTCAGAAAATGCAAACGCAGGATGGGTGTAAATGGAGAGAGGCTACTATCTGGTGGAGATGGATGATTGAGATAACAGAAATAAAGACAGCGCCCTTCACACACTACACCCAAATTGCTGCAGCCCTGATCAAATGTGACAAGATGTTGCACCCAGCACAGATGCCTAGTTCCATGATTTATTAAATTTTTATATCTGATTTTATATAAGGATCGGGCGCTTTTTCTCTTCTTTTTTTCTAATAGGTACTTTGGGAGGTTGGTGAGCCCAAGAAGAAGCAGCCTGGACACATATATATATATATATATATATATATATATATATATATATATATATATATATTGTGATTAATCTTTTCTGGTTCCCTGTTCAAAAGTCTACAGTATGTTAATAAAATGAACAGACCCATTAAGAAAAGAATCACGGAGCATACAGTTTCTATTAGACAGACGTATAGAACACCAAGTATAATCCTGTGGACTCTCCAGAGGCTAACTATTTTCTTGAAGTCAAACATAATGTGAGTCAATTGCACTTTCAACTTATTGGTTATGTGGCACTGCTTAGTAGGGGGGAGATAGAAATAATCTCCTGCATCTGTAGCATGTCTAACCATTTCAAAATAGTTCATGCATAGGATCCCAGGGGTTTGACATGTAAGGGGATTGAATGTCCAAAAGAAAACTGGAGAGGAAGGAATAGAGTTACTCAAATTTCAATTGCAAACACTCACCCTAGAGGTCTAATATTTATTTTGACCAGGGCTGTTTTTTACGTCTGATTTTTTATATAAAGGTTTGCCATTTTTTTTTTAAATAATTACATTTTTTGTGACAATAATTTTTTATTTGACCATTTTCTATGTGACCATTTTTATGATTTCAGTTGTTCCACTTGTAGCCCTGGCTGGTTTTGGGCTATCAGTCTGCCCTTTTCCTGGTGGTAATCCCTTGTAAGGGCAGGTTTTCCAGGAGTAATCACAGGTTTTCCCCACACCTCTGTAGCTCAATGAGTCATAGAGAAGGTAGTGAAATCAGGCCTGGTGTCCAATCAGGGGCAAGGGGCTGGTTCCTGCTGAATCTGTACTTAAGTGGTTGTACTTCCTCAATTTAATCAGTTGCCTCTACCTTGAGAGAGGCTAGTCTACCCTTGATCAGTTATGCAGGGCTCTGCCTACTGTGTGCCCTCCCTTAGGGAAGTGGTGGGATACTGAGTAAGGGAAGAGCTGGAACTGCTCCTGGTGGCCTGTGGCTGGGAGTGAAGGTCCAGGGACATCCTGAGGGTGAAGATCCTAATCTCCAGTATCATATGGTTGCTGTGTATTCCGAGCAGTATACAGTGAGAATAAAGTGTTCAAGTTGTTCATTATCCCTCCTTGCCTGTGACTGAAATCTATCAGGGGGGAGAGTGAAGAGTTCTCTTGCAGGGATTTCACCCCGTATCCCTGGGGTCTGCACGAGATGGAGGAGCTGTCACCGTGAGTACGATTCAGTTATGCCCCAGAAGCCTGTTCTGACATCCCCTACCATCATGCGGGAGACTCAGGACAACTGTAAGCCAGCAGGTATGCACCACACTACTCCATGTAACAGAATAGTTTTGACAGAACTACTGTAGACCCTATCTGCGATTGGGGGGGGGCAGGGTTACATTTGGAGGCGCTGCTGAGAGGACGGGACAGACAGAACAGGCTTTAAGCAAAGCAGACCTGAAAGATACTGTAAGACTGTATGCTTCCAGAGCAAGTGCTAAGGAAGGAGGGGGTCTAGGTGTAGTCAGGGGGAACAGAAACATTGCATAGCATGACCAAGACTGGCCCTAAAGGGGTGAATAGATCTGGAGACAAGGCTGTAGCTGTCCTAGTCAAACCTGAGGCCATTAATCAGGATGCCTAGAAGGAGGTGTACCTGGGTGATCCCCAGGAGCCACCAAGGGAAGGATCTGCGAGATGCTGGCAGGCAAGACGGGGAGATGCTGAGTACTGCAGGGAGATGCCCAGGGTACTCATAGCCAGTAACCAGACTATAACCACAGAGCACTTGTATTGGTCTGCAATCGTTTGCAGTATGCTGCATGATGCAGTTTTGCCTAGCCTGGGGTACATTGATGTTTCACTGGTCAGGCACTGCCATGTCCTGCAGAGAACCACAGAGAATGGATTCCCGCTGGATTCGTTTGGACCATGTGGATGGTTTGCAAAATACAGAATTTACTTATGCCAATTTGCTAAGGGATGGTGCGAAAGCCATAACCCTTTCTGTGCTGCCTGGAACTCCTGGTTTCACCAGGGGGAGGAGACAGTGAGGGCATTGCGATTGTGTGTGAGACTGTGTGTGAGACTGCAAATGATGTGCCTGATTTCTAGCTAGTGATAACTACAGTACACAAGTTAAACCTGTATTTGGTGTGGGTTGCAGTTTGATTCAAAATGTCGGTTCCCGCCAACCTGGAAGACCGTATGGACTGTGTGATCTAAAATGGCGGTTCCCGCCAAGTCTGGATTGCGCACGTGCTGCGTGCAACAGGCTGCAAGAAAATTGTTTGCAAAAATCTGCCTGGGTCTGGCGCGAAAGTCAGAACTCACCCTTGAGAAGTGAGTGGCTCACAGCAGAGCCAGAGCCAAACCTGATGCCGAGTGCCCTCCTCTAATCTCCACCAGAGGTAGGGGGCACAGTGAGCACCAATCCCAGAGCTCTACCCAAACTGAAGGAGGAGACGGATGCGAGCTGCCGTACTCTCAGTATGATGGAGCATGGCGAGCAAGAGGAGTGAGTTACCCATATCTTTTGTGCCCATGTCTACATAAAGTGAGGTCAGGCGATATGTACTTTGCCTACTACTCACTGCCAGAAGTTTTCCTGGATGTACCCACTGATGAGATCGCCAGCTTGATGTGCTTGGGCCCCGATTGTGCATTCCTGGATGAAGACCTTGTTTGGGGGCTATTTTCTCTGTGAGTGGAGCAAGCCATCTTGTGTCTAGCCCTCTACAGCCTACGATTGAGGAGTACCAAGCCCCGAGGACCGAGACAAGGCCCGAGCCGGTTCCAGAGACCGCAAACCAAATGCTACCGGGTGAGGTGACCGAACCTGATGAGGCGAGAGCCGGTCCTCTGGTGTCAGCAAAGCCCGATGGCCTTCGCTCCATTGCCACTATCCAAAGTGAAGTACCAAGGTGCCTGTCCCCAAGGTGTGGAGCTTACTATATGCGGCCTGTGGAGCCATCCCCAACTACCACAGGCCGGTGTGACGGCCCAACGGTTATGCCATGCGAAGTGGACCACGTCGATGCTACTCCTGTGGAGGGTCTGTGCACCCTAAAAGACGTTCCAGGGGGTCCGTGCCCCCCGGTTCTCGACTCGGTCCCAGAGACGGAACCTCAGATGACAAATAATCAAATTTAACTGATGTTGGAACTCATGATATTATTGTCAGTGGATTTTTCAGCATGTATAATTGTGAATTATATATTTAATACTTATGTAATTCATATATTATTGGAGGTTTTTAGCCATTGGTCACAATAAATATTTTGTGGTGTTGGTTTTACTATTGTCATTCTCTTTGTACAAATATTTATATTACTTAGTTTTATCATGTTTCTCTCCGCTACCATTTTCTATGATAATACCAGTTTTTTTCTGCAGCATTATGAATATTGCTGTTATACATCTTTGATTAGTTTTGTTTGTTTTTCTGGGGTATCAGATTCTGCAATTACTAGTTTTCATATGTGACATTATGGCAATTGCTACTTTATACAATGTTTGTAAGCAAGCCAACTATTAAGGGCTACATTCCCCTAGACTCTGCTGTAAAGAGATGTTCGATAGTTACATTGAACTTTTAGCCCTGAGGAAGTAACCTGTCGGAGTTACGAAACACGAAGGACTAGTTGAACCACCAGAGGGCTGTAGTGGGATCGAATTTGTGAGACCGAGGCTGTGATGTCATCAAAGGGAGACAGTGCTACACAGAGAGCTGAGAGAGAAATCAGTGCTGTCAGAGAGATAATTACTCCTGCCCACAGAGACTGCGTTTATTAGCATATCAAGAAAGATCCATTTGAGCTTCTTTGGTCATTTTATGCAATTTGAAACTCTTTTTTTTCTATATTTTGTAATTAAAGTATCCCAATTGTAGGACTTCACCTTACCCATTATTCATCTGTTCATGTCACATTATTTCACCCGCAGCTCTTGTGAAGATTGATATAAGGTGTGTGGCTCAGTTATCATCACCTCCATTTTGGCGCAACCGCCATTTTGAGTGTTTGCTTGTATGTATGTTTATCTGTTTATTTGTGAATGTTTGATATGTTGCAGAGTATCGCTCCTGGCTGAAGTAGCCCTTGTATAATTCCTATTAGTCATGAAATTGAAATTGCATTCGTAAGAGTTTTTCCTGCCTTAGACATTTTCTGCTGACCTTAGTTTTACTTATCTGACAGATACACGCAAAGGGCTAACAGGGTTACTCCTTAAGTCAGGAAGTTAAGGGGCCCACATTGCGGTGATACATAGGATAAGAATATAGCATGTGAAGCATATTTATGTATTAATAAGGATTTTTGTATGTCATCATATTGTTTCTATCTCTAAGCCAGCCCCTTTAAAGGGCGTATTACTCATTTTGAAATGTATAAAAATGTGATACCAAGCAATATGTTTTCAGAGGCATGAGTTCATTTTTTAATTCTCTCTCATTTGTACCTTGGTGCAGATAAACTCATGTTGATACTTTGAACCCTTGACTCATTGATATTATTTCTATGCTTTCACACTCTGAACAAGCAAAGGTCAACTATCTATGACGAGTGGGGTGTTAATGTTTTCATTGGTTTAGACTGCTAATACGTCATGGAGAGGGAGGTACTTTGGGTATTCAGGAAATTGTAAAGTTTTTATGTGTTACTCTTTGATAAAGCGTGGGGGTCCATGTGAAACACATAAGAGGTACTCTCTTGCTGTTTTTAATGAGCCAGGAATAAATATTTTGTACCCAGAAGAACCCGCAGTCCGTTCTGAATATTTCCTTATAAGGCAGTTGCACCGCGTCTCACAACTTTCTTTCATTATATATTAAAGTATTTGTATATTTTAACTAAATTAAATATATACCCTAAATAAATAAAAGTATTACTTAACCCTGCCTGGATGAAGACCATCCTCCTAATTCTCAGGTACACCAGCACATACATCCAATAAAGGGCAGATGCCCGATCATAAAAATGAAATCCAAAAAACAATCCCTGCCCGATGGCCAATAAAAAGGAAAAACACAAAATTAGTACAAAATAATGTAATGCCTAATGGCACAAAAATAAACAAAAACTATTAAACAGGTAAAATAGACCCATCCTGGCTGAAGATTGATGGATCTTCAACTTGATCTGAAGCAATGGATCCTCCGTTGCTTGAAGAGACGTCTCCGGTGAGTTGTTCTTTCTTCTTCGTTTTTTACTACAACTGGCCTTCTGTGATGGCATTGGCCCTATAAAAGGCAAGGGCCATCTCAGAAGACTGGAAGTTGGGGAAGAAGCAATGCTTTAATAGCCACTAAAATAGCCAACGGGGTACTTTGTGTATCTTATTATTTGTTATGTTGTGAGTTTTGAAGACTGTTTATTTTTAATGGGTCAAAAGTCCATTACTATAGAGGGTAAGTGTTAGGTCAGTTGGTGGTGAGGGAAGTCGAGTTGGGAAAAGGAGGCAGTTTCCACGGGGTGGGTGGATAAGCCTCTCAGGGAGGTGTTGGTAAGATTTAACTGCTTGGGTAGCTTAGAAGTCAGTAAAGTATGTGGCAATGCTTTACTAGCCACTAAGGTGGCCAAGGGGGTATGTAGTGTATCTTAATTTTTATATTAACCCTTTTGTTGCTGTTCATGGTCAGCTTGTCATGAAAACCCATGAATGTTAACCACAAAGAGCGACAAACAGGTTAAAATTTATTGCAATGTATTATAAATAATATTTTATCACCTATTCCATGCAGGTTTAGTTTACCTTGCCTATGTGTATAATGGCCAATATATGATAGTAGGTGATAAAAAAAATATGCTGTATTTCTGCTATAAATCCTATTCTGATGAATATAGGAACATCATGTATGGTCGTTAATACCAAAAAATGCGTTATTAGGCCTACTTTTTATTGGATCCCATATTTTTAACTGATCCAATAAAAAGTGAATTTTCTTTGGCGTGGCAACGTTGATGTATTGCTCTATTAAAATAATGCACGTTTTTGTCGATAATCCCGCATTTTTAGGTTACCCAAGATTTTTTGTATCCGGTCCAAAATCGTGTACAGTACATTTGCCACTTGCTGCTTTATTGAATTGAATATCCAACTATAAAACGGTAAGGAAACCTCTCCTGGGTTTGGCTGGAACTCATCCTTACATTGCTATAGACTTTCCAGTCAAACACTCCTTGAACCTGCAATCAAGAATCACCTGCTCCTTGCTGCCTCCTATGCAGCTCTGGCCTGACTGGCTTCCTGTGCTATTTAGCTACAGCCCTTCCCCCAGGAAGTTGCTGAACATAGACTTTGCAATTTTTCTGCAAGTAACTGTGCTTGCCACAGACTTCTCGTTTGGCCTGCTGGGCCTCCTTGTGCCTTCGCCCTGTTCTCCCTCAGCCTTTACCTGTCTTCTCATGCTGAAGCGCTGGATCCCCAGTGCAGTGGCTTCTGGTTCTTTGCCTCCTCCAAGTGGAGATTGTTCCTGTGATGAAGCTGCATGTTCCTGTGTCTCCCATCATAACCATCGCGTTGCAGCACCTACGCTGAAGCGCCTTCGCTGAACTTTTCCTTTTGCCGAATTTTGTTAGTGACCTCGACCTTTGCTTCTGTGCCGCCTGCCCTGACCCCGGCTTGCCTACGGACTACGCTGCTTTCTCTAATCCTGACCTTGGCTACGCACGACATCGGACTACGCAACCCGGACCCGGTTTCGTGGTCTAAGGTCAGTGTTTTCACATCCCCACCTCAGCCCAGCGGTCCGTCCTGGTTTGTGGTGAGCATAAACGTTACAGTATGTTCAGCCCCGCAAATATGGACCCCGCTGAGGTGGGTTTAGGACTGCCCCTATCTGAAAACCTGACCCTGTCTGAAAACCTGGTTCCACCTAAAAACTCATTCCTGGCTGAGTTTGTAGCCCAGTCTGAAAGAAAGTTCCATGAATATCACCTAAAAATGGACCGGCGCTTTAAAGATTTGGATCAGTCCTTAGCCCCTCTCCTTTCTACTGAACCCCTTGGGGTACCCCAAATTGATCTTGCATATCAGAAGCCAAAAGAAGAGTTTGTCATGACCCCTGATTCTGATTCTATCTCCCATTTCTCTGGCTCTAATGCTGTGCCTGCTTTAACCCTTGCTAGTAAACCCTTTGGGGCACCCTTTGTTTATTTTTGCAATCCCCAAGCCAATGTTGCATTCCTAGAGCCAAAATATAAACTTTCTATGCCTCAGTGTCTGCTTTAACCCATGCTACTTCTCAACCCCTAGGTTTAAAGGCAGACCTTGCACATAATGCTCCGCTTAAAGCTCAAGTTACCGAGCCTGTTGGGTTTCATTGCTTTCACCGTCCTACCTCAACTAAAATTCCAGCTACTTGGTTTTCTGAGACTTCTTCTGAAATAATGGCACAATTTAAAAGAGATGCCCATGAATCCGCCTTAGCTATGAGCAAGTATGCTAATTCCCCTTTCTCTAAAACCTTTTGCAGCTCCTAGTGTAACCTCTCCTGTTTCTCAGACATGAAATTCCTGGCTTTGACTTTAAATCTTTTCCTGTAGAGCCTCCCGCAGGAATTTGTTCCCCTTTTGCTGCTTCTCAATTTACCACTTCAGAGATCAGCCTATCTGTCTCTGACTATTTTGCAAGGTTTCAGTCCCCTGTTACTGCATCCAAGGATTTTCCAGCAGTTCCTGTGTTAACCTGTGCAAATTCCAAAGCTCCTGATGTAAAAGCAGGCTCCCATGCCTTTAAATCTCCTGTAGTATGTGATTTGCCTATCACTAATGTTAAAACTTCTGCTTTAAAATGTACATTCTCTAATGTGCCTGTAATGTTCGGAGTTCCCTTTACCGATTCTAAGACCCCTGTCACAAAGTTTCCCATTGTACCATATTCCTACTATGGATACTCAGACATCCATTTCAGTGACAAGCAGACCTTTCACCAATGTCTCCACATTGTTAAATATACATAGTTCTGTTCCTCCCATGACCAATACACCTACTGCTGGGGTCCATGCAGTATTGGATAAAACTTTCTCTGTCTCTAAGGTTCTGCCATAAAAATCCCCACAGGTTTGGTATGCCTATTATTGACACTCTGGCTCCAACTTCAGGGACAAGCACAACTTTCTCTGATTCAATTGGAATACCAAGCCTAGCTCTTGCTGTTTCACAAATACCCACTTCAGAGACCAGTATACCTTTCTCGGATTCCTGCACTGTACCTAATGTGGCCACTGCTGCTTCCCAGACATCCATTTCAGGAACAAACATATTCTTCACTGATTATTCTGCAGCTCCTGCTGTAACCGAGAATGACTTTAAAACCTCCACAGCAAAGAATAACTTTCCTCTCTCTATTCTCCCTAAAACTCCTCATGTAGCCTTGGAGTCTTGGATTCCCACTCCTCAGAAAATACTGTCTCTCACTGACTCTTCCACAGTATTTGAGGTATCCGCTACAGACTGCATGACTGCTTCTGCAAACTCGGGGTCATCCCTCATGGAACTTTCTGTAGTACCTGACGTTTCTACAGATTCAAAGGACCCAGTGTTCAAAACAGAGTTATACTTCTCTGATTCTTCCACAATATTTGGGGTAACCACTACTGACTGCTCAACTTGTGCCACAAACTCAGGGTTACTTCCCAGGGAGGTTTCTGTAGTACCTAATGTATCTACTAATTTAAAGGACTGTGTGCTCAAAACAGCTGTATTCTGCACTGTCTCCTCTAAAGTATCGCGTGAAGCCTTTGAGTCTGGGATTTCCACTCCTAAGTCAAGTTCGTGTTTTCCAGATTCTTCTTCCTTGCTTGAAGTACCCAGTTCTAACTCCAAGACCTCTGTTTCTAACTCAGGTTTACCGCTCACAAAGCTTCCTGCTGTACCGGATGCAGATTTTATCCCCGCGGGTTCCTTTGTGGTGCCTGAAGTGTCTTCTCTGGATTCCATGTTGCCATCGTCAAAGACCGAAAAACCCCATTGGACTTCCTTGCCTTGTCTGAGGTGTCCATCCCTGTTTCTTGTGCTTCCACTATGGGCACGGGCATGCTTCTCTCTGCTTGTTCTTTGGTGCCTATTGTGTCCTCTGGGAATGCCCAGACTTCGGACCTGATGCTCTCTAAACCTCATATGCCCAGGGATGTTGGCCTCTTATCGTTTGCCAGTTCCACGGCAGAAAACTACGTAAACACTCCAACTGTCACACTCAACTTGCTAGGGATAACGAGCCTGGACTTTATCAAGAGAACTGTATCAGTATGTTTCAGTTGATCCTCCCGCCCTCCACCCTCGCTACACAGTGACCGGACTTCTTTTGGAGTAAAAAATTCTCACATACCTCTACGTGCTTGTTTGAGCAATACAATTTCTTTTTTAGGATGTTTCTCTGCTACATCCTACCAACAATCAGCCTGTCTTGTCCTGTACTCCGGGACTATCACTGAAGATGTGGCTTGTGTCCTTCTGCCACTTCTTTTCTGGACTCCCCTGTTTTCGCACAGCTCTGGACCTCAAATCTTTTTGTGATGCTTTCTATGTTTCAAGAGTTTCAGTACCACCGTTCTCACCTCTAAAGTTGGTACTCACTAATAAACTGCTGGACCATGGGTCTACTTCCTGCCTAAGACACTTTAGAAACAATTCTATGATGCCCAGATCTCTGGGTGATGCTGCTTCTGCTCGCCTGAAGTTCTCTCCTGAAGGGGGTCTACTGTAAGAAATCTGCTCCTGGGTTTGGCTGGAACTCATCCTTACAGAGCAATAGACTTTCCAGTCAAACCCTCCCTGAACCTGCCATCAAGAATCACCTGCTCCTTGCTGCCTCCTATGCAGCTCTGGCCTTATTGGCTTCCTGTGCAATTTAGCTGCTGCCCTTCCCCCAGGAAGTTGCTGAACATAGACTTTGTAATTCTTCTGCTAGTAACTGTGCTTGCCACAGACTTCTCTGTTTGGCCTTCGCCCTCTTCTCCATTAGCCTTTACCTGTCTTCCTTTGCTGAAGCGCTGGATCCCCAGTGCTGTGGCTTCTGGTTCCTTGCCTCCTCCAAGCAGAGATTGTTCCTTGCTGAAGCCCCTGGGCTAAAGCTTTGTGTTCCTGTGTCTCCCATTGTTCCCGTCACGCTGCAGCACCTACGCTGAAGCGCCTTCGCTAAAGTTTTCCTATTGCCGAATTTTGCTTGTGACCTCGACCTATGCTTCTGTGCCGCCTGCCCTGACCCCGGCTTGCCTACGGCCTACGCTGCTTTCTCCAATCCTGACCTTGGCTACTCATAACTACAGACTACGCATCCCGGACCTGGCTTCGTGGTCTAAGGTCAGTGTTTTCACACCCCCACCTCAACCCCGAGGTCCGGTCCTGGTTTGTGGTGAGCATAAATATTACAAAAACGTAAAAACTCATACCAGTGGAAAAGTGTTATCGTGTATTAACAGGTAGGATGAGGTTGACTAGATCTCTATTCACCTACCTGACTTTGAGTCCACTTTACGCTCCTCCCTCTCCTCTCCCAGCTCTGCGACAGACCCTGACAACCTGGTCAGGAACTACAACTCTGCCTTATCCTCTTCTCTTGATCTACATGCCCCGCTTTCTCTTTGCCGTTCTCGCCATTCTAACCCCAGACCCTGGCTAAATTCCCACACGCGCATGCTACATTCCTCCACTCGTTCCTCTGAATGCCTCTGGAGGAAATCTCATACTCTCGCAGACTTCCTTCACTACAAATTTATGCTATACTGTTTCAACTCTGTCCTTTCTCAGGCTAAATAAACCTATTTTTCTTCACTAATCAACACGCACAAGTCTAACCCACGGTGACTCTTCTCTGTCTTTGACGCTCTACTCAAACCACCCTCAGCTGCCTCTTCTTCCTCTATCTCTGCTCAGGACTTTGCTGACTATTTTAAGGAAAAGGTGGAATCCATACGTCAGAACATCCCGTCTGTTTCTTCCTCCCATCCTACACCTCTTCCTAACTCTCCTCCTGCCTTCCTTAACTCTTTTTCCATGGTCTCAGAGGAGGATGTATAACTGTTGATCTCCTCTTCTTCCTCTACCACTTGCCCTCTTGACCGCATTCCCTCCCATCTCCTAAAACCTCTTGATCCTACTATAATCCCTACGCTCACACACATTTTTAACTCCTCCCTCTACTCTGGTACCTTTCCCTCCTCCTTCAAACATGCAACAGTTATACCATTACTCAAAAACAGCAAGCTTGACCCTACCTGTCCGTCTAACTATCGACCTGTCTCCCTCCTGCCTTTTGCCTCCTTGAACATCTTGTATTCTCTCGCTTGCTTCATTTTCTCAACACCTATTCCCTCCTAGACCCTATACAATCTGGCTTCCGCACTGCTCACTCCACGGAAACAGCCCTCACTAAAATAACTGATGACCTCCATGCTGCCAAAGACAGAGGTCATTACACTCTGCTCATATTACTCGACCTCTCTGCAGCATTTGACATTGTGGACCACCCTCTTCTCCTTCACACTCTCCATACTCTTGGTATTTGTAACAAAGCTCTATCCTGGATCTCCTCTTACCTCTCCCATCGTACTTTCAGTGTCTCTTCTGCTAACTCCACCTCCACCTCTATTGACCTCTCTGTGGGGGTACCCCAGGGCTCTGTCCTGGGGCCTCTTCTCTTGTCTCTGTACACACTCTCTCTAGGTGACCTATTAACATCTCTTGGGTTTAAATATCACCTCTACGCTGACGACACACAAATTTACTTTTCAACACCTGACCTTACACCTGCTGCACAAACCAAAGTTTCTGAATGTCTCTCTGCTATATCATCCTGGATGGCCCTCCGTCGCCTTAAACTCAACATGGCAAAAACAGAACTCCTCATACTTCCTCCCAAATCTGGTCCTACTACCTCCTTTCACATTACTGTTGGAAGTACGATCATTCACCCAGTAGCCCATGCACGCTGCTTAGGGGTCACACTGGACTCTTCTCTCACATTCTCCTCTCACATTTAAAACGTTTCTAAAACCTGTTGCTTTTTCCTCCGCAATATCACTAAGATACGCCAGTTCCTCTGTTGCTCGACGGCTAAAACTCTGACTTAGGCCCTCATTCTCTCCCATCTTGATTACTGTAATCCTTCCTGCCGCTCACCTGTCTCCCCTACAATCTATCCTAAACGCTGCTGCCAGAATCGCTCTGCTCTTTCCTAAATCTGTCTCTGCGTCTCACCTCCTGAAATCCCTCTCCTGGCTCCCGATCAAATCCCGCATCTCACACTCGATTCTCCTCCTCACTTTTAAAGCTTTACACTCTTCTGCCCCGCCTTACATCTCAGCCCTAATTTCTCGTTATACACCATCCTGACTCTTGCGTTCTTCTCAAGGATGTCTTCTTTCTTCCCCCTTTGTATCTAAAGCCCTCTCCTGCCTTAAACCTTTTTCACTGACTGCCCCGCACCTCTGGAATGCCCTTCCCCTCAATACCCAACTAGCACCCACTCTATCCACCTTTAAGACCCACCTTAAGACACACTTGCTTAATCAAGCATATGAATAGCACTGTGGATAATACTGGACACATGATATAAAGCTTAGCCCCCAGCAGACGCACTTACCAGAACTCCCTCCTACTTTCTCTGCACGTTCTCCCTACCCACCAATTAGACTGTAAGCTCCTCGGAGCAGGGACTCCTCTTTCTTAATGTTACTTTTATGTCTGAAGCACTTATTCCCATGATCTGTTATTTATATTATCTGTTATTTATTTGATTACCACGTGTATTACTACTGTAAAGCGCTATGTACATTAATGGCACTATATAAATAAAGACATACAATACAATACAATAATGATTTTAAAATTCTTAACTATAGAATATACAAAAATATTAGTTGTTTAAAATATAGCTTTGAGATAATGTAAAACAAATTATTGTTATTCATCATATAGATTAATGTATTGTTTGTATTTAAAACATTGATTTTGATATTTATTGGGTCAAATGTGTATCTAGAAAATAATGTTATGTGGTAGAAATTGAGATGTGTCTATTAAAATTGTATATGTGTTTATAAAATATTGCTTTGTCCAGACATCATTGTCTGCACTCATAATAGTTTTCACATTTCATTTGATATTGAACATCTGCTACCTGTCATCTGCTTTTTACTTGTGGGTGTCTTTTCATCTCTCAGCATACTGTACAGCTACATTTTTTTAACAACCTTTGTACCTTTTATTGTCTTCTGTGATCTTTACCCATGAAAGCATTTTTAGATGGACATTTTCCTTTGCCATTACCATTAGTCTTTGTCTTTTTACTTTGTGTAAATGAGCTTTTGAATTATTTCACTTATTTCTGAACAACGAAATATGAACTTCAAAGAAGAGATTCTTTCTATCAATAAAATAAATGTTGAGTATATAATTCAATTATGTTTGAAATATACTTATGGATTCTGCATTAAATGTTAAAAGCACATTCTGAATGAAAAATCATAAACAAAGATTATGCATACATATCTGTGTTGAGCTCCAGTCCAGCTCCATTTATGTTTTGTTCTAACATTATCACATAGATGTGATCAAGTAACATTTTTGTGATGAATGTTATACCTTTTGTATGTTTAACCTCATCCAAAAAACTTTTGTCCAAGGGATCATGACGGTACAGTACAGACATAGAGGAAGGGGGAAATAGGTACAGAGTCTAAAGCTGAAATCATCATATTTGTGAGTGTGATTTTATTCAATGGCATTTTATGATTAAATAATTGTAACACACTTTAATCTAGTAATGTTTACTATAAGACTAGTGACGTGGATGGTCTCATCATGGAAATAATCTAACCCTTGAGGTCTGACAAAACCACTGTAAGCCAGAAATAGCCTCCAAAGAAAGAGATATTGAAATGCTTGAAAACAGAAACAACTCTGTGAGTGCATAGAGAATTCTTGAATCAACCTGTATATCTTTTTGGGACATACTGCATCATATATTCTTTATTTGTGTTTATTTTTTTATATTACAGTTATTCCACTGCACCCCAAGAAGTCCATTCCTGTAATTTGTGTTTTTATGATTATCTTTTATGTGTGTGTGTAATAGCCACCCCCCCCCCCCCCCCACAACCCCAAGAGAGATTTGTATGTTACAGAACGTTATGATGCTAACCTGTAAGCTCCCAGGAGGCTGAGTCTCCGCAGATATAGTAGACCCCAGATTGGGGTGCAGGGGTCTTTTCCTCAGGTTTGTGCAGTGCCTCCATTCTTGCAGAGCTCTGCCTGGGGAAGAGATTCTTCCTTACAGGAACTTTAATTCTAGCAAGAAGTACTCAACAATACAACTTGTCTTTTATTTGGGGTCTCACAGAAACAGATACATTCTTACAGCATACATAGTCCTTCTCCTCATAAGGCATTCTGGCCCAGGGGTATCTTTCCCTCTCTCCTATGGAGAAAGGCAGAGCAGCCAGAGCCCTGGCTACTCTCTGTACTCAGACACTCCTCACCCCCTAAGGGGTAAGGAACAGTACTCACTCAGAACTCTATTCCCCCAGAGGGGAGAGAACAGACACCACTAGGGACTGGGCCATCACCCTTTATACCTGGGGGGGAGGCTTAATCTCTATCCCCCAATATATGGGCAGGCCCAGCTGATATCATGGGTCTAGTCAGCCCAACCCCCTTACATGTAACTCCAACTGCCACGCTCCTGCACCTGCACTTGGCTACTTAGTGTCTCTCTGGTTAGTCATCTCACATACAGGTGCATGTGCAAGAGATTTAACCGTAGCACTGCCAGCACTTACTAGAATGACAGTACTAGGGCAGGGAAATTTAGTAGCCAGGGGGCTGTATGGCTACAATCTCCCCCTGTTGGAAAAATCTCATACATGAGATCATAAATCTCAGATGTCACACATTATATAATTCCCATACCATCAATATTTATATAATAAAAAAGACAAAAAGCATGGTTCAAACATATAACAATAACTGTGATAGCAGTGCCTTCCCTAGGAAGGACCAGAAATATAGCAGCAATCAGGACAGGTTTTAAGGTGAACAATGGGCATTCTGCCTTACGCGTAATCTCTCCCCCTCCAGACAAGGAGTTACCTGCAGGCTTTAGCCTCTAGTCTACCTCAAGCCTTACACTGCACAAGGGAGCCTGGTACACCACCCTCCCTGTGACTAGTTCCTAGCACCCTCCATCTCTGGAAACCTATCGCTTGCCTGGTCATCAAGTCCAGGAAGGTTTTCAATTCTGTCCTGTCCTATACTTAGCTCCATAGCTGCTTTGGCACAGTCCCTGACTTAGGTAGATAAACTCACTTTCCAGTGGAGAGAGTGAAAACACTACACCCACTCTCCTCTACCCACCAGTGATCTGTTTTGTTACTTTGCATAAGCAACAATCTGGTCCGGCCCATATGTGGCACATCTCCCTGGAACATAGGATCCCACCACTTCAACATATCATTAGATACTAAGTCCCCTCATACACTCCAGCATGTCATTAGATAATCAGCACACCATAATATTTCACATTTCAATAAAATATTTCAGAATAATAACACATTTCTGGGCACATTCCCTTTCCTCCCACACCTTCATCAATGCATTAATTACAGGCCTGTATTCCCCACTTAACTCTGGGAAAACATTTAGGGGCATGGGGTGGTAGTAGATGTTGAGTCATTGGTTTGGGCCAGCACGGCAATGATACGATTCTCCCTAAAGGTATCCACCTTCATCACAGAAGCAAACAGAGTGTCTTGGCTCACAAACCTAACGGCTGAAGCATGAAAATAGCCCGGTCTCATAGTCACCTGTCTGCGGCCTCGTCCGATTGCTGCGATCAGTGCGTCCATGTCCTCCTTAGACATGGAGGATCAGGCCCTAGCTCAGCAGATGACGCTTTCTTAACAGCGAGCGCTTGGGCCTTCTTGATTTCCCTGCTCCACAGCAGGAATGGATTTGGATCAGTGCCGCTCACCACCAAAGACTTTAATCCTCACTGGAACATATGAGACGACCTCGGTAGCAGAACGGTAGAAGTACTGGCCGGTACCTCTGTGAATGATGCACCCACGTTGCTCTGCTGGGCTGAGGCACCCTTGTTGAGCTGCTGGGATGGTGCACCCTCATTGAGCTGCTGGGCTGTTGAACCCTCGTTGAGCTGCTGAGCTGGTTCCAGCTCCAAGAGGGAGAAGGAGAGGGACTTAGCACTCTCCATACCATACATGGTGATAATAGAATCAATGTCTCTCCCCCTGGTGAATCCAGGAGTCCCACACACTTCTAGAAAGGGTGGGGCTATGGATTTTGTGCCAATCCACACTTGCAATATTAATTCTTGCATTTTGCAAATTCTGCACGCGTTTCTCTCAGTTTTGGCGGGAATGGCTTTCAGCCGTCAGGATCTATGGACCCTGTATTCACCATGTGTATGCTAGCAGTTCCATCCTGGGGTTTTATATTTTCAAGACTCCTCCCTGGCAATTCCACATGTATTTGGTTGATACCAGGACCATCAGGTCACATCCTAGTACATCAATAGTCCCCATTTACTGGCACTCCAAAAGTAATAGTAACAGTCCAGATGTAATGTAGATCTGTACCCCAAGTCAGAATCTCAGCTACGTCTGAATTTGAACACTCAACCCCCCCCCCCCATCCCCGACCCTCCCGGGGATACTTGCGTGTCATGGGTGTTTTGGTGCTAACTGTTGAGGCTAAATCTCTGCAGATGTAGTAAGGAGCTTCTGGTGCAGGAGTCTCTTCCTCAGGTTGGTGCAGCACCTCCTTCCTGCAGGGCTCTGTATGGGGCAGAGATTCATCCCCACAGAAACTTTCCTTCTAGCAAGAAGTACTCTGGAGTACCAGCAACAATACAACTTGTCTTTTATTTGGGTCTCACAGCACAGATACATCCTTACAGCATACTTAGTCCTTCTCCTCATAAGGCATTCTGGCCCAGGGGTATCCTTTCCTCTCTCCTATGGGGAAAGGCAGAGCAGCAGGAGCCCTGGCTACTCTCTGTACTCTAAGGTCTTTGTCAAGTGCAAATAGTTGCCACTTTTTGCACTTTACAAAGACCTTAGGGTCGAAACATTGTGTATGCTTTAATAAATCTCTTTATTTTGGAAATCCGTGTGCCCCATCTTCATTCCTTTTTGTATGCCGTGGATTGGATGCAGCCGATCGTACATTGATGGGAGCACCGGTAATTGTATCACTCTTTATAATATTGTGGTGTGCAGCATTTACTCTTTGTTATATTACTCTCTGTACTCAGACACACTTCACCCCCTAAGGGATAAGGCAGGACAGGACTCACTCAGAACTCTCTTCCCCCAGAGGGGAGCGAACAAACACCTCTACGGTGGGTCCCTCACCCTTTACATCTGGGAAGGGTTAATCCCTCTCCCCCAATATTCAGGGAGGCCCAACTGACATCACAGGCCTAGTCAGCTCACCTTACACCATTACACCATTACATGTGACTCCAACTGCCAGGCTCCTACACCTGCACTTGGCTGCTTAGTGTCTCTCTGGTTAGACATCTCACATGCAGGCCTATGTGCAAGAGATTTAACCCTAGCACTGCCAGCACTTACTAGAACTGACAGTACTGGGGCAGGGAAATGTAGTAGCCAGGGGGGCTATATGTTACATTTGCATCCAAAAATGGGGATCAAGACCACTCCAAGATAGAGAGACTGTGTCACAGTGACCGCAAATTTGTCATCTGTAGATGCCCTGTATACATCCATTAACTATCATCATCAAGGAATTGTGGCAGTAGAAAAAGCTATTGTAGAAGAAAGTGTATTAAATATTCCACAAAAGCAGTTTATTAAAGTTAGTATAACAGTTATCGTCATGATTATTTTCTATTTTTAAATTATTTTTATCTCCAGATAAGAGGTAATGCAATGAGCACAACATTTGCTCCAAATTATGCCAATATCTTTATGGGTTGGAGAAAAGACCAGACAATATGGAATTTGTTGAGAATATAATTATCTTCAAACGGATCATTGATGATATCATTATAATTTGGAAAGATGATGGATTAGAGAAATGTTTATATTATTTTACATTATATTACATCGTTACATAGTAGTTGAGGTTGAAAAAAGAGATATGTCCATCAAGTTCTGCCTATGTTAAATTTAGATGACAGATACTTATCCTTTATTTGTATTTACAATTTTTTGATCCAGAGAAAGGCAAACAATAAAAACAGAGTTAAAAGTCATCCAATGATGTCTAACAAGGAGGAAAAGAACTTCCTTCCTGACTATGGCAATCACATGTGTTCTTTGGATTAACATCCTTCCCATGCTTATTTATTTAATATATTCCTATATACCTTTCCTTTCAAAGAAGATTTTTTTTGAAGATATCTATTGTATCTGCCATCAGTCTCTATGGCTAATGAATTCATAATTGTAACTGCTCTTACTGTAAACAACCCTTTGTTTTGTTGCTGGTGAAATCTCCTTTCCACCAACTTTAAGGTGTGTGTCATTTCTAATTCCCTTAGGATGAATAGTTCTTTTGAAAGTTCCTTGTATTGACCCTGAATATATTTGTATATACTGTAGGTATCATATCCTCTATTAGACGCCTCTTTTCTCATGTAAAAAAATCTAATTCAGGCAGCCTCTCCTCATGAATCAGATTTTTCATCCCCTTTATTAATTTGTGGCTCTTCTCTGCACTTTTTTTCTAGTTCCATAATGTTTTTTTTTGTGAAGGGGTGGCCAAAACTATAATCTATATTCAAGGCATAGTCTTACTAATGCTTTATACAGTGGCATAATTATGCTTACTTCCTTTCCATCCATTCCCCGCTTAATGCAGGATAAGGGGGCCTATTCTAGTAGCCTTGATGAGTTTGCTGCTACATCGCAGGGTTTCGCATGTTCTCACCGAATAGTTTGCCACAGTTTTTACAGTATTCATAAAGAATCTGAACCCATCTCAAACCATGCAGCAAGAAAATGCCTAAAATGTACGGCGAAGCAGCAAAATCATCTCAGCCTCTCTCAACGTTTTCCCCGTGCAATTTGTCCCAACTGCATAGAGAGCTGCACAGAGAGAGCCACCTCTCTCTGCACAGCTTTCACAGGCAATCGCACTGTTATAATTAAAATGTTAATAGTAGTGTGCGGGAGCAGGGTTTCTACGGAGAAGAACCACATTGATTTCAGGCCCGGGGACCCCCTGATTCCTGAGATACAGGTCCCGTTATGGTATGCCGGTATCTCCTATGCATTTAAATGTCCCGGTTGCGTTGTGCGTGAAATTTAAACATTGGCTGGGGATACCAGAACCCCTTAACGGGTCCTGTATCTCAGGAAGCAGGGCGTCCCCGGATCTGAAATCGGCGCAGTTCTTCTCAAAAGCCACCCTGCTCCCACATAATACTATTACATTTTTAATTAAAACAGCTTCATTACCTTAGTGGCTAACTGCTAAGGCAATTAAGGTTTTAAACCTGAATAGCATGTTTATTGGGTGCAGAGGGGGTGATGAAGAGTGTAGTTGCCCGGGGTGGCTGGTTAGGCCTGCAAGGAACGTTTCAGGAGGGGTTAACTCTTCAACGCCATGAAAGATCTATGAAGTTTTATGGCATCAGACTATGGGCTGGACTAATCAGTTATTGAACCTGATGACTGAAACATACATTTTTTTTAATAAAACAGTTTTTGCAGATTCATCAGGCTGATCAACACCAACACCATATTTGTGTAGGACACATATCTAGTGATACGGTAATGTAATTCATTAATCTATTTCTTCTCTATCATTAATACATAACAATTTAACAAATTATTTTACATTTTAACCTATGAAAGAGACAGCCAGAAGAAGATGTTGGTGGAAAAAGATTGTATTAATGTAAGAAGAGTGCACTTTTTTGGTAATTGTGTAATCCTTGTTGTCGTCCTTTTTTTGCAGATTTGGCAGGCTTATTAACATCAACAACATGTTTTTGTAGGAAACACATGCAGCGAGAATGAATAATTAATGGAATGTATGCGTTCCATTCAATTGACAATACCTGTAATGCGCATGCGATTCCATCCAGCTCATACATACAGTACTGTTCAAATACTGGTTGTATAAAACAAGCATGCGCAGATACTCTATTACCCACATAGCCATTCCATACAGATTGCATAGAGCATGCATGCACATAAACTCTATGACCCACATACAGTATGCAGTCCATACAGAACACAAATGCTTAATTCGTGCAGTATAATTTATGTATCTATTTTTTCTCAATTATTGTTATACATAATAACAATCTCACAATTATTTTGCAGGTGAAACTGTACAAGAGACAGCCAGAATAAGATGTTGGTTGAAGAAGATTGTATTATTGTAAAATGATGGATGACGATTCTTCACAAAGTATTTGTTAAACTGTAATTTGCACTAATAAAATAAATGTCAAACTTTTAAAATACTTTCTAGTAGTCAGACATTTTTCTTATGTGAAAATGTGGTGGGTTACATTGAAATGAATGGGATATCATATCATATGAAATGAATGGGAATAAGGTGTTGCTTATATTGCACTTAAATTAGAATAGAGGCACACTAACGACATCTCTCAGTAGAATAATCATTAGCAGAGTACTACGAGCGCCACTGAAATACCGTTTTGTGACTGCTGCTCAGTAGCAGCCCCTGGGATGCAAAATGAAGATAAATGCCAGGGATTTAAACTTTGATTTGGCACCGAAAACAGTAAGGAGCCTATTCTCGTAGCTTCTATAAGTGAGTTATCTTCAGTTTTGTGCATTTCTCAAGTGAGTTTGTATGTGTAGCTATTCAGAAAGCTGCGATAGCATGACAAACTCACTCGAGACCTGCTTCTTTCTGATTGAAAGCACTCAGACAAAATGGGAGTGGGTAGTAGGGTGCCCATTCATTCATTGGGAGATATAATTGTTCTCATTTAAGGCATAGGTAACCACACTGGCAATCAATGGGTGTATTGGTGTAACGCTTGCGCGAGTCCACAAACAAGACCTGACCCCGGCACTGAGGTGGGAAGGACTGTGCCACACACCCACAGTAGCGGGGGCGAGCCCAGAAGGTGGTTTGTAGCGTTGCTGTGTCTGTAGAAAGGGTTAATCCAATACTTGCCGGGGTCCATGGGTTGGAGAGGTACACGTAGTTGGAGTCCGTAAGGCTGTGGTCTGGGGTTGGAGAGGTACTCGTCGTCGTTATCCGTATGCCAGGGGTCAAGAGCCAGAGAGCATCCAAATGCAAAGCCAGGTCGGTACGCGAGAGGTTAACTGCAGAGAACAAGACAAGACTGGGCTGGACAAGACAGGCACACGCAAAGGCTACACAAGGTTATGTTCAGCAAGGTATGACAGGAAGAGGAAGTTTCTTATAGGAGACAGGAACCAGTAGGAGAGGGGGCGGAGTGGAGGCGGAAACTCTGCAGATGCAAAGGATTGGCTGCAGGAGACAAGGGCTCACAGCAATCTTGACTCACAGCTGGGGCTCGTTGCGCGACGTCACACGTGCACGCCGCGCGCAGCGGAGGCGTGGCGTGACCGAGGGGGCGGAGCTAAGGTCTGTGACTTGGTAGAAGAGGAGCGGGTGCGCACGCGCTCTGTAAACAGAGCGGGGGTGCGCGCACCAGCGGGGGGCAGATCGAAGGCAGCAGCCGCTGCAGTACTGATATGTAAAGAGGAGGAACCGCGCCGCAAGGGACGCAATCCCCAAATCCTCACAGTACCCCCCCCCCCCCCTTGAGGATCGAACTCCGGACGATCCATAAATGGCTTGTCTGGGTACCTGGCGTGGTAGCGTCTGAGCAAGCCGGGAGCGTGAATCTGGTCACTGGAGACCCAGGAACGTTCTTCAGGACCGAAACCCTTCCAGTGTACAAAGAACTGCACCTTTCCTCTGGAGATTCTTGAGTCAATGACAGAGCGGATTTAGAATTCCTCATGACCATGCACCAACACAGGAGGAGGAGGGGAAACAACATCAGGATACCTGGAACTCTGTTTGACAGGTTTCAGAAGAGAGACATAGAATACCGATGGTATCTTCATAGAGGGAGGTACGTCCAGGTGGTACGCCACAGGATTAACCTGTTCCAGGATCTTGAATGGTCCCAAGAATCTGGGAGCCAATTTTAAGGTAGGTGTCTTTAATCTGATGTTCTTTGATGAGAGCCATACCTTGTCTCCTGTCTTAAACCTGGGCGCCTCTAGACGATATCGATCCGCCTGGGTCTTTTGTCTCCGAACGGATTCCTGGAGAGTTCTCCGAATCTTATTCCATGACTATTGAAGAGCATTGATTCTGGAATCAGCAGCAGGGACTCCAGAGGTATTAGAAGAAATAGGAAGAGAGTTAGGGTGGTAGCCGTAATTGACGAAGAAGGGCGACTCTTGGGTGGATTCGTTTCTAAGGGAGTTATGTGCAAACTCAGCCCACGGTAAGAGATCAGCCCAATTATCTTGTGTATCAGAAACAAAACATCTTAGATATTGTTCTATTGATTGATTTACCCTTTCAGTCTGTCCACTGGTTTGCGGGTGATACCCGGAAGAAGAAAAAAGCGAGATATTGAGTCTTTGAGAAAAAGCTTGCCAAAACTTGGATACAAATTGGGATCCACGATCGGATACAATTGAAACAGGAACCCCATGTATACGAAAGACTTCTTTGACGTAGATATCAGCTAGAGTTGCAGAGTTAGGGAGGCCCTTGAGGGGTATGAAATGGGCCTGCTTGGAGAACCTATCAACAATGACCAAGATGGTATTCATGCCATTGGAAATGGGCAGCTCCACAATAAAATCCATTGATAAATGGGACCAGGGACGTTCAGGAATGGGGAGCGGGCGTAGCAGACCAGAAGGCTTTTTTCGAACGGACTTATTACAAGCACAGATGGAACAAGATGAAACAAATTCCTTAATGTCGTTCAACATCTCTGGCCACCAGAAAGTACATCTGATTAAATCGGTGGTTCTTCTGATCCCAGGGTGACCGGCCATGCTGGAAGCATGACCCCACTCAAGAATTTTTTGACGGAATTTGGTTGCCGCATATAGGCAGCCCTCAGGTACCTCCAGGCCTCCGGGTTTGAGAGTCCAGAATCTTGTCCAAAATATCAAAGGAATTTGCTGCAATGATCAATCTTGAAGGAAGAATAGTCTCTGGAAGGTCGTCGGATCTGTCTTCGGAAATGAATTGACGGGACAAAGCATCAGCCTTCAAATTCTTTGTACCAGGAATGTAAAAGATTACATAGTTGAATCTTGAGAAAAAAAGAGCCCAGTGAGCTTGACGGGAACCCAAGGCGTCGAGCACCTTCAATATACAATAAATTCTTGTGGTCAGTAAGAATAAGGATCGGTTTCTCGGTACCTTCAAGAAGGTGTCTCCACTCTTGGAGTGCAAGTTTGATAGCCAAAAGTTCTCTATTACTTATATCATAGTTGATCTCCGCGGTGGAGAATTTCTTGGAAAAGTAGCCGCATGGATGCAGGTGATCTTGAGGAGAACGTCTTTGGGAGAGCACTGCCCCGGCTCCAATATCCGAAGCATCGACCTCCAACGTGAAGGGAAGGGAGGGGTCGGGGTGATGCAAAATGGGAGCGGTAGTGAAGGCCTTCTTTAAAGACTCGAAAGCAAGACCAGCCTCCGGAGGCCAGGAGGAAGGATCAGCTTCTTTCTTGGTCAAAGCGGTAATAGGAGCAACCAGTGTGGAGAATTTATGGATGAACCTACGATAATAATTGGCAAATCCAAGGAATCGCTGGATGGCTTTAAGCAACGTGGGCTGGGGCCAATCTAATACCGCCTTTAGTTTCTCAGGATCCATGGAAAATCCCTTCTCGGAGATTATATAACCCAGGAAGGAAGTAGAATTTTTATGAAACATACACTTCTCCATCTTGGCATACAGACGATTCTGACGAAGCCGAGAGAGTACTAGCTTGGTATGCTGGATATGTTCAGGCAAGGATTTAGAAAAAATTAGTATATCATCAAGGTATACAATGACGAATAAATTGAGAAAATCACGGAAAACCTCGTTAACAAACTCCTGAAAGACTGCAGGGGCATTACAGAGTCCAAACGGCATTACTAGGTACTCATAATAGCCGTCGCGGGTGTTAAAGGCCGTTTTCCATTCGTCTCCTTCCTTTATGCGTATCAGGTTGTAGGCACCCCGGAGATCAAGTTTGGAGAAAATGGAGGCACCTTGTAGACGGTCAAACAATTCAGATATGAGTGGTAAAGGGTAACGGTTCTTCTGTGTTATCTTATTCAAGCCTCTATAATCTATGCAGGGGCGAAGAGATCCGTCCTTTTTCTTTACAAAGAAGAACGCTGCCCCAGCAGGAGAGGTGGAGTTCTTAATAAAGCCTTTTTTTAAGTTCTTCTGGATATACTCGGACATGGCTCGGGACTCAGGAAGGGACAGGGGGTAAGACTTGCCTTTAAGCAGAACGGCACCAGGAATCAGATCAATGGGACAATCGAAGGGACAATATGGAGGAAGAATCTCTGAACGGACCTTGTCGAAAACATCAATAAACTCATGGTAGACTTCTGGAAGGAACCCCTTGGAAGGATCCGCAGTCTCTAAACCAGCAAGAGAGAGTGAAGTGAGAGCACAAGGAATGGCACATGGGGTAGACCAACGTATGGGTTGTTTATCAGTCCAGTCAATCACGGGATTGTGCAGTTGTAACCAGGGGAGACCCAAGATTACCTGTACAGATGGTGAATGAATGACGTCCAACGAGATTTGTTCCTTGTTTCCATCCTTGGTGGAAAGGGTGAAGATCACGGTCTCCAGGGTGATAAAGGCAGGCTGAGTGGACGACCGTCTATCGCTTCGAGTCCTATGGGAGTGGACTTCCCAAGCAGTGGGATCCGGTGTTTTATTGCAAAATTCTGGTCCACGAAATTTCCTTCAGACCCAGAGTCAATGAAGGCAAGTGCAGAAATATGAAAGTCCGTACCCTCTATTATGATAGGTAGAAGGATCCTTTTTGGCATATTTGCCTTGGAAGAGGAACAAGAAGATATGGTATCCAAAGAAACTCCATCATACCTTATAGGCCGCTGGCGTTCTCCAGGACGCGTAGGACAGCGGTACGCCAAATGACCAGCTAGGCCACAATAAAGACACTCCGGCACTGCTTTTCTGTAAAGGACAAATGGTGAGCACCCAGCAGCATGGGGTCTGGTGCTTCAGGAACTAGAACAAAAGAAGGAGAGAGAGTAGGAGAGATAGGTATAGGTACCGGCGTACGTGTAATCCGGCGTTCACTTCGTCTCTCTTGGAGGCGTTGATCCACCCGTATACATGTAGAGATCAGATCCTCCAGGGAAGTGGGTCTTTCACATGCAGCCAATTGATCTTTCACGGAGTCAGAGAGGCCATGCCAGAAGGCTGCAGTTAAAGCCTCGTTGTTCCAACCGGTTTCCGCTGCAATAATCCGAAATTCAAGAGCGTACTTCGCGACGGTCCAGTGGCCCTGGGTGATATGGAAAAGAGAAGAGGCCGCAGTTGCCTCGTGGCCAGGAGTGTCAAAAACCTGCTGAAACCTTTTTTTGAAAGAAATAAAGTTCTGCGTGAGTTCAGGCATTAACTCCCAGATAGGAGATGCCCAGGCCAGTGCATCTCCGGTAGAGCAGGTGTTCTCGTGGGGCTTTTATTGCAGATGTAATAGTTTTGGCAATGGTCTTTGGTTTGTATCCCTTCTGTCTGAACGATTCAGTCAGGGTTGTGAGATGCCTGTTTCTGTCTTCAGTGTCAGAGCATATGCGGTGGTATCTTATAGCCTGGCTGTGTATGATACCTTGTTTTGTATGAGTGGGATGGAAGCTGGAGTTGTGGAGGTAACTGCATCTGTCAGTAGGTTTCTTGTACAGGCAGTCCTCGTTTTACAACGCCTCGCTTTACAACGAATGGCTTATCCAACGCTATGCAATGCATACCTATTATCATTTTTACAACGCCAAAATGGCTTATCCAACGCTCTTACGACGCTTTGCAACGTTGTCTGTGTGTATATATATATACACATTCACATAAACAACGTTGCAAAGCATCGTAAGAGCGTATATATATATATATATATATATTATACTATATAATATTATATTATACTATATAATATATTATTTATTGTGTTATATTATATATATAATGCAGTATATACACTATATAATTTATGTGTGTGCTGCATATCTTATTGCCTGCATAAAATATTTGGTGTATTTTAGTGTTAAACATGCCTTTAGGAACGGAACCTTTGATTTAAACAGTGTTCCTATGGGAAAATGTGTTTCGCTTTACAACGTTTCGCTTTACAACGCCATTTTGAGTAACACATTGTGTCGGATAACCGAGGACTGCCTGTATACCAAAACCAAAGGACTTAATGTGGACATGGGTTTTCTCACACCCTACCAAAATTGTCTGTAATTATCCTGCTTGCCTCCACTCTTATCCACATTTTCTCTCCCCCCCCAGCATCCCTTCCCCTCCCCACCTTTCTTTGACACTGTCCCCTGGCTTCAAACACTTAACACCCTACCTTATCTACAGTAAATAACTGTTGTTTTTTTTTTTCCCCCTCTCTCCACACTGTTTTAGCCATAGATTCCTTTGTATATCAGTATTGCTCGACCTGAAGAAGAGAGGAGCTCTCTCGAAAGCTTGTCCTATGACATAAATTGTTAGTCCAATAAAAAAGGTATCACCGAATACTGAAAAACTCATTTATTCTGCACTATCGCAACTGGACTAACATGGCTATTTTCTGCTTTATATATATATATATATTATACTGTAAAAAACAAAAATAGAAAGCACAGGCTCCATAGCATAAATCTATGGAAAGGTTTTAATGGTGAACAGAATAAAAATGCAACTCACAAGGGTCAGTAGCACATAGGCATGAGAAATGCAACAAGGGCCATGTAAAATCGATGTAGAATCGATGTAGCCACAGATGCGGACTGGGACCAGACCCTTCACGGAGCTACCGATTTTGTATTTCCGCTTCCGGGTGCGCGTCAACACAGGCACTGCTTAAATCTTCCCCTGGAATTCGTGCTGCGGACTCCTCAGTTCCACCACTCATGACTTATTATAATACTGGCTCCTTGCAGGGCAGACCTCAGGCAGAACGTGTTTCGTCGCATAAATGTAGTGCAACTTCATCAGGCGTAAAGTGCATAGGCACCAAAAGCCCTTATATAGTCCATGACCAAAAGATTATTGAAAAATGTCCATCAGGTGTTTTAACTATAATGGGTCAACAATCTATCAAAGAGTTGCTGTTAAAACATGGCATACAGAAAACGTTAGGAAACAAGCATACATCAAATACATATAGAACAGAGAGAAGTGTTTGAGACAATATAGTTAAAAACAATATGGTATAGAAATTCCAATGATAAAATTAATAGAAAAAGCTAATAGAAATAACAATTAAACTATGCATTTTTGGGCAACTGATGTCAAATTAATAATAAAACCTTATATAATGTATAAATAACAAAGTTAATCTTTCATATGAATATACGTAAAAAAAGGAAAAACAAAGTCTTCAACTCTTAGGCAAGGAAAAAGAAGAGATGGATTTCAGATGTCTCTGACAAAGAGGCTGGTGCACGGGAATAGTGCGTGGGCTGCTTCACAGGACAATGTTAAGCTGGGGAGGGGGGTACACGGGCGACACACTTTATTCGAGCTCAGCTAGTCCCACGAATTCGGGTATACTCGGGTGTATTGAGGTTTGTGACTGTTTTCTGCCCGAGTGCATTGCATTATTTTCCAGGCAGGGATTGAAGCATTTTATTCCCGCTGGCTGCAATACTGCACAGTATATATATATATACTGCATTACAATTCATGAATTTATGCCATCTGGTAGACACGCGAAGCATTGCAGCCTATTAAATCCTAATCATTATCATTTAACAGATCAGCCGCCCGTCAGCCAGGCATGAACCATGGCTGGGAAGGCAAACGCAACGGGGCTTGTCTGAGGTGAGGAGCGGCGCATTCCAGGTATCTGCCAGGTACATACTGGGTATTTGCTCGAATAAAGTGTGTCGCAGCAGTATGTGATACAATCACTGTCTTTAGGTGCTAGAATAGGGCCGCTATGGCACTTTCCAGCGTACAGAGCGTTAATCTCCCTAGAGAAGCCAACAGCAGCTGCAAACTAATTGAGCAGGCTGAACTCCTGATTTCACCTGGAGTTTTAAAAGTCAGGAAGTGACTACACACAGTATATATGTGTGTGTGTGTGTGTCTCATATGAGATATAATTAAGAACAAACTTCTCAATGTTCCAGGTGAGAGCTGGACAAGTCCAAAGATGGACTACAGAAGGGGCTCAGTAAAGCCGGGTCACCGGACGCCCACTCGCAGCACACGGGAGGAAGAAGAGATGCAAAATTGATTACTCAACAGCTGTTTACACCGCACGGAAGCCAGTCGGGAGAATCCACTACTCACAACAGCAAACAGCTATACCGCTCGTAGCTGACCAAGAGATTCTACCCTGCATGTGTGATGATGTGGGAGTAAAGCCAGACCTGTATGTGTTTCGCACAGGAGTGCTTCATCAGGGTTATAAAGCACTCCTATGTACTCCTGTCGAAACGCATATAGGTTGTCACATTATACTCTCACATCATCACACATGTAGGCTAGAACCTCTTGGTCAGAGTTTACTGAACACGCATAGGTTCAGTGATTGAAGCCATTCTTGGGAGGGCAGAATCACAGGGATTGATCTCCAAACAGCTTTGGCAATACCTTACGGTTGATGAACCTATCTTCCCTGTGATTTATGTCCTTCCAAAAATTCACAAATGACTAGACAACCCTCTGGGACATCCAATAGAGGCAGGATCAAATTCCATCTTTGAACCTATAGCTACATTTCTGAATAAGATTTTTAGACCTCTAGTTGTAAAGGGACCATCATACATACTAGACACTACACACTTTATCCTCAGACTCAGGGAGCTCAGAGTATTCACTTCAGATATATTTTTGGTCACTTTGGATGTGAACAGCCTGTACACCTCCATCTCCCACTGGGGGGAGGGGAAGGCTGTTGACTTCTATCTTAGACAATCCAATTTATTTTCCAGGGAAGAACAGGTCTTCCTGTTGACTTTGCTGAAAATAGTGCTAGTCGAGAATTATTTTTTATTCAAAAACCAGTACTATAATCAGATACAGGGCACATCAATGGGATCTAATGTGCCCCCTACATATGCTAATATTTTTATAAATCTTGTTGAAGATAGATACGTCTATAACAATCCATTATACCTACAGTTTGCTTCCATTTCCATGTTGCTTAGGTACATAGACAACGTCTTCTTGGTGTGGACCGGCCATGTTGAATCCTTTCTTCAATTTCTATCTGAGCTTAATTCTTCAGTAAGTAGCATTACCTTTATATTACATCATAGTCAGACAGAGGTGTGTTTTTTAAATACCAGGGTCTATGTATAAGGGGATAGGTTGGAGACTAATCTATTTACTTGGTTATTTAGTTAAACCCTTTGGCCAAAGCGTCATAAGCCTGCATACCACGTCAAGGTTTAACCACAATATTGCAGGTCCTAACACTAAACTGTGAACCCTTTCTTTAACCTCTGTATGAGGGTAAACAACCACAGTGAGTCCTATCCATTCAGCAAAATGCTAGAACCTCCCAAGTTAAAAAGGTTGGGAGGGGTGAGCTTTGGGAGTAGGGGCCACTTACCTCCAAACAACTTTTACCAGTCAGGAACTAAATTAACACACATTCCCAGCACGCTCTAACTCCAACACATATATATATATATATATATATATATATATATATATATATATATATATATACGTTTATGACAATATATATATATATATATGTTTTTATATATATATATATATATATATATGTTTATGACAAAAAGAGTGCTACTGAGCATGGCCAATGTACACAAATAAAAGACAGGGGTGCCCAATTCTACATCCAATTGACAAAACATATAAAGTAATAAGTATAAAGTTTAAATAATTCAATAATAATAATTTTTACTTTGTTATTTAGTTAAACCCTTTGGCCAAAGTGTCATAAGCCTGAATACCACGTCAAGTTATAACCACAACAATGCAGGTCCTAATACTAAACTGTGAAACCATCCTTTAACCTCTGTATGAGGGTAAACAACCACAGTGAGTCCTGTTCATTCAGCAAATGCCAGAACTTCCCAAGTATAGAAATAATGACAGCAGAAGATAGAAGAAGGTGATATAAGATAAAAGAAAGAAGAATTTTGTTACCTGTTCCGGATGTTCAAGGTGGATGGCATTGGATTGACTTTGATGACGTTGCGGTACGAGAGCTTCCTGAATTGCCGGGATTCGGAGGGTCAACGCTTCAAAAGGTAAGAGAAATATTGAATGATGTAATTGTAATTTTACATTTTTTTTTATTGCTTTTTTTTATTTTTATGTTTTTCGTTGTCCATTGAATAATAATGTATTAATCTGTGCCCGTTTAGGTACAAATAAATACAGTGACAGCCAATGCATTTTTTGGCAAATTATTTTTTGGTATTGATTGTGGTTTTTTATTTTTCTGTTTATTGTTTGGCTTAAATTGTTTGTAATTTGGATTTCTTGTTTTTATTTCATTTTCCGATTGTTTAGCATTTTTAATTAATTCTTTATTTTATTTGCTACTGGTCTTAATTGATGTGTTGGCTTGTGGTTACAATTCATTAATTGTTTTGTTGGCTAGTGTTGGCTTGTGCTTTTATTTATTTGATTGGTTGGCTTGTGCTTTTATTTATTCAATTTGTTGGCTAGTGCTTTTATTTATTTAATTGGGATTTTTAGGAGCTTGTTGTGATAGTAGGGGGTAACTAGGCTCTCAAATAAAGGTTAAGCCCATTTTGGTTACCCCTGATCCGTGTATAAGGGTCCATAAGAGTTAGGTCTTTGGCCCAGTAAAATTGTATGATTCCAATGTACTATGCATAATAAAAGTATTTTATGTGTTTTTCCCTTTCTGGGAAAGCTAGCGAAAAGGAATTGCTAGTGTATGAGTTTCAATGGGGGGGGGGGGTTGCGAAGGAATTGTTGCAGAATGTGCCTATGTAGTTGGGGTCCGTAGTTGTCAGTTCCCCTAAAAATGTACCCGGGAATCATGCCTGATTCTCGGATACATGTAGGCACATTGTTCAAGCAATATCTCCCCTTGAAAACGCAAGCATGACTCACCACTAGGGTACCCTGCTTCAGCATAGCCCAGAAAGGAGAATGAGGAACAGGGATGAATAGATATCCCTGTAGCTGAGGGAATTCATAGGTTAAGGGGGGTACCCAGCTAGTGCCAAGGTAGCCCGGAACCAGTGAACTGTTTGTGGGTGCCCTAACCATATATAAGGTTGTTGGGGACTCTGAAAGACCTGTGTGAGTCTATAAGATAGTGTATGGGGAATAAGGCAGCTAAGAATAAAAGTACAAACATCTTTCTTAGTTTGTCCCCTATACCCAGAGACTCAGAAAGTATATTAGAACAGATACCCAGTGGATTAAAATATACTTTATTAATGAACTGTATGTAATGTGATTTTACATTTGGATCCCATGTCCAGCCGGCTACGGTGATTAAGGGGTTAGGGGCCATTAAATTGTATTATTTTTATGTATTCTTGCTGGCATCGGAGGACATGGACCTGCAGTATGCTGATGAGGATGCCATTCATGATGGCAGGTTTATTTACTTTATTTATGCTAGCTGGCTAATATTTAATTTAATAATGGGCAAATTAGCAATTATCCCTATCTGGATAATAGTTAATTTGCCCATTACAGTACTGTATGAGTTGGGGAGGTGGAGAGGGGAGTGTATTTATTTAAATGTATTGGAAAAAACATTTGGACACAGGATTGTACCGCATGCCAGCGGGGACCCGGGGGATCACCCATTGACACCAACGGTGGTCCACCTGAGGACCCCCAGACAACCCCTAACACCACCTGACGGCCCCCAGACACCCGTGGGGGCCACCCACCCCAGACAGCCCTTGACTGCGATATTTGATTCAATCTTTATCTTCAGTGGATGACTCTATATGTTATGACTATCACTCTATCATATTAATAGTATAAATATGATCAATGGTTTATTGACCAACTAATAAAAATGTAATATGATCTCTTACAAACTTCTAAGTCTGGTCTGAGGAGAATATTATTGTGCAATATTATTTTAGTAGGACCAACATTATTGTACACAGTATCAGTATATTCATTGTGCATAATGTATGATTTTTAAAAACTATTCCAGTTTGAGTTGAGGCAAACACAATTGTGCAACCTTATTCTATTATGAGTTGCATCATTTTATATGGGGAGTGTATAATTGGTGCGCATTTAGGCATATCCACACATAGTTGGTCTCAGACACAGTAGACAGTGTTTTCGAGTCAGTGTAATATACAGAAATTGAAGTAATGCAGGCTTTCAAATTGTTTTTAATAATATTATAAATTAAATACTAAGACATTTGTTTTAGAAACATGCACATAAAGTCACAACATATCTCTGGAGTTAAACAGGCAATATTGCGCAATGTTTGAAATACAAATATGCACAGGCCGGTCATATTTATGAATGGAAGAAGTCAGTGCTGATATCTAAACAATGCGCAACTCTAAGACCAATTTCATAGGCTGGGCATATCACATGACCGTACAGCCTATAGTTAGCTCATTTGCTACTGCAACATAGAGCTATAAAATGACTGCGAAGGAAGATCCCTGTACTCACCCCCCCTGACGAAGCTCTGCCTGGAGAGAAACGCGTAATGCGTAGTGACGTGGTGACGTGGTGATGCAGACTCATATCACGTGGTGCATGCAGACTCAGGCTGCTGTATAAAGAGTCTCCTGCTGCCAGACCTTCGGATGCTACATTGTAGCTAAGTATCGCACAGTTATACACATACACTGACACTGTTGTTGCTAATAGATATAACTTGATCATTCTGTGAGCTTATGGTAAACCTATGCAGTGATGTTAGAGCTGCGCTGTTTAAACAAACATCATTTATATGGCAGTTTAGCTAATTTCAAGTTTCCTGCAGCCATATGCATATACAGACATTAATGTTGTTTGTGGGTTAATTATTGTTAATCTGTGAGTATATGGTAAACCTATGCACATATATTAGAGCTGCACTGTTTAAACAAACAGCATTTATACGGTAGTTTTAGGTATTGTCACGCTGCGCTCACCACAAACAGGACGGAAGACCGCGGGGCTGAGGTGGGGATAGAAAGACACCGACCCACAACCACGCAGTCCTGTCCGGAATGCGTAGTCCAAGTCGTACAGCGTCGTAGGGTTGGAGAGGTCAGGGTAGTCAGGGTACTTGCCGTGTTCCGGGGTTGGGGAGTAGAGGATGGTAGATTTCCGTAGCCAAGGTCCAGGGTAATAGAAGGTAGAATGGTCGAGGGCGAAGCCGGGGTCAAAGTGCTGGAGAGTGTAGGAATCCAAAGAACAGCCAGGATCAGGACAGGAGAGAACAGACAGGTCAGACCAAGCAAAGTTCAAGCCAACTAAACAGCAGCGGTGAGCACAATGCATAAACAGGAGTTTATGCTCAGCAAGGAATGCCAGACAGGAGCAGGTATATATGTGGGAAGGATCCAATTACCTAGCAGGGGTGTGATCCGGTCCTCCAATGGTGTCCGGGAGGCAGTAATCTGAAACAGCCTGCAGGTCAGGCTTTCCTGGTGATTGCCTTGGTTGCCGAGCAACCCGCGCGCGTGCGCGATGCGCGTCGCGGAGCGCTGACATCACGCGGGCCTGCGGCCGAGTTCCATCCCTGTGGGAGGCGCCGGCAGCTCCTTTCTGAGCGTGCGTGTACCGCCCTGGCCGTGCGTGGGCGCATGGGTCCGCCGTGTGACGCGTCAGCGGGGCGGTCTCTGACCGGAGTTGCGGCAGATGTGACAGGTATATTGTGTGCTTTCCCACTGCATACATAATGTATATTGCTTAATGACGTGCAGCAATAGTTATACCATTTGAACAAACAATTCACCACATAAGGCTGACATTGTGGTAAGATCTAATACAGAATGCAGTAGCATCTGTTAACACAGTTTCTTATGGGATATATGCTATCAATGTTGAATATATAAATATGTAGCTATGACTGGGCCAGATAACTTTCTGCCTTACCTGTCATGTAAGTTCTAGTAAGATCCAGACAGTGACAGGCTATCCTATGAGGGTTTTCACCCTCCTGCAGCCTCTGTGAGTGGCAGAAGTGGAGATGACCTGGAGTCTGCATGTGTCCAATAAGGATGCAGATCCTGTGCTCTCCCCTTTTGCACCAAAGAGGAGGTGTCCTAAAATATAGAGATGAACCCACCCATCACAGGGTGGGATACAGGCATTTCCTCTTCCCCTTCAAGGGGTGAGGATGTAAGCCAAGTCTCCTCCCGGCTGGGAGGAAGACATGTGATCAGTCCCTCATGGGCTGGGTGCATTCCACTACTCTAGTGACCCCGAGTGAACCATATACTAGGCTCAATCGGGGTCCAGCATGCATTTTGTTCTATCTAGGATCTGTGGGACAGTGCTATGAGAATAATAACCTCAAAACTTACCACCAATGCTGATACAGAAGCAGCTCACCAATAGTGGGAATGAGTATGTTGTATAAGTTTCATTGTATCCAGATGCTTCTTGATCGCCTCGAAACCTACTCAGCCCAGCTGAATATATACATCCACACATGTATCCACATCTAGCGCTGGAACAGACCTGCTCCTATAAGAGAGGAATGCCGAGTTTATACCTGATTTCCATTCTGCAAACAGATAATGTCCAAGTCGTGTAAGCAATGACCCTCAGCGAACCACATACCAGGCTCACTTGTGGTCCAACATGCATAACTGTGTCCATATTCTATTTACGAATAGAGGGACAAGAGAACAATTACCTGCAGACCTACCATCTCTGTTGATACAGAAGCAGTCCATGAAAGAGGGTAACAGTATGCTGCATTACAGTAGGCATCTGGTCACACTGACAGATAGCTAGACTAGCTCATACCCTGACCATGTATCTAGTGGCCTGAAGTGAACTACACACTAGGCTTACCCAGGGTCCCATGTTTATTATCACTAGGGCCGAACGGTAGGGCACGCGGTATACACTGACTTAGAACTGCAGAACCAGTAACTCTAGCTCCAACTCTATTGACTGTGACGATACACTACATCAATCAAATTATTTGGGGTACCTTAGTAAAGTATATTGGCCCTAAGGCTTGAACATCTCTATCATGTGAAGTGGCAATATACCGATCCACTTGGATTTATGAGACTGATAGGGTAGTTCAGTCTACTCCTGTATGCCCGCAGCGCACATGAAGCATCAGTTTTAAATAGTTATTTCTCTGAGTAGGTTTAGGGGCTTATGCAGAGAGGAACGTTAAAAAATTGTAAAACGGCTATAAAATAGCCACAGAATTGCCGTTAGTTAAGGTCTTATGCAGAGAACGTCGTTACCTCTTGTTACACATTTCGGCGAGTTCAGATTTGCCTTAAACTCGCCATACCGTAGCGCGAGCTAGATAGCCAACATTGTATGTGTGTGTGTCACTTAGTAGCTGTGAGTGTGTGTGTGTCAGTAGGGAACCTGTGTGTGTGTGCGTGTGTGTGTGTGTGTGTTTATTAGATAATATTTTACAAATAAAACAAAAGGCATGTTGTGAGAATACATTAATTATTAACATTGTGCAACTTTGATAACAATATTGAGTTACGCACACACACACACGCGCACATGCATACACATACACACAGACACACACACACAGAAAGGCACACACACACATGCATACACACAGACACACAGAAACACACAGCAAGGCCCACACACACATGCATACACATACACACACACATGCACACACATAGACATACACCCACACACACACACACACACATGCATACACATACACATGCACACACATAGACATACACCCACACACACACATGCACACACAGACATACACCCACACACACACACACATGCATACACATACACATGCACACACATAGACATACACCCACGCACACACACACACACACGCATACACATACACACACACCTGCACACACACATACACACATACACACACCGAGGAGACATGGATCGGGGCAGAAGGGGGGGCAGAGCTTAAGGGGGCGGACCTGGGCCGGCCGCGTCATTGGCAGGGGGCGGGCCAGTGACGTATCGGAGCTAGTTCACCCTAATTGGGCGAACGGCTCACGTGACAGGCCTGTGTCGGCGGTAAGCAGGGGAATTTAAAATTCCCCCAAGTACCCGCGGCACCCGGCACGGAATACCTCCAAGTACCTGCGCCACCCAACACAGCATTTGGGGGTATACCACAAGGATCGTGTGTACCCCCAGAGACCCTCCCTACCCCCCAGCACAGCACCCTATGCTCCATACTCCTCTACTGTCTCATTTGGGGAAGGAGCCCCACAGACCCTTTTCCGTATTGGGATCATTTGGTTACCCCCCATCCATCTATCTCCCCCCCCCATCTCGCCCTCCCCCCATCTCGCCCTCTCTCCCCCGCCCCCCCATCTCGCCCTCTCTCCCCCGCCCCCCCATCTCGCTCTCCCTCCCCCCCCATCTCGCTCTCCCTCCCCCCCCCCATCTCGCCCTCTCTCCCCCCACCCTGCACGGATCCACCCCCCTGTCAAGGAAAAAACCCTGCGTAATCAAATTAACGACACTCCATGGTCTCTCTGCGTTTGCCGGCCAGGGTGGATAACAAGCGTGCCGTGGGCAAAAGTGTTTTTTTACCAACGCCGCGGGCCAGTGATCGGCCCGTCTTCCCTGACGGCAAGTGCCACAGCCTGTGCTTCGCCTGGCATGGATATCTCCGCCGGCCAAGAGCTGGCCCCCCTTGAATATTCGCCCCCCCCTGGAATAAACTGCCCCCCCTGGAATAAACTGCCCCCCCTGGAATAAACCGGCCCCCTCCTGGAATAAGATGCCCCCCTGGAATAAACTCCCCCTCCCCTGTAATAAGATTCCCCCCTGGTATAAGCTCCCCCCCCCTGGAATAAACTGCCCCCCCTGGAATGAACCGCCCCCCCCTGGAATAAGATGCCCCCTGGAATAAACTCCTCCCCCTGGAATAAGCTGCCCCCCTGGAATAAGCTCCCCCGCCCTAGAATAAGCTGCCCCCCTGGAATAAAGTGTGAAGACACCACAAAACATGTACAAAAGAAACGTTTATGACAGTCATGATGGGGATGAGTAAACATGAGAACGGCAAAAAACTGCAACTTGCCATCTTTTCCTGGAAACCTGGAACTCGCCATACTATGGCACATATTGGCGTGTTCCAGCGATTCTGAGCTTCTGGAATACCACGCTATATTAGCATGGCGAGTTCCAGGTTCTCGCCACGAGTTTGGCGACTTTTACACCTCTGAAAAAATTTCTGGCCACTTTTAAAAATCGCGCCATTTTCTCCTGAGTTTAAGGATTTCTGGCTAGTTTTTTCGCCAGAAGATGGCGCTATTTCCTTATCTACAGTATGCTCTCTGCATAAGCTCCTTAGTGTCCTAATGTGTAAGGACTAGTTGTTTATGTTTTTGTCTTCTCATTTTTTTTAACTTTGAGCATAGCTCCTAATAAAGTTGTTTTAATTCACCTAATACATCACCCAACTTGCATCCTAGAGATTTAGTGTGCGTTATCAGCAACCAGTGTTTCCGCACGTGTATATATTTCTACCGAGTGCTACTCTAGAATCTAGTAAAGAATGGTGAGAGGCAGGAAGTCCAGATAGTAGAAGAATACTGTAGTTAATTATGGGAGAAAATAAGGGCATGCGTTAGTTTTCGTAGCACAGTGGAAAGGGTATTAGTTATTATTGTTGCATTTTTTTTTGTCTGTAGTATAAAATTCTGACAAATGTTTTTAATTTCAACTACATTTTATACAGTGTTTGGCGAAGTAAATCTACACTTTTTGTGCTTAATGTGAATGTTTGTAAAAGTTTTCAAAAATTGCCTAGATGCACGCTAACTAGTTAATGTAGCTAAACAAATAAAAAAGCTTAACATGACAGTTTCCATTATTCATATATGAACAAAAAAAATCTTGTATATTGCCTGTTTCTAAAATAAGAGAAAAAGACAGAAATAAGTACAGTATGTACAATAGCTTTTTATTTTATTGATTATTTTTTATTAATATAGAGACAAAACAGCCTCAAATGCTTCTGTATACTAATAAATAAAAAATAGACATGTTACAAGCAAAGCATGTTTCTTGGGCATTTTTTTTATTTTTAAGAACAAGAAGCTAGCACAACGGTGTTGCATAAATGCCTTCATATTCACAAACTAACTACTGTAAAAAAACAAATAAAGTAGATTTGGTGCTCAAACAAACAATTGTCCCATATAGTTGATAAACAATCAATGATACTTGAAAAATTCCTCCTTTTTAAATCTTGAAAATCCAATAGAGAGTGCATGGAGATTGGTGCATAGTGTCTCCCGTGGGTTAGACACACAAAGCCTGACTGACACACTAATAACTCTCCTTATTTACCCACAATATGTTACATTGTTACATAGTAGATGAGGTTGAAAAAAGACATACGTCAATCAAGTTCAACCTATGCTAAATTTAGACAACAGATACTTTATCCTATATCTATACTTACTTAATGATCCAGAGGAAGGCAAACAAAAAGCCCCAGTGTTATATAATCCAATGATATCTCAAAAGGGGAAAAATATATTCCTTCCTGACTCGATGAATTGGAAAATGGATTACTCCCTGGATTAACCTTCTTCCCATGTGTACTTACTTGGTATATCCCTGTATACCTTTCCTTTCTAAAAAGACGTCCAACCTTTTTTTAAACAAAACCATTTTATCTGCTTTCACAGTCTCCATGGGTAATGAATTCCACATTTTAACTGCCCTTAATATAAAGAATCCTTTCCTTTGTTGCTGGTGAAATCACCTTTCCTCCAAACTAAATGAATGCCCCCGAGTCCTTTGTACTGCCCTTGGGATGAATAGTTCTTTTGAAAGCTCCCAGTACTGTCCCTGAATATATTTGTTTATAGTTATCATATCCCCTCTTAGACGCCTCTTTTCTAATGTAAATAAATCTAATTTAGCTAGCCTCTCCTCATAAGTTAGATTGTCCATCCCCTTTATTCATTTGGTGTCTCTTCTCTGCACTCTCTCTAGTTCCATAATGTCTTTTGTAAGAGTGGCGCCTAAAATTGTACTCCATATTCAAGGTGTGGTCTTACTAATGCTTTGTAAAGGGGCATGATTATGTTTACTTCTCTTCCATCCATTGCCAGTTTAATGCAAAATACAGTAAGATCTTGTTTGCCTTTGCAGCCACTGCATTACTTTGGGCACTATTTCTAAGCCTGCTGTCTACAAGCACTCCTAAATCCTTCTCCATCAAGGATTCCCCCAATATATCTCCATTTAATTTGTAAGTCGCCTTTTTATTCTTGTATCCCAAATGCATAACCTTATATTTATCTGTATTAAACATCATCTGCCATTTACCTTCCCAAGTTTCCAGACTCTCAAGTCCTTCTGGAGAGAAATTACATCCTGCTCTGATTCTACTACCTTACACAATTTAGTATCATCAGCAAAGATGAAGACTTTGCTCTCGATGCAAACCTCAAAGTCATTAATAAACAAGTTAAAAAGCAGGGGTCCCAGTAACGATCCCTGAGGTACTGAACTCACGACTTTAGCCCAACCTGAAAAAGTTCCATTTATGACAACCCTCTGTTGTCTGTCCTTCAACCAGTTTTCAATCCAGGTGCATATATTTTTACAGAGTCCAATTTGCTTTATTTTGTACACCAACCTCTTGTGTGAAACCGTATCAAAAGCCTTTGCAAAATCTAAGTAGACCACAACAACTGCATTAACCACGTCTAAATTCCAACTTACCTCCTCAAAGAAACAAATAAGGTTAGCTTGGCATGATCAATCCTTCATAAATCCATGTTGACTATTACTAATAATTTTGTTTTCCATTAGGTATTCCTAAATATTATCCCGTATTAAACTTTCAAGTAGTTTCCCCAATATTGAAGTCAGGCTTACAGGTCTGTAATTCCCCGGTTGTGATCTAGCTCCATTTTTAAATATAGGCACCACATCTGCTTTATTCCAATCTTGTGGTGCTGAGGCTGTGGAAATGGAGTCCTTGAATATTAAATGTAATGGTTTGGCTATTACTGAACTTAACTCCTTGAGAACTCTTGGATTATATGCCATCAGGGCCAGGTGCCTTATTTACTTAAATTTTTTCAAGCTGTCTATGAATTTCTTCCTCAGTTACCAATTGTTTATTAATATGGACTTCGTGGCTTTCTCCTGCGGCACTACAATTGAAATTGATTCTTCCCTGGTAAACACAGAGGCAAAGAATTTGTTTAATACCTCTGCTTTTCCATTATATCCAATAATCTGCCTGTCCATCTCACACTGAACTGGTCCTATATTTTCTTTCCTCATTTTTTTGTTATTAAGGCACTTAAAGAACTTTTTAGAGTTATTCTTACTTTCTATTGCAATACTTTTTTCGTTATCCATTTTTGCTAATTTGCTTGCCTTTTTGCAATTTTTGTTACATTCCTTTCCTTATAATTCTGATACGATGTCTCCGTCCCTTCTGACTTCAAGAATCCAAACGCCTGCCTCTTCTTGTCCATTTCCTCCCCTACCTGTTTATTTAGCCACATTGGTTTTGACTTATTTATTTTATACTTATTACCCAAGAGTATACACTGATGAGTGTGCTTTTCTAACAATGTTTTAAAGAATGCCCATTTATCTTCTACATTTTTCCCGGCAAAAGCATCATCCAACGTATTACTTGTAGATTAGTCCTCAGTTTATTAAAATCCGCCTTTCTAAAGTTTAAGTTCTTTGTTGAACCCAATTAATCTGTTTTTTGATCATTTATTTAAATGAGACCATGTTATAATCACTGTTACCCAAATGTTCCAGGACTTGAAGACTTGCCCCTCAGTATTGCCCCTCTCCTGGTTGGTTCCTCAATATTTTGGGTCATATAATTGTCTTTAAGCACCCCCAAAAACCTGTTTCCTTTTGCTGTACTGCTAATCTCAATGCCGCTGTTTATGTCTGGATAATTAAAATCACCCATTATGCAAACATGACCTAGTTTTGATGCCTTCTCCATTTGCAAAAGTATTTTAGCTTCCTCAATCTCACAGATATTTGGTGGTTTATAGCTTATCCCTACAAACATTTTCTTTATACGTTTACCTCCACTGCTCATTTCTATCCACAAGGTCTCTACATTTTCATAATTCCCATCATAAACATCTTCCCTGTAATAGATTTTAGATCCGTTTAACGTATAAGCATGCTCTACCGCCTCTTCTTTTTGCTCTATCATTTTGATAAAGCGAATAACCCACTAAATTAACTGTCCAGTCATGAGTTTCATCCCACCATGTTTAAGTAATGCCTATGATATCATACTGCTCCCTTGCAGCTATTAATTCAAGCTCCCCCATTTTATCTATTTTATTCTTGCATTAGCAAGCATGCATTTAAGTTTTTTTTCCACCTGTACTATTATCTTATCTTCTTCTTCCTTTCCGCGCCAACTTGGTTTAGTCTTTAGAAGTTTTCTAGCATTATCTGTATTTACTATGAGTGTTTCGCTGCTTGTCAAACACGCACTTGCCCCCATTCCACCTCCATAACCCCTTGTTTCCTCATCTGTTCTATTTAGTTTGTTATCTGTTTCATTCCCCTCCCCCCTCCATCCTAGTTTAAATGGCATATACTGTATATGGCATATATGCTGAAAAAGATAATAGGAAAAGGGTAACTCACTTTAGATTCCTGTTGAATCCTTAAGGAGGTCCTGGGATGTTTATCTGCTGTAGTAAAATATCAGGAACCACAATAGGAAAACCAGAGCACTATCCATTGAAATAAGGTTCCAGAGGGGGCTACCTCATAAAAAGGACTTTATTGGGTCATACAAAAAATGAACCCCTAAAGAGGAAGGGGAAACACACAATGCGTTTCACGCCTATTTAACCTTGATGAAGCGCTATAGGCGTGAAACACGTTGTGTGTGTCCCCCCTTACCTCTTTAGTGGGTTGTTTTTTGAATGACCCATTTAAGTCTTTTTTATGAGGTTGCCCCCTTTAGATCCTTATTTCATTGGATAGTGCCCTGGTTTTCCTATTCCTGTTCCTACTGTAAAAAGCAGCCTAGAGTAGAAAAAAGTAGATCAAATGTGCCTCATAAAGAACCCACACCTTCATCAGAAGCCAAGCTCAGAATGTCCTCATCAGACAAATGCCTTTGTAAAACAAAATAGAAGGGTTGTAACTGGGTACTCCTTATTGGAAATCAGTGAATTCGAAATGCTGGTGCAAAATAAGTGCTAAATACTAGGTGAATGTGCTGTTATACCCAAAAAGTGTGTAAAAGTGAAATTAACAGATATTAAACACACACAAATCTATATAACTGAGAAGCAAAGTGAAATCATTTTTGCCCACCACTAATGTGATGAAAATATGCAGTGGGATATTAAATGTAAAGCAGCTCAAACAACCCTTTTTAGACCATTCTCAAGTCCGTATGAAGTAGTGATATCTTCCAGAAAAGGGGAGCGCAGGATTTACCCAGTGTGGATATATAAAATAAAAAATGTGTATAATAGTGAAGCCAGTTACGTGCTAATTCAGAAGTAATATAAGGGTGAGTATTCCACGCACAAATTCCCCTTTAAATGCATGGCATATCAGAGATCCAAGCTCTCTCTGATGGGAGCATTGATGTACCTGTGGATGACCAATAGATGCAGCAGCTTCCTTCCAGCTTCCTTCCAGGGTATCTCAAAATTAATAGAGGCTTATGATGGTGTAGTATGTCTACAATTTGTATTAGAGAATGGAGAAAAATATACAAATGTGCACTCACATTCTGCACAATAACAATGGGCATTGGAACATAGGGAGATACCCAGGCGTCTCTTTGCTGGTTAATACCTGCTCGATCACCTCTTCTGTATTCTGACGTCACTTCTGACACTACTTCCGGTGACATCTGGTGTGTGGGTGGAAGGAGCTTGGCTGGAACCTCTTGGCTCTGAAATCCAATACTCTAGCGCAGGTAAACGTTTCAACGTGTTTCAGGAATTGTCTTCTAACACTGAAGCGTATATTCTAAGTGTAACCCATGTTCCCCCCCCCCCCCCCCCCAGACACAGATGCCATATCTAGGGTGTAGTGAGGGCTGGCTACATGTATGTTGGTGGTGCATACCTGCCGGTAACAGGAGGGCCTGAGTCTCCCGCGGTGATGTCGGGGATACAGGACCAGGCTTCTGGGGTATATGCCTCCATCTTCTCCTTAGCAACGATGCAGCACCTCCATCCTCTATAACTTCCCAGAATGTGGGGTAGGAACCATATAGAGAAATAACCCTGGTCTCAGGGTGAATGCTCCAGAACACACACACAGTCTGATGTAAAACCGCAATGTCTCTTTATTGTCTCTTATCACAGCAGCAGCACACAGTAGCCGCAGTTCAGATACAGCAGCAAGTCCTGTGCAGCAGGCTTTCAAATGTATGGGTATTCCTCCTCTCCTTCCCTCCAGTAATGTCTCCAGACAGGATGGTCTGGATGGGGCCTCAATACCCCTGCCTCCACCTCCACCAGGGTAGGCCCTCTGGGTGAGGCTAGATCTCCTTCCCCTCACCCCCTGAGCAGGGTGAGGGCATTGGTCCACCTTTATATAGGTCTGTCCTTATCTCCTCTCGGTCCTACAACACTTCAGACCGCACACCCTTCTCAGCTCCCATCTGATGCTCCCAGACTGACCAGCTACCCGCACGGCTGTCACAGGGTCATCTCTCCTTTCTCTGGTTCAGCAGACACACTGCTCTCCAGAGACTCCAAACTCTCACAGGCCTGACAGACCAGACTCAACTCCATGCAGAACTGACTTCACTCAACTCCATGCAGAACTGACTTCACACACACAGGAAAGCCCACTAAATAGACTCAGCCTCGTCTCTATGATGTCAGCAGGACCTCCCCTCTGTACAGCCTGCACAGAGCTCAGGGGCCTGCCTCCACCACAGAGGCGGGGCTTGGTGAGGGGGAAAACCCCATGGTCACTACTGGCGCCTGCCCTTACCAGGGCTTATGCCAGTAGTAGAAGGATAAGTAGCCCGTTCTGTTTACAGGGGGTTCATAAGTATACTTATACTGTACTTATAATTAAAGTTTTAAAGAAACTGCCCAGATGTACTGTACACAGACACTTCAGTACATACAGCCAAGCAACAGACTTCAAGTAAGTTAAAGAATTAGAAAACAAAAAGAAGAGCATACAGGGCTAGTATGTAAATAGTATGTAGCCCTTTTTCCCCATAACTAAAGGAACCACTGGTACTGCCATTACCTATTTGGCTAACAGAAAGCCTGAGCCTCCACCACTGGGAGCCTGGGGTGTCACTTGATCACCTCGGTGCAGCGCCTCAACCTGCGAAGGATCATAGCATAGCAGGATAAGCCCCTCACTGAAACCAAATAGTAAATACACACTCAAGGTTTTACTGAACAACAATATGCAATCTACACCCCACAGTAGATAACTCACACACAGCCCCGATACACCAATTGAATGTTCCCAAAGTACATACGGTGCTTGGCACCAATATTTCTGATGTCCTTCTCCCCCAATGTCAGGGCCCACCCAAAAGTGTATGGAATAGCGCTATTGCCTGAACCGTTGGAGCACTTGGTGTGGTACCTGTCCAGGTACCCGGGAAGTGCCGAATAATAAGCAGGGATCCGCTGATCCAGCTATGTCATTGATGGCGAAGGCATCAACCTCTGCGTGGGGTGAACTCCCATTTTAGGGTCTCAACTTTGAGAGTCTATACTGTTTGTAGGTGGTCTGGTACCAGACCACAGGCCGCAATTCACCGTGCGGCATCTTGATACACTACTCTAACACTGCTATAACTATGGGGAAATGTCCCTATCTGGGGCTTTTTCCTGTAGCAGCCACAACCTCAACTTGAGTGGGGCCTATCTGGGATATAAGGGGCAATCTGGATATAGTCCGGGGGCCACTGGCATCCGAACACTTCCTTCCCCTTTTGGGACCTGGATGAAACTGCCCCTCGTGCTCCAAGCATGCCAAATGTATCTCCTGTGCCTCAGGAGATCCTGGAAGCCCTATTGGCTGCAGTGCATCATGTGTAGCTATCTCCCCGAGCATGCTGGGATATGTAGTTCCCCTGCGGAGCAATGTAAAAGATGGTCACCGCTACTCTGCATGCATACCCTCTCTGCACCTCGGGATGCTCTATGCATGCGCAACTGGCAATATGGCGGCCCTCACTAGCCAGGTGCGCCCCGGAGCCTCTGGAGATCCCTATCTGCACTGTCCGCACGCCACTGGCACCCGCTGAATCCGTCAATAGCCTCCCCCTGCTCTGCTCCCGCATCGGAGGTAAGGGAGGGACAGGGGGACCCGGCTACAAGTATATTAAAACATAATATCACCCAATGTTCACTTATACAGGTGCGCCGACGAGTATTCTAAAAATTGCATTAAACTTGCCTTGGAAAATCTGGGGCAATCACCAACAAGATCCAGGTACATGCTGGGTACATGCTGCATATATTTCAGTGACATTTCTGCAGAGACTAATGGCCCATCGGATTAACACATTCAGTTTGAATGGGACTGTCAGGGACACCCACTGTTAATCCGATGGGCTATTAGTCCGTCTGCATAAATGTCACTGAAATGTTGCAGCATGTACCCAGCATGTATCTGGGTCTTGTTGGTGATTGCCCCAGATTTGTTTTAGAATACTCGTCAGCACTACAGTACTTCAAAAAGATAAAATAACTCCAGGTCATCACGGTACAATCAAACCTCTATAGTAGAGCAGTATTACACTGCGCTTATAGTGCCGGCGATGCCGAAAGCAACGTGACGGCGATGTCACACTGCGGTCACTGGAAAAATCTAATTGAATTGACTTCCAGTGATCGCGACCAAGCCATCGCGCCGTCACGTCATGCCTACGATAAGCACTGTCACCGGCACTATAAGTGCAGCCTAAGGTGTAGCCCAAATATGATTTAGAGGAGCTTTTACCAATTGTACCACCTCCTGTCTCAGCTGAGTAATACAGGTTCTCCTGTCTGTGTTGCTTGCTTTCTACGCTGCTCCGTTTCCATACAGTATATTTCCACCTTTACATCCTTCCACGGCCCCACAGCGTGATTATGTGGAGAGAAGTTGAAGCCACATCCCCATCACCAGATTTAATCTAGCTCATCATCAAATTCAGAAAGCTATACAAAAATATACTCTGGCAAAGTGCAAAGGAGGATGCTATGCTTGGAGAGATTTTGGAGGCAGAAATAACGATTAACTTGTTCCCGAAAGACCCTTGCAATAAATGTCACGTATGTAAATATATGGATGCACAAAGTGAGTTTAAGTCACAATTATAAGATAACATTTTTTATCAACTGTAAATTTAAATTCATAGTTGAAATGATTAAATTAAAGTACAACAATCAGGGAACATGTCAATAGTATTAAAAATGCAGGAAAGCGTGAGGGGCCACTAACCTCCTTCCCAGGTTTTAAGCTTATCCCTCCCCACTTCCCAAGTCAGCATGTCTTTTTCATTCTAGTCTATAGAAATTCAATGTTGGTCTTTCTCCCTCCTAATAGAGGTATATTAGTATTTTATCTGCTAGTCTTAGGGCTTGCGAACTGGGTCTGCCTTGTCGTGGCTTGCAGGCTTACAATGCTTTGGCCAAAGGGTTAAACTAAATTACCCCTTTTCAAGAGAATCTATAAGTATTTTACTTCTTTTGTTTTTCATATTAGATGTAGCATTGGGCTTCTCTGTCACTTGTAGTATCTTCTTTATCCCAATAAGTCAGGACATACCATTTCCCTGTGAGACCTGGGAGAGTCAAACTAGGAACACTTGTCTTCTCCCTCGGACCTATCTACTACAGATTAAACTATCGGTTGTGGCCAAGATTCTGAGGAATTCCATGAACATGTCAGGGAAAATCCTTAGCATATACCATAGACGCTGTAATGGCCCATCGGAATAACACGGGGAGGAGGAAACCCTGCTTTTAAATGGAACTCACGCTGTGAGAATCATACCATGCTGCATGCCCCATTCAAATGCAGTGACCCCTGCTATGTGAATCCAATGAGCCATTACAGCATCTATGGATTATGCTGGGGAGTGTTTGCGAGATGCTTGTGGATTTTCCTCTGACGCTGGGCAAGAACCAACAGTTTAATCTGTAGACTTCTACTTCCCATCATTTTCACAGCGGAATCCTTCGCGGTATAGATGCTGGCCCTTCTGTACTCCAGGTCAGATGGCAACTTAATTGATCAGGCTTTCGTCGAGAAACACGGTATCCCTTTGATAAAGAAGCAGTTTCAGGTAGGTATGGAGGCAATCAATGGCCAGCCTCTACAGTCAGTGTTCATCTCTTTGGAGATGGTACAGATAACGTTAAAGATGGTTAAAGATCATATGGAAGACATTCGCTTTGACGTGATCCACTCTCCAAATGTCAACGTCATTCTGGGGTTGCCTTGTCTACAACGTCATTATCTTAATGTGGATTGGACAAAGTCTCATCTCATCTGCTGGAGCTGGAGCTGCCTGGAGACATTCTCTGTATCGTTCCAAACTTGTTCCGGGACAGTCCCAGATCCCAAAAGGTCTTTATGTCTGTGAGGGTTGGCTTTTTGTAGTCATGCCATTTCGATGTAAGGTCCTGGATTGGGGTTATAGCTCTAAGAGCACCGGGGATCCTGGAGAGAGGAGGACTGCTGGATCGGACATTTTGGCTGGATGACATCCCGGCATCCAGAAAGATGCGCGGAATTTCATGGGCACTTGTCCTGTCTGCGCTCAGACAAAGATGCTTAGGAGTCATCGCATGGGTCTGCTATAGCCTCTACGATTCCGGACCATCTGTGGACCCACATATTGATGGACTTCATTGTGAAGCTACCCATATCCCAGTTTTCAAAACAGGCTCAATTAATCCCTATGAGGGCCTGCCCAATGCCTCCACCTTGTCCGAGGTGTTCATCCTGGAGATCTTCCAACTTCATGGGGCACCACAGTTCATTGTTTCGGAGCAGTGGTCACAATTCATTTCTAAGTTCTGGAGGGCATTTTGCCATCAACTCTACATTTCGCTGCATTTCTCGTCCGCCTATCATCCTCAGTTGAATAAACAGATGGAGCGGACCGATCAGTCCCTTGAACAATACATCCACTGTCTCGTGTACAAGACTCAGGATGACTGGGCAGAGCTATTGCCATGGTGTAATTCTCCCATAACAACTTACAGAGCAAGTTGTCACAGGAATCCCTGTTCTTTTCAAACTATGGGTTCCAACCTTCGGCACTTCTGTGGTCCGGGGCTGTGTCTGGGGTCCAGTGGTGGATAACTGGATTCAGCAACTACAGCAGCTATAGGGTTAAGATCCAGGAAAACCTGCAGAGAGCAGTAAACACCCAGAAAAGGCAAGCGGATAGCATCATTATACTGCACTGGTATTCAACATTGGAGACATGGTGTGGCTTTCAATGAAAAAAACATTGAGTTGCAGGCCCCCACCGTTAAACTGTCAACACAATTAATTGGCCCTTTCCCGATCATCGAAGGGGTCAACCCAGTAGCTTTCCGTCTTCGTCTACCTACCACCATGAAAATTCCACCTCTTTCATGTTTCCCTTCTACATTCTTTGGTACAGTATTCTTCTGGCCCCACTCACGTGGCTCCTCCTCAGCCTCTCCAAGTGGATGGACAAGAGGAATTTGAGGTGCAGTCAATCCCTGACTCCAGGAAGTCCCGAGGGGGTATCCAATACCTCGTCCATTGGAAAGGTTTCGGACCCGAAGAACGGTCCTGGATTCTCTGGGATCAACTACATGCTCCGTGTTTGGTCCAGGCCTTCCACCATAAATACCCAGCTAAACTGTTCTTGGAGAGCCCAAAGGTCGCTCCTGAAGAATTGGGTACTGTGAGAATTGGGCACAGGCTCCGCCCCCTCAAACTCCAGTCGTGTGATTGGCTTCAGCTTCTCTACTGCCTGTGGAGCAATCCTGCATCTTATTAATAGACCCTGCTATTTATGCTCATCCTCTTCCACCAGGAAGTTGTCCGAGAATAAACTTCTTGTGATGGTGTGCTGGTTGCAAGCACTTTGCCTTGCTTTGTCTTGCCATGCCTTGCCTTGTTCTGTTTTGACTCTGCTGACTTCTCCTAACCTCGACCTCAGCTAAGTGACCTCTACGATCTGATACCTCACAAACCATGGATAGGCAATATCATGACTATGATACCTGCAATCCAGATGCGGCTTCATGGCTCCAGGTCGGTGTATGCTATCCCCACCTTGGCCTCGTGGTACTGTCCTGTTTGCAGCGAGGACTTGTTACACTCAGCCACTCCACCGCCACCATTGAAAGAGAATGCCATGATTCTGTTTTAGCAGCCAGTATTCAGGAGGATCAGATTCAGGATGAAGGAATACATTATCACCCATATATGCCTCCACCATTCCCATAGCACTAGTAATATTGGAGGTGTCCACTGCTTCTGCACTAATGCTAATCCTGCCATAGTGATTGGCCACCATGACGTCTGCTACAGTTACTGCCACCAACACCACCACCCCTACCACCACTGCCCGTACTCACTCCACCACCACTACCAAAAGCCACTTGACATGAGGCCTGAGAGGAAGCAAACACTGGAGATGACCGCTGTGTTGTCGGTTTCTGTGTGGAATGTATACCTACTGAGGCTGAACTCTTTGAATCTTCATTGGCCTCTTCTCTGCCATTCCTCCTTTTCCAACAGTACCTAGACCCAATCAAGAAACTGCTCCTTGTAATTTACCACATTCTTTTCACTATGGGGCAAAAAGTATTTAATTCTGTCTTTGAAGTGAGGGTCTAAAAGTGTAGCCTGAAGGAATTCATCTCTCCATTTAAAACTGACAACATGTGGTCATTTATCAGGCATTAAGCTATTTATCAACATTTGCTACCATTTGGTTATTATCATCACCATCATCATAATTTTCATTATCATCACTGTTATGATACATATCAATTAATGCTTTTTCAAGGACAAAAATTAGAAGAATGATTTGGTTTATCCAAGCGGAATCACTGCTCACAAGATTGGTGGCTTCCTAAAAGGGCCTCAGCAACCTACACAGCTCTCTCATCAGATGTCACTGTGTAGGCTGTAGATAGTGAAGAGAAGGGAAGCAGGCACACGGACTAATGCAAAGAATTTAATGTGCCACATAGAAATCCAACATTTCAGCAGTACACAGCTGCTTTTATCAAGCAGGGCTCAGAAAGGCTATAGAAAGGCCACATCCAGCTACCTTGCATACTCCATTACATTAACATTACATTATATAATGTTAAATTCCAGCATATAGGCATCTCCATTTTTAACTGGTAATGAGACAGGTTGTTTTTCTCCTGCATATAACAAACATAAGAAGTCTACATCTTTCCTAATAAATTGATGTCTTGGGTGAAAAAAACAAGGTGTATAAGTAAAGTTCTGCATACAATCACCAATGGATGCACTTAGAAGTATCTTTTTTATTTTATTTATAAAAATGTTTAACCAGGAAGTAATACATTGAGAGTTACCTATCGTTTCCAAGTATGTATTGGGCACAGTTATAAAAAATACATGGTTACATTAAAGAACAGGGGTTATACAGTATCTATATGTATATCTTAGATATATCTATACGTGATACGCATTTAGGACTCATGAGATGTCTCTCAAATACTATATACTAGATCATAGGCACACATTGATAACTAAGATAAAGTTTGGTAGGTGAGTCAATAAACAAAACAACGCTATACAACCAGATATCCGTGTTTGTATTGTCTTAGTTCCCCGTGCTGCAGCTCTACTGCTGATGCCGTAATGATGTCACTAAAATCTGACGGACCGTTTCACATGAGATCCACGCTTCATCAGGGTTGGAGGACGTCATTACAGCGTATGTGCCTATGATCTAAGGATATAGTATTTGAGAGACATCTCATGAGTCCTAAATGCGTATCACATATAGATATATCTAAAATATACATATAGATACTGCTAAGTGCATCCATTGGTGATTGTATGCAGAACTTTGCTGTTGTATTGAACCAACTGCCATATATACACCACTTGTTCTAAATAACTGCTTAATCACCTGTATTATCAACGGTGATATACTGTTCCTTATATAGCAACTTACCTTATATCTGGTCTTGTGTTGTTGCAATATAGTGTAGGAAATTTTCCAACCTGGTATATTCCTCTCAGTCCTATTCAGCATTGTATTTATACTATTAGGAGGTTACATTATCTAGGAAAGTAGCAAGAGGTTATGTTTAACCCATTTGTTACTTTGTAACCCTGCAAATACTGTTTTCCTTCAAGATACATCAGAGGGATATACACATGGATACATTCCTGGTTCTGATATTTTGTACTATATCTATGCACCCTACACTCTGAGCAAGTGTTTTTTTGAGTGTTTATACTTACAGGGTATTAACCCCTTGGATACGTTAACTGCCTAGGTATCTTTTACTATCCCAGTTCCCTGTACTGTGATTAATTGTGGTGGAATTTCTGTACTCAGGTAGTATTAACCCTGTGTGGGGTAAAGGAAAACCTCCCCAAATATATGATTACTCCCCATTTTTAGGCATACTCCACTGCCAACAATTTGGTGTACAGTTGTCAAGCACAGTGCTTTCCTCATGCTCACAGATATAATACATTTCTAATATATACAATGTAGATATACACTATATATGTACTATTGGGATATAAGGACACAGGTTTCATTCATGTTACATGAGGAAGTCATACCCCTAATGATACCTTCTTGTAATTATAATGTTTTTTTTAATTTGGATATTTTTCTTGTGGATAATAATTAGGTTCTTTGTATGATATATTCTTTATTCCACAATGATTTTTTAGTTTGTTTTTTTTGTATTTTAACTTCATTTGTTTGTTTTTGTTTGTTAGATTCAATAAAGTTGGTTTTGTTGTTGTTTGAATAACATGGGCTGACGTGGTGACGCTTTAGACGTCATCACGTGACTGTGTATGGCGGAAAAGCAGTCAGTTACATCCTGTTTGACGGACATACAAATACCCATGTAGGAGGTAAGATTTTATAGACTTTGATAAAGCCATTTGTTGGCGAAACATGTAAGTGTAACTCTCTTCTATTTTTTGCACATCAAATCGTTTTTTTTATCATCTCCCTTGTCGCTTTCTAAATTCGTGGTGCAGCATTTTTTCTTCTCTGACCAATTGTTCAACGTTTAGCTAAATCCTCTATAAGTACATCATAAGGACTTATATTGTCAAGGCTTGCATAAGGGTTTTTTCCTTTTTCCTGCTAATTACCATACTGGATTATAGAAAAGATTCCGGATTTATACCTGTGGGTTCTTTTCTTCATAGTGAATCCCATTTATTTGAGCTCCAGTCCTCCCCATCCAGGGAAACCTACTGTCTATAAGTCCCTGTTACAATGTTTCATTCTTTTTAATGTGCTTATTTTATTGTTATTTGCTATATACCTACTTACAATATTTTGCCTAAATGAAGTACATCAATGCCATAAATATTCTGCATGTTTTAGTATGTAGGTGATAGCAGAAAAAATGAAAACTCTTGATTTGGAATTTCTGTAGCTACCAAACATTTATTTATACAACATATTAACATTGTTAAATGAACCAAAAGGGGTCAGTTGACAGAGACAAATAAGATTTTCTCCTCTAAGTGCAAAGTTCACAATCATCTCCCTCTTCACTCAGAAGACCCACTAATATTTTAACCTTTAGTTTTGTGTGGTCTGTCAACCCCTGTACCTCTTCAATTAATTTAAAATCAATATGATATATTTTCTCTGCATATGTTGAGCAGTTTGGGTGTAATTAATTTATCCAGATATGCTTAAGGCATTAGTTACCCAAATTAGGCTAATTAAGGAATCTTCCTCAAGCTCTTTTATCCAAGAGGTGTATAACATTTCACTTAGTTTTTAAATTATTTGTACCTTAATCACTTATTCTTTTAAGGATTTTATATAATTAATTAATTTATAATTAATTCTGTTACATACTGTAATTTAGAATAACTTAGTAGTAATTAGAAATGTTTTTTTCCAAATGACCATTGAGAGTAAAGTAAGGATTTGAGACTTAATTTTCCACAAAATTGTTACGGAATGCAGCATAGAAATATGGTTTATATCAGTAACATGCCAGAGCAAAATACTACAGTAGTTCTGTAGCCATTAATCTACAAACTACTGAAGCTTGAAACAGTATCAACACTTCCATCATCTTGTTGTGACATGCAATCTTTAACTTTAAGCATTTTACCATTGATTATTTTAAAGATAAGAATCACATTTAACTTTTTGACCTGATGTTTACCCTTCATAAAAAAACAATGAAACATTCCCCAACTGATTAAAAAAAAAAATCCAGTCGTTTACTTTATAACAAATAAAATCCACTTCTGACAAAGCTACACTAAAAAGAAGAAAGAATATTTGGGACTAAACTGAACTAAAACTGGAACGAAAATAACAGTCACGAGGCATGAGATGGTTAATACTGTATTAACAATGAATAACATAGTGGATTTTCAGTGATCAGCCTTAGTGATGGAAAACAGATATATAAAGTGATGGCAGAGACAAGCAAAATATCACCATTTTCTTCACAAGGGAAATGAACTAAGTGGGCCTAAATGTCCAGTCATTTACAGAAGATGTTGTCCTTGTGGAAAAATTCAAATTTAATTTAAAAAGGTGTAATTGATGAAACAAACATTTGTGAAATCTCCAAATTCTAATATCTAATACTGTAGGTTTTACAATGTAAGCGAGGACAACATAAGTGATGCTATAATATTTATTGTATGACTGTGTGATATTATTTTTAAATAAAATATATGTTGCATAGGGAAACATTAAAGGACAGACCTACTGTATGTAGCAAGCAATAAATATATATATATATATATATATATATATATATATATATATAGACAGAAAAAGAGAGAGAGCGCACTCCCCATAGCATAATACTGTATGCATTTCAAGACACACAACATATAGTATACTGTGCTACAGTATGCACCTGGCTACGTGCATTTTGTGGCTAGGAGGAGTGGGTGACACCCAGTGATTCTCCACATGATCCTCACTTGCAATTTATAGTACAAGACAGTACAAATCTTAGCACAGTACACACTAAAACATGTACCTTCTGTTTGCTTACTCTCCTAGTCACGTGTCTTTGTTTGCTGCTCCTGTGTCTCGGTGCTCTGAAGCACAATGAGTGGAGGAGGGTAATAATAAGTTTGTGACTGTTTTTTGTTTGGACGAAGCCATTGTATTACACTACCTGAATACTGTACTGAGTGATTAGGAGGAGTGTCAAACACCCAGCGCATTAGAACTTGATCTTCACTTACAATACACAGTGTAAATGTAATGCAGTACACACAAAAACCTGCCAACATACTGTAGCAAAACAAATTAATCCACAATAATGTACACATCTCAATCTCTCGCAAAGCAGTCATTGAGTGGTATCCAGATGGATCGTATCGGAAAATGATGCTGTTCATGGTGACCCATTCAGGGCTGGCAGGGTTAGTACATGGGTGCATGGAGGGATTAACATGCCCAGTCCTACACGTGTAAACATGCAATGTATCCCGGAGTGTGCCTACAAAAAATGCAAAGAGACACAATTTTAACTGACACCTTTCACAGGTGGCAATAGTACAGTAGTAACCTATCCACGATTTGTACCCACACTGTTCGGGGTCATCGGGGCAGGGGTGGTAAGACAGAAAATCTGGCTACATCTTTAAAAAATGAAAAAGAAGAAAAGAGCACTCATGTTAAAATTATTACTATACTCCCACCGGTGCTCACAGGACCTGGGTTCAAGGTGGTATGCTGAGAAGAAGAAAAATGCAGCACTCACGGTCTTCATGCAAATGATAGACATCTCGGTCCTAAAATGTGGACCTTTCTTGAGAAAGGTCCACATTTTAGGATTGAACTTTCAATCTGTGATTAAATTATCCTTTGCATGAAAACTGAGAGTGCTGCATTTTTCTTCTACAGCTGTAAGAAGTCAGGTCTGTTTGCTTTTTAATGACATTTTCTATGAGTCCACAATAAAGATCACTTGGAATTTCACCAAACGTTGAAGAATTGGTCAGAGAAGAAAAAGTAATATATCGAGACTATAAGTCTACCAACTACCAAACAGACATGCCACGGAAGTCAATCAGAGTGTATAAAAACTCTGCCCAGTTTGAACCACCTGCGATCATTGATACTGAACCATTATTTTGGGCATAAAAGATTGCACAAAGCATGAGAGAACTTGTTGCCAAGTGATTAAAAGAAGACTTGGTAAAGTAGAAAAAGGAGTTTGAGCCAGGAATCCGCTACAAAGGTGAGGAAGATAAGCACATCAAGATTGTGCTTGCAAAAAGTCCTCCATGAGCGACTAAAGCGAGCTGAATACACACATATGGAAGAGACACTGGTTAGCTGCACCAGACACAAAGACTGCGTAATGGGTGTCCTCTTCAACCATGGCCACATATCGGGGACACGAACTGCTGGAAAGGTGGCAATCCTCACAGGGTCATAACAGGAGTGTCAGATGGTGGCTCAAAGGTGAACCCCAAAAATACTGGGAGGAGAGAAGGGCACCTGCAGAAAGGGCTCCCCTCTGAGAGGGGAGGGATGGGCTTCAGGCCTGGCTAGCCCAAGCAACTATGGAAGAATAATATTTTCACATTATTTCTATTCATAGCTAGAAATATAACCAGGCTTTTCTTTTCCATAGCTATAAAAAGAGTCATGCTTTGTGTTTCATCGTGTTATGGGTTAAGTGAAAATGTGTGTGTAACAATTTCTTTCCTTCAAACTTTCTTTAATGCTGAAACTGTAATTTATTTGTTAAGATGGGCCTCTCGTCTTATCTACTAACTCCCCCTTACAGAGTCAGATGTACCAGCTTGAGAAGAATGTGTTAGCTTAGCACCTGATTTTTCCTTTTTGCTTCATTGCTAAAATATATATATTGCAAGTTTGTATAACCAAGTAATCGCAAGAAAAAACAGATAAAGAAAAGTAAGATATCCAATGAAGTCATATGAGCTGACATTTTGATATTAAATATGCCCGCCCCTTTTTCTAGTATGAGCTAGCTTACTTAGAGCCTATAGAGCAATGCCTTTATGCTAGGTCAGACAGCATGTCTTGAGTTAATATTTTAACACTTGCGCTCACCACGAACAAGGCAGGACCCCGGTACTGAGGTGGGAAAGTATGAAACTACGCACCCACAGCAGCAGAGGCACACCTCGAGGGTGGATTTTCAAGATTTCCAGGTCTTGGCTGGAGAGAGTGGATTAGTCTTAATACTTGCCGAGGTCGTATGTAGGTGCCAGGAGAGTATTCAGTGTCCGGAGTGCCGTGGTCTGGGGTTGGAGCCAGTAGGAAGGTAGTTGGTCCGATAGCCGTGGTCAGGGATGGAGAATAGCAGATGGTCAGAGGCAAGTGGGGTTGGTAATCCAGAGTGTGGTCCTAAAGTCAAGCCGGGTTGGTACACAGAAGAGATAAGCAGCAGAGGTTTAAAGCACAACAGGAACAAGGCAAGGCAGGGACGTGGGAACACAAGGCTACCATGAACTATGCTCAGCCAAAGAATGAAAGGAAACGCTTAGCATATATAGGAGAGCTGGAAGAATAGGACTAAGGGGAGGAGCGGAGGCGCAACCTCCACGGAAGCAGGGATAGGCTGCAAGGTGCAGGAGACAGGTGGGAGAGAGATTAGTGTTGACGCACAGCTGGGGAGCAGTGCACGCACGTCACGTGTGCGCGCCGTGCGGGGTGGCCATGCGGTATCAGCAGAGGGGTGTAGCCAAGCTCTGTGTGATCCTTGAAAGCCCTCCCTGGGCGCGAGCTCTGTAAGGTGCGCGGGAGGCTGTACAGCAGGAGACCAGGAGGAAGCACGCAGAGAGGAACGCGCTCTCCGACAGCTTGCAGCGGTATGCTGTGCAGCAGGAGGTAAGGAGGGAACACGCCACAGGGGACGTGTTCCCCGATTCCTTACAAATATTAATGTACTCTTGTAAGCGGCTGCTGCAATAAAGTTTCTCAACAGATTGCTTTTGTCTAAATAATAAGTGTGGACTGAGTTTTTTCCACTACACTACCCACAAATGGGGGAGGTATGTGACAGGGCCTTTCCCTTGTTTTAAAAGGCAGCACACATAAAGCCTGTCTCTAGCTGATGAGTCCAGCAGCGAGCTGGTTATTTTTTAGCTAGATTCAATTAGTCGGTTTTCACCTGGCTCATCAGGCAGGTTTATAAGTGTGCTGCACAAACTACATGGATCTCTCTAGCACTGGAGAGGGGTGTGCTGACAAAGAGAGATCCAAAGGAACCAAACCCTAGACATCAAGATGAGATAAGTATTGCTTATTATGTTTCATTATAACACGTCAGTATGCCACTTATGCACTTTGGGACGCGCCTGATCGCCCTTCTTGAAAATCTGTACTAGTTACGATTGGGGACCTTTTTCATGCTTAGGAGCCATTCTGATGGGTTTAAAAATAAATGTGTGTTGATTTGGGCAATTAAATCATGCTGTGAAATAAGGATAGCAGATTAATTGCTCACAGCAGAGCCTATACCTCAAGCTGCCATTATGCTGTGCAGTGCGCATGCACCCCCTGCTAGTTTCTCCTATTTTTAGTACTGTATGTCTCAAAAACATCAAATATACAGAACATAAGGAACTAAATAAATAAGTGTGATTATAGAATGATAATATAGTTACATAGTTACATACAGTAGTAGATGAGGTTGAAAAAAGACATACGTCCATCAAGTTCAACATATGCTAAATTTAGACAACAGATACTTTATCCTACATTATATCCGTAGTTACAGTATATTGATCCAGAGCACCCCAGTGAAAGATCATCCAATATAATTACCTCTCCCATGCCACCAACTGTCTCACACCTATATTTTCCTATATGTCCTACCGGCACCTGAAGCTTAACATGTCTGTAGACTACTAGTAGTAAAGGGGTTAACCCCCCTAGAGGGTCACACATAATTACTCTTTTCCCCATCTTGTGATAAAAGATGTCTTGCAAAAAGGATAGCCACTCCTCAATAGTTCTTGTGACCAGTGATTTCCCCATAGGGAGATGGGAGGATATATATATAGTGCCCACAATATTCTATAATAAAGTTCCTCAGGAGTAGCAGTTGGAGTGTGTCTTACTGTAAATTATGTGAATATGTTAAGTGTATAGTAAGTATGTCCTGTCACCTTTATTGTTTTCAGTTTTGGGAATGTGCCCTTTACAAATAGGGCCTACTGTATTTAATGAACAGAGATTGTTCTCTGTCCAGAAGCTGAGCAGGCAAGTGCTCACCTGGGAGTTCTCACAGTAGAAGCTCCGGAGCATAGTTGGATTGGGTCCACCAGAGAGTCCTTAGTGATGCCCCGATGCAATATATATATATGGATGAGGTACATTGTGCACAGTGTGAAGGGATGCTGATCCCTGAAGACAGAGTATACTCCCACAGACAGGTCCTTAATAAACACCTGATCTGTTAAGCGAAGAAGAAGAATGCCATCCACAGTAAAGGTAAGCTGATCCCAGAGAATAGAGTGTGTTACCAAACCAGGGTCCATCAGATACATGGGCATTGAGGAAGTTCTACAAGAGATTGCCAATCTAACATTACTAAACAACATAAGTATAAGTACCTCTCCAGCATACCAAGGGGATGATATCCTAAAGAGATAAAGGATAAGGATAAAACCTAAAACCTAAAACATACAGTACAATTTGGACTGTTCTAACTCTACCACGAGGCCATCCTGCCACAGTATACTGTATAAATACTAGGTTTTGAGATGTGACAGAAATTGCTATATGTTTACATCTTTCAATCTCTTTTGATACATATAGCAAGTCTTCCATGAATAATTGGAAGCAAAATTAGATTATAACCTATGATTATACATTGTTGTTACTAATACTCTTATGGTTCATAGTTTGTTTAGATAGTCATTAAGACCTATAATTTGAGTTAGCAGGATTAAGATACTATTTAAAGCAGCCAGCATTGGTATAGCCTTTATTGCTATTATCCAGTCAATAGTTCTCACATCTTGGACTAGAGAAAATCAGGTCAGGTTTTAGCAGAGTCTCACATTTTGGACCAGTATAAACAGGTCTGGTTTTAGCTGTTGTTTACAAACAATTTAAAATTACAAAAAAATTACAATGTACTGTAAGTGTAACCTCTATTAAGAAATATAGTATCATATGTAGCGGTTGTTCAGCTGTTGTTCATTTGGCTTGTGGTATGAACCTTTTGTGCTGAAAAACTCCCATACCATTTAGAACAACATACATTAATATAACATCCATTTAGGTTGATAAAATAGTTGATCTGGTACTGGTATTTGTAAAAGTGGTATAGTGACGGATCAAGTTTGTAGCCATTATCTACAGGCAGCAAGTATTAACACAGACTCTCCTTCAAATGAAGCAGATCGAGTTCAGCTGCTATTCAGAAGCAACAGAAATTGTCATATCCTCTTATTGGGAGTAAAGTACCCCATATGACTAAATCAGAGAGAGAGCTACTAGATAGCTAGTATTAGTGAGTAGCAACCCTATTTCTTTGTCGGGTGTGGAGTAATCACGTCTACTCACAAGAATTCACCGTTCCCCTCTCCTCATGCCCATGCAGTGCACTTAGAAGAAGTATTCTGCATCCCCGTGCAGCGTTTCTCCGATAGCCATGAACTCCATCAAAAACAGAAGATCAGAAGAACAGCTGCTCCTTAAAGAAGTAGAACTCACCAGCCGAAAAAAGACATTTAAAGGAGGCGCATGCGCGATGGTGAGGGGAACGGTTGCCTAATCGTATAGCTCCCACCCCCGCCAAAGCATTTTTCAAAATAAAGCTAACCAAAACTACCAAATCTATTTAAAAAGAACGTTTACCGACGCCGGAATACACCGCGATGGCCCCGCCATCAACAAAAAAAAATCAACAAAAGATACCTGCGGAGGTATCTGAGTAGATCCTCATCCAGAGATGGGAGGGCAGAAATGGCGCCCGGCTCGGCATCAGGATCGGGATCGGAACGAGAGGAGGACCGGGAGGAGACACCAGAGCAATGGCCAGTACGGCGGTGCGATTTCGACCGGCTGTACAACGACATGAAGTCGTTATTTAGAGCCGAAATTCAAGAACTCCGACAGGAGGTACAGGGCCTGGGAACAAGAACTGGGGCCCTGGAGGACAAAATGGTGGCGGTCTCCTCCACAATTAAAAAATCAGACAAACGTGCTGCATACCTGCAAAACCAGATCACAGAGCTGGCCGAGAGACAGGAGGATGCTGAGAACCGGGACCGGCGGAGCAACATTCGCATCCGAGGCATACCAGAGGAAATAACAGAGATTGAAGATTTCCTCACAAGATGGATGACGAGTTTGCTCCCTGACACTCCAGCAGCTGAACTAATGTTAGATCGATGCCACAGGGCCCTACGGAGCAAACCGCTGGCGAATGCGCAACCCAGGGATGTGATCGCCAGGTTACACTACTATCGCACCAGGCAGGCAGTTTTTACGAAAGCCCGGGGGGAGGAAGCCTGTAAATTCGAGGGTATCTCGATACAGCTTTTTCAGGATCTGTCCCCCCTGACCCTGGCCAGACGCCTGAAGCTACAGCCCATAACCCGCCTCCTCAGGGACAAAGCCATCCGATACCGGTGGACCTTTCCGTTCGGCTTACTAGTCATCAGGAACAGAAAGGCCACCTCAATGAAAAACCTGGAGGAGGGGGAGGAATTCCTGCGTAGGCTGGGAATAACGACCGGAGAACCCAGGAGCCCCCGGGCAGAGAGAGAGCCGGGCAATGAGTGGCAGCAGGCGGCACATCCCGGAAGACTCGAGCCTCCAGCGAGCCGGAGAAGGAGTGAAAAAGCAAATAAAAAAAAAGAATGCTCAGCTCCAATAAAATGTTTTGTTACCAGTTTTGGTTGCCTACAAGTTATGGCCTACAGTTGGGACTCTCAGGACTGCTAACAGCTAGATGCGCTAGGTAGCGGAGTAGGCATAAGTAATGCCACAGCCTCACCTATCTAAGGCGGGATAAGCAGATTCTATTCCACGGGGTCAGACCTAAACCTGCAAAACAAAAGACTTACCAGAAATTCCGGTGACAATGGCTGCCCCGCAACCCGGAAGAGACGCGTGACACGCACCTAGGAAAGATGGAGGCATCGCGACTCGTGACGAGACAAAGGAACTGCACGGCCGGAGGAGGATGATCCCAGCGCGGGAGGACGTCCACTTCCGTCGACATCCGGCGGTGAATGAGCCAGGACCGGAAGGACGTCACTGGATATGGCCGTGCGGCCATCTTGGTAGAGGCGCCCAAGAGGGAAAGGAGGATCTACGTCACGAGACGGCGCCGGAACAGCCCCGAGACCGGAGAAACCGGATGTCCGCTGCAGCACACAAAAGAAGGCACAGCCCCACGGACAGATGAGCAGTGTCGCCCTGCCCGCAGACTCACCGGCCGCAGACTCCCCTTTTGAGGACACCCCGGCCCCGCTTGCAGACGCCCCCCCGATGGACAGGGCCAATACCTACCCATAACATAGACACGGGGATAGGACATGTCGAGGGAAGTAGGGGGAGGGAGGAATACCCAAGTGAGGCAAGGCAGGGTGGAGTAACACCACACAGCGGACAGCAGTAACGCCACTAATTAAAGGGGAGCAGGACCACCTAGTCTTATGCTCCAAAGTGGGGGGCCAGTAAGGAAGGGGCTCGGAGAGAGCTAGCATGTAAAAACGGCCGTAAAACACCGTGGGATAGATAGTGGCCACAGGGCACAGAGACACCACACACCACATAAAAGCTAAGGAATGGGAAAAGTCCCCCACATAGATAGGGTACACATGTATACCGAATCAGCTTGCAGTCCTGAAGACGCCGGACGTTCACACTGACTATAAAGAGTTGCCATAAGCATGGTTAAAATCTGATGGGGGGGGGGGGTAGCCTCCTTCTTGCCGTCGCCATGAGTCTCCTCATGGATACCTGGGGGATAGACCCCAGGAGATTCATGCAAGACCCCGGTGGGCCGGGGAAAATGGGTAAGGCTCAACCTCACGTGATCAGAGGTGGGCCCGCTCGAACCGGAACCCCACGTGGGGCAGTTCAGGTGCCCAGGGGATCTTGGTCCTCTGAGGTCACCGAAAGTTATCAAAGTTTATTTGTTGTCTCCCCAATGTTCCCATTGTGTTTACCGCAGTGTTTCTCCCCTGCGCAGATGAGCAGTATACAAAGCAGTTCACAAGATCATACTCTGAGGAAGTTCATGTCCCCACTAGAAAGAGGTAAAGCAGCAATTCCTATTGAAAACACCAATGGGTAAGGATTTTACTATCTTATCACACAACACAAAAGGTTTTAATAGCCCCCTGAAAAGAAAACTTGCATTCACAGACTACCGGAGGCAAGACCCCGACATAATACTACTCCAAGAGACCCACTTCTCAAGGACCAGTTCCCCCAAGTTCCTAGATAGCAGATATAGAACGTGGCTCTCCGCACCAGCAAACGTAAAAAAAAGAGGGGTAGCAACCCTATTACATAATCGCCTGGCATTCAATATAACTCTAACAAAAAAGGATAAGAATGGTCGCTTCCTGATAGTAGTAGGCGAGATGGGAGGACAGCCCCTCACAATTGCCAACGTATACGCCCCCAACGAGGGAGCCGATACCTTCTTCACGAAATTCTTCACCATCTTACATAGAGTGGCACAAGGCGGTATAGTTTTAGGGGGCGATTTCAACCTGACATTAGATCCCAACGCCGACAGGTGCACACCCAAGGCACCGAAGCACACACAAAGCAGAGCAATCTGGAACCAAGGCCTTAAGACAAATAGGTTGGTAGATATATGGCGGGAACAACATCCAGGAGCAAAAGAGTACACGTTCTATTCGCACCCACATGACAGATACAGCAGGATAGACTACCTCTTTGTGTCTAACAGAATGGTTTCGCATATCTCCCATACGGGCATCCATGATATTTCATGGTCAGATCATGCGCCAATTGAGCTGCGGTGCACAGACTTCAGACTAGACAGACCAGGAGCGACATGGAAGCTTAATGAATGCTTGCTAAAAATCCCTGAAATTGAAACAGAAATAAGGGATAAAATCAGGGTCTATTTTGAGGAGAATGTCGGTAGCGTGACATCCCAATCCACCCTATGGGAGGCCCATAAGGCAACTCTCTGCGGAGAACTCATAGGGATAGCCAGTAGGCGGAAAAAAGCAAGGGAAAAGAAAATTCTGATCCTCCAATCCGAGCTATCAGCCCTCTCCGCCCTACACAAAACTACCAAACAAGCGCAGACCTTACAGGCCTGGCGTGACACTAAAACTAAATTGCATCTGTTGATGTCCTCCCGAGCTGAAAAGGAGCTGACCTGGACTAGGCGACAATTCTATGAGAAAGCAAACAAGCCAGATACCCCACTTGCCAATAAACTCAAAAATTGTAACCGCAACTTCCATATCCAATCCATTCGAACCAAGAACGGTGACCTTACTTCTGATCCTAAACTAATTGTAGAGGAATTCAAAAAGTACTATGAGACCCTGTATGACGGGGCGAAGGTCTCCCATTGTGAGAACACTCATAGGCAGCTGAGGACGTTTCTAACTGAGGCAAAACTACCCAGCCTGGGCAGATTGGAAAGGGAGGCATTACAGGAAGACTTCTCAGGTGAGGAGATATCAGAGGTAATAAAAGCACTAAAGCCATCCAAAGCCCCGGGCCCGGATGGCTTCTCCAACCTGTACTATAAAAAATTCAGAAAAACCTTAGTACCTCACCTGGCCCGATTATTCAACTCGTTTTTAGATGGTGCCCCTATTCCTAGCCAAATGCTCCAGGCGTCTATAACAGTGATCCCCAAACCACGAAAGGACCCAGCAGACTGTAAAAGTTACCGGCCAATATCTCTCATCAATTCAGACACTAAGGGGCCTATGCAGAGAGAAGCGCCAATAAAAGTCTCCATTGTTACAAAAGCTCAAAATTTTGGCGTGTTTATTGTACCAAATGCAGAAACGACAAATGGCAATAAAATCGCAATGTTTATTAATGGCGAGTATTACCCTGTGCTAATGTCGCCATGAAGAATGGAGGTACCTAGATTTGGCGAAGATTACTTTGAAAAATATATTCACGCACGCACGCACGCACGCACGCAAACACACACACATATTATATATATATATATATGTGTGTGTGTGTATATATAATGTGTATTTGTGTGTGTGTATATGTGTGTTTATATATAATGTGTATTTGTGTGTGTGTATATGTGTATGTATATATATATATATAAATATATATATATATATATATATATATATACATATACACACACACAAATACACATTATATATACACACACATATTATATATACACACACACACACATATATATATATATGTGTGTGTGTGTGTGTATATATAATATGTGTGTGTATATATAATGTGTATTTGTGTGTGTGTATATGTATATATATATATATATATATATATATATTTATATATATATATATACATACACATATACACACACACAAATACACATTATATATAAACACACATATACACACACACAAATACACATTATATATACACACACACACATTTATATATATATATAATATGTGTGTGTGTTTGCGTGCGTGCGTGCGTGAATATATTTTTCAAAGTAATCTTCGCCAAACGTGTGTATATGTGTATGTATATATATATATATATATATATATATATATATATATATATATACATACATACATACATATACACACACACACACACACAAATACACATTATATACACACACACACATATGCACACAATGCAAACACACACACACACACACACACAGATGCACACACATGCATACATGCATACACACACATGCACACATACACACACATGCATACACACACATACACATGCATACATGCATACACACACATGCACACATACACACACATGCATGCATGCATGCATACACATACACACACACAATGCAAACACACACACACACAGATGCACACACATGCATACATGCATACACACACATGCACACATACACACACATGCATACATACACATGCACACATACACACACATGCATACATGCATACACACACATGCACACACACACACACACACACATGCATACATGCATACACACACATGCACACATACACACACATGCATACATGCATACACACACATGCACACATACACACACATGCATACATGCATACACACACATGCACACATACTCACACATGCATACATGCATACACACACATGCACACATACACACACACATGCATACATGCATACACACACATGCACACATACACACACATGCATGCATGCATACACATACACACACACACACACAATGCAAACACACACACACACACACACAAGGCACACAATGCACACACACACACACACAGGAGACAGGGACCGGAGCAGAAGGGGGGCAGGGACCGGAGCAGAAGGGGGGCAGGGACCGGAGCAGAAGGGAGACAGCGATCGGGGCAGGAGGGGGGCAGGGACCGGAGCAGAAGGGAGACAGCGATCGGGGCAGGGACCGGAGCAGAAGGGGGGCAGGGACCGGAGCAGAAGGGGGGCAGGGACCGGAGCAGAAGGGGGGCAGGGACCGGAGCAGAAGGGAGACAGCGATCGGGGCAGGAGGGGGGCAGGGACCGGAGCAGAAGGGAGACAGCGATCGGGGCAGGGACCGGAGAAGAAGGGGGGCAGGGACCAGGTCAGAAGGGAGACAGCGATCGGGGCATCACACACACACACCCCACCTTCTGTCTGGAAATGACGGCTCTGTAGGGAACCGGCTGCAGACCTATTGGATGGGAGCGGTCACGTGACCGCTCCTCCGCTTCCCCTTACTAACTGACAGCACTTTCCAGTGAACTGGACGGCTACTGCCGTTTTTTCCTGGCGCGCACAATTGGCGACTTCAGCGCTGAGAATTCAAGCACACATGCCGAATACCACACTTTGCCCTTCCCTGCATATGCCGAACCTAGAAACATGGCTAAATTTTTAAAAAACACGCTTCTCGCCAACACATTGGCGGGATGCTGCCGCCTAGCAAATCTCCTGGCGAAAATTTCAAATTTCGCCACTCAAGGAAGCCTCTGTGCATACGGGAAGCAAATTCTGCCGAATACATGCCGAATGGCATGTATTCGGACGACTCTGCATAGGCCCCTAAAATCTTCTCCAAACTATTAGCCAACCGTCTGAATTCAGTCATGCCGAAGCTGGTCCACCCCGATCAAGTAGGGTTTATATGCGGAAGGCAAGCTACGGACAATACCAGACGGATAATAGATTTAATTGATTTGGCACAGAAAAAACACATCCCGTCTATGGCATTGAGTTTAGACGCTGAAAAGGCCTTCGACCGCATTGATTGGCCCTACCTTACAGAGACGCTGCGAGTGTTCGGCATAGGGGGGAGAATGTTGGGCGCTATTCTGGCTCTCTATAGGGAACCAAGGGCGAAGGTCAGACACCAGGGCTTCCCCTCGGAAGACTTTCCAATAAAGAGCGGCACCAGGCAGGGATGCCCCCTGTCCCCACTTATTTTTGCACTATGTATAGAACCCCTAGCGGCACATATCCGCAACTCCCCAGATATAACAGGTATACAGATAAAAGATCAGTCACACAAAGTGGCCCTGTATGCAGATGACATTATACTAATGTTGTCCAAACTCCTTACCTCCCTGCCAAATGTCTTCAGCTTACTAGACGAATTTAATAAGATATCGGGGTTCAAAATCAATCAGACAAAATCAGAAGCATTAAACATCAACCTGCCAAAGGTCACAGAAAAATTAATAGAACTGAATTTTAATTTCAAATGGCAAGCATCCTCCATTAAATATTTAGGTATCTATATCACTAAAGAATATTCAGCCCTATACAAAGCCAATTACCCCAGACTAATTAGGACTTTGAGGGAGGATCTTCGGATCTGGTCAGGCCACACAATCTCGTGGATCGGCAGGATCCAGTGCCTTAAGATGAATCTCCTACCCCGAATCTTGTATCTGTTTCAGACCCTCCCGATACAAGTGATCAGGGATGACATCCTCCGCTTACAGTCCTCTATGGTGAAATTCGTCTGGGGTAATAAAAAACCACGAATAAAAAGTAGCATTCTCACGAGGCCAACAGTTAGAGGAGGGTTGGGGGTACCTTGCTTGATATCATATTTCAAAGCGGCACAATTAACCCAAATTATTCAGTGGCACATGCACCCAAGCCTGCGCAGATGGGTGGAGCTGGAAAAAGCATGCTGTGACCCTGTAGAGATACAAGACCTAATTTGGCTACCCAAAAAGACATATCTGACAGTGAGTGAGCCGCTGGCCGCAGTGAATAGCTCGTTGGCGACTTGGGAGAACACCAAACACAAGTGTGCACTGACAACCAAGCACACACTTATGACCCCGATTACGGGGAACCCTGATTTCGCTCCGGGTCTCTTACGCAAGAACCTTGCAGTCTGGAAAGCAAAAGGTATCACTAGATTACTACACCTGGAGAGACACCAAACTATTAAATCATTCGAACAAATCCGATCAGAAACAGAGATGCCCCACTCAGAATTTTTTAGATATCTCCAGGTGAGAGCATTTTATGCTAAAATCCCCAAACGCCCCAAACGCACAAATTTTGAGCAGCTGTGTTCCAGAGGCACGGACACCACGGGACTCACTTCTCGGATATACAGAGAGGTGGTCTGTCCTGGACGAGACGTAGACATTAAATTAGCGTATAGAATCAGATGGGAAACGGACTTAGGGGAGACATTAGAAGACAAGGACTGGTCCACTATAGTACTGGCAGCAGCGAAAAGCTCCATATGCACCACCTTGAAGGAGAATGCATATAAAGTCCTAATGAGGTGGTATCTCACCCCTACACGATTAGCAAAGTTTGTCAAAGGTTACCCCCCATTGTGCCCAAAACAATGTGGGGAACAGGCAGACTTGCTTCACATGCTGTGGGGTTGCCCCAAAGTGGCTCCTTTATGGGAGGAAATCCAAGATTGGCTAACGAGTATTCTCGGACAGTCGGTCCCCCTGGACCCTTGGCTGTTCCTGCTGGGCAGGCGCACTCGGGGAATAGGCAGACCGGCTCAAAAATTGATTGCACATTTTGCAACAGCCATGCGGTGCGAACTCGCAGCCTTGTGGAAGCTCCCAGACTTACCCACCATTCCGAAAATTCGAAAGAGAATTTGGTATATTTGCCGGATGGAGCAGTTGACAAGTCTGGTCAACGACACCGGCACAAATTTCCTTAAAATCTGGACCAAGTGGCTAGACCACTCCGATATTCCAGGGGTGAATACCACCACCATCATGCCATAATACACCTAAATGCATTCTCCTACGATGAGCCAGTACAGTCGGCGCGCAATAGGGGTACAGGTAGGGAAGACATCCATGGAACTCCCGCAGCTGAGAGCTGCTCCTAAGTAGGACAGCAAGAGTTGAGACGGTGAACAGGCAGAAGACACTGAGCTCCCCTCCCCCCCCCCCCTCCCCCACCTTCCCTTTTCTATGTTTGTGTGACGTGTTAAGTATGTGAGTTGGTCTACCCAGTATGTCTTTGTAAGAACGGAGGAAGGTGGAAACGAGAAAAGTTGGGTGTTGGTACATTAAAGAATGACATTGGGTTGGTAGACACTGTATGCAATGTACTGTTGCCCAACAATAAAAACCTTTTTGTGGGAAAAAAAAAGAGATTTAAAAAACTTTTTCTTTTAAATTACAATAAAAAGATACTAAAAGCGACAGAGAAGCCCAATGCTACATCCAATAGGACAAAAATACACAGTAAAATACTTATATATTCTCTTGAAAAAGGGTAATTTAGTTTAACCCTTTGGCCAAAGCATTGTAAGCCTGCGAGCCACGACAAAGCAGACTCAGTTCGCAAGTCCTAACACTACCAGATAAAATACTAATATACGTGTACCTCCATTAGGATTACAATTCTCATTTACCTCTATTAGGAGGGAGAAAGACCAACATTGGATCTATATCCAGTAGAATGAAAAAGACATACTGTACTGACTTGGGAAAAAGAGGAGGGTTCTTTTTGTCCGTGGATGCTCTATCTTTATTATGTTGTTAAAAAAAAAATCTTTATTATTTTCTCTAAGGAGCAGCTGTTCTTCTGATCTTCTGTTTTTGCTAAATTGTACCCTACTCTAAACGGGGAGAGACATGCTGTGCTAGTAGCTGCGTCCTCTCCTTCCCTCTGTAGCAAATCGACTTCAGCTGCTTTAAGAAGCAGCAGATATTGTCGTAGCCTCTTATCGGAAGTAAAGTACCCCGTACGGCAAAATCAGAGTTAGAATTACCGGGTAATTAGTACTAGTGAGTAGCGAAATCAAAACCTTAATTGTCAGTAATATAGCGGATCAATACTTATACTGTAATATGATATTATTAAATAAATGCTGTAAAGGTTTGAATGTTCATGGTAAACTGTACCTTGCTCTAAATTCTGAGAGATGTGCTATGCTGGAAGCTACGTCTTCTCCCTGCCTCTGTACTGACGTCACTCCTAAACTGACACGCACCTACGTTCAGTTTATCTCAGACAGTCAGCCTCTTTGACTGGTTGTGTTATTTACTTATTATTGTTACTAAATTACTTCTTCAGGGTCAATCCCCACTCATTGCTACTAGACTAGTGGCAGTGGGCATTGAATCACACAGATATAATAACACTCACAAGAGTGCTGTTCACAGGGTAATAATTATTGTGAGCAAAATAAAAAGGAGCATGTCCTTGTTTTTGCCCTCCTTCCCACCCGTTTATTACCGAGAGATGGAACAGTAGCTAGTTTAGGACACACTGTACATCTATTAAACACAAGTCAAGTACTGTGTCAATACAATCTCCAGTAGATGTTACATAATTGGTGGCTGGCTTGTTGCCATTTCCAACCTAGATATTATGGTGTGGCACTAACATGCATAGAAACATGGATGCTGGCTTGTTTGGGCCCCCAAATAAGAAGATGGTCAAAATAAAATATAAATACTTTTTGCCATATTTGCATGTTTCTGCAATGGATGTTGTGGTGGAGTAGATGGTGGCCGCATTGGCCAGTACCACTAGTACTAGTTGTACTAATTGACAACATCTCTATATGGGCATGGATACTGGAGATGGGCAGACCATTACTATTGCATTGTCTTTTTTAGGTGATACACTGGCGACACACTTTATTCGAGCTTGGCTAGTCCCACGAATTCGGGTATACCCGGGTGTATTGAGGTTTGTGACTGTTTTCTGCCCGAGTGCATTGAGGTATTTTCCAGGCAGGGATTGAAGCATTTTATTCCTGCTGGCTGCAATACTGCACAGTATATATATATATACTGCATTACAATTCATGAATTTATGCCATCTGGTAGACACGCGAAGCATTGCAGCCTATTAAATCCTAATCATTATCATTTAACAGATCAGCCACCCGTCAGCCAGGCATGAACCCAGGCTGGGAAGGCAAACGCAACGGGGCTTGTCAGAGGTGAGGAGCGGCGCATTCCAGGTATCTGCCAGGTACATACTGGGTATTTGCTCGAATAAAGTGTGTCGGTGCAGTATACTGTAGTTGTGGGAAAGTGGTGGCACTAATAGTGTTGTAATCGTAGTAATTAGCCCACTCCTGAGCCTCTTAAATGCTTAGTGCAGTGGCTATATGTTTTTGAGGAATCAGATGTTAATCCATCTTGATTAAAGTGAGCCTTTCCACAATACCACAGGACCGTTTATTCCTGTGGTCACTTATGATTGAACCAGCAGCACTAAACACTAACTCTGATAACACACTTGTAACAGGAAATATCAGTCACTGCACTGCCACCCTTGCAAGATCATGCCATGTTCTGTTTTAGCAGCCCAGTATTTAAGAGGTGAAAATACAGGGGCGCAAATTTCATCCATGAAAATAGAAAATATATATAACAAGAATAGTGCAACACTGTATAACAATCTTAAACAGTTTAAGTTAATCTTTGAATGTTAGACTCACGTGTTCCACGTGACAAACACGCAGTTTGGTTATATAGAGTGACCAACTCTGAATTCATCTAGGTAAATTGTTCACACCATCACAGATGATATCCCAAATGATCCACAAGAAAAAAAGAGGGAGGTGAACCCCACATACAAGACGAAAAAGCAAATATAGTGTAAAATGCTATAATAATAAAAAAAACACAAAGTAAAGCACTTGTCTTTGAGGTAGGCATTCAGACCACCCTGGGTCACAACACAGGAGCTAGACAGACAGCACTCCCAAAACAGCCCTAGATCCTGCTACATGGCCTATAAGCAGTCACTGGGACATTTTCTGGAGTGCTGTTTAAATGTGTGACCCAAAAAACACAAGATTCGCATTCAGCTGTAGCAGTTACTGCACCCTCTGGCGCATGCCAGCCGGTACAATAGCCCCGCTCTTTCTCTGCTTGTGGCTAATCCTTTTAAACAGTATCTGCTCCTGCTGCAGCGTTGTGTGTCCTGCTGCAAAGTGCCAGTAACTAGTATTTAAGAGGATCAGTGTCAGGAGGCAAGAATTAACTATCACCAACATATGCCTCCAACATGTCCATAGCACTAGTTGCATTAGAGGTCATGGTGATGATGGAGGGTTTCTGATAGTGATGGGGCTCCTTGATGAGTTCTGCTGCTGTTACTGCTTCGGCCACTGCCACCACCACTACCCCTATTATTTAAACCAGGGGTGCGCAAATTTGGGGGCACTCCCCACAGGGGGGGCAGGAGATTTGTCTGGGGGTGCAGGTGGTTGCAGAGGTCCCGCACTATTCCCCCAGGCATTTCAATTAAATGCTGGTGGACCGCGTGAGGCCTCTGCAACAATAAAACTTACTGGGATTCAGATGATGTGACGTGTTTCCATGGCAACGCAGTATCAAATGATGGAGCGGGGTCATGTGACATGAAGTCACAGGCGTCAAATGACGCCACGGGTCACATGACCCTGGAGCGTCTTTTGATGCAGCTGCAAGGTAGGAGGGGGGTGCGAGCTCCGGAGCAGGCAGACAGGGGGGTGCAGCAGGAAAAGTTTGCTCTCCCCTAATTTAAACCACCAAAAGCAACTTGACAAGTCAATGTGCATTGCTATTTTATTAATATAATAACTCCCGTGTAGACCCTGAATAGGGGCAAAAACATGTTCATCCTCTTTCTCCAACTCTTCCATTATCAACATTTTTGCTATTTTTTTAGGGTCTGAATGTGGGTTATAATATTGGATAATCGCCTGTAAAACTAAAAATTGGTGGTGGAAATGTGGGATTTCAGCTCTTTAAAATCTGTGACTGCCTTTTGTATAGTTTTGCACACATCTACCATATATGTTATTTCCTCAATAAGGTTGTCTGGTTTGGAAAATCTGAAAATATTGGACAGTCATTTCCATGCCTTGTTGCCATACTTAAAAAAAATTATTGTAGTGCTTCCTATTTATATGTGTAGCCTGTGTAGTTTTGAGGTTACATGCCTTTCTCATCCTGTGCAATAATCCCTGTTAAGGGCAGGTTTGCCAGGAGTAATCATGGGGTTTACGCTCACATTCCTGTGGTGTGTAGTATCTGGGGAAGGTAGTGTCATCAGGCTCTGTGCCCAATTACAGTGACACAGGGGTGGTGCCTATTGGAGCTATTTAGTGCACAACACTTCCTGTATTTAGCAGTGTGCCTCACCACCTATGAGTGAGGTGAGTCTGTCCAGCCAACTGTCAGGGCTCTGGCAGGTTTTGTGGCCCTCCCTCAGGGGAGTGATGTGGAGGACCGTTCCTATTACTCTATCAGGGAGTAAGGGAAGGGCAAGACCTGCTTTCAGTGCCCTTGCCTGGGAGTGTACGGTCTGGGACTTCCTTTGGGTTGGCAACCTATAATGAGCGGCTGAAGACCAGGCTGCAATGATGGGCAGTCTGCCATTGTCTGATAAAATAAAGTATGCTGTTGCCAAAGAACCCTTCTTGCCTAAGAGTGGAGTCATTCAGGGAGAAGATGCACATAGAGGTTCTCTTTCAGAGACTCCTCCCTACTACACTGGGGGTCTGGAAGAGATGGAGGCGCTGTACCATGAGTGAGTATAACTCAGCACTACCTCATAAGCCAGTCCTGATGCCATTCCCCATACCATCGCAGGAGACTCAGGGATTCTGTAAGCCAGCAGGTGCATCACACGGCACTTCATATAACAGGGGTCAGTTTCCACAGAAGGGGGTCAATATGAGATGGGCCTGGGCAAATACTGGTACATTTGGAGGCGCTGCTGAGATCAACAGGACAGGCTTTCAGCTAGGCAAACTGATATAGAGATATGTATGCTTCCAGGAAAGTGCTGCAGAGAGGAGGGAGCCTAGGGTAGTCAACGGTAGGATGTCTACTCGCAAAGCACACCCTAGATGCCCTGTATGGTGTGATATAGATCTGGAGACAGGGCTATTGCTGTGTGGTCACCTTGAGGCGGGTAGTCGCTTCATTCCTAAGGGGGTAGCCTTTTAACATGGTCAGGAACTTCTGGTAATGTCAGCACTATGTGTAACCGATGATAGGTGACGGGTTAAGTACAGTAGGGCAGATCCTAAGCACTTCTAGCCAGTAACCAGACTATACACCGCAGAGCACTTATACTGGACTGATACCGTGTGCAGCATACACAAGAGAGAGTTTAGCCTAGCATGAGGTAGTGCATTACAACTGAGGCATATACACTTGAGATACATACAGATGTGCACACTGGCATACTTTGTTGCATCAGCATGGCGGCGGCCCAGCAGAAGAGCACCATGTGTGCAGTGAGAAAAGAGATAAAAATGGCGGCTATGTGTGATGTGGTCACACGCGGTGCGGAGAGCCCACAATGGTGGTTCGCGCCAGAAATGAGAAGTGCATGTGCTGTGTGGACAGCGGAGGAATCGTGTGTGGAGACGCCTATAATGGGTAGGCTGTGGAATGGTGCAAAAACTATGGCCACGCCCCTTTTTGTCCTGCCTGAATTCTCTGGGTGCATCAGAGGAGGAGACCAGTGAGGACATTGTGATTGTGTGTGAGATGGCAAATGAAGTACCTGATTGCCAGTCGGTGATTACTACACAAGTCGAAGCTACTGTGAGTATGGACTGCAGAGTGATCCAAAATGGCGGCTCCCGCCAACCTGGGAGACCACGTTTTGCAGGGACTTGGCTGGGTAGTGCTGAGAAAGCTGTAGCCGTGCCCCCTGTACTGTGTTAGGCTCAGAGCCGATTCTGAGTCCTGACGTGCAGCTGAGTGACCCTTCTCTAAACTCCACCAGAGGGAGGGGTCACTGCACGAACCAATCAGAGCAAGCTACATTGAGTGAAGGAGGAGCCGATGTGAGCTCCCTCTCCTTCAGTTGCGCAAGCCTGGCGAGCGAGAGAGACTATTGTGATGTGTGTCTCCCTTTCCAAGCACAACTATTGACAATAGTATGGCGGACTTTGACATTCACACCTTCCAACTTCCAGAAGGCTTCCTGGTAGTGAAGACAGGTGGACGAGGAGTTCTCCGGTGTCATCATGCAGTGTAGACTACCGGGAGGCGAAGCCAGTACGACGGCGAGATGCCCACAATGCGGAATCCACTACTTGTGGGCCATGGAGCCATTTGTACCAGGGCACGCAGAGGCGGGAGGAGCTACAGCCATGCTGACGGTCGTAAAACCGCCAAAGATTAAAGAAGAAAAGGCTGATCCCGGAGAGTGGGGATCGCTGCTAATAGTGGCACCTGAGAAGGATGGTGTGGAGTGGAAGGAAAGAAGATCCGGCGCCACTGCGAGTGACAAACATCCAGGCTACTTCCAGGTAAGTTGAAAAAACTTTATTGGCACATTACACACACAAGTCTTGGAAGACGAAGCGCTGTTCCATAGCGTGAAACGCGTTGAGGGGGAGATCGTGTTGTAGCCTTGTGTGTGTAATGGCCCAATAAAGTTTTTTCAACTTACCCGGAAGTAGCCTGGATGCTTATCACTTGCAGTGGCGCCGGATCTTCTTTCCTTCCACTCATCTTCTCAGAAGGCTGCACGCAGGATACCGGAGAGCAGAGGAAAGCAGGACCCAGATCGGAGAGTCTTCATAGGTAAGGGATTTCCCTCCCAGCTCCGATTTACCTAGAGGTCCCCTACTGCACCCTCATTCTCCATCCTCTAGTTACTACCCCGACACCTACGGGTGCTTAGACCAACCACCGGAGCGCAGGACAGTCTCATTCTTTTAAGGATTCTGTGGAGGCCTGCAACCGCAGAGAGAACCTGGAACCTCGCTGTCGGTCACCTGCGGAGGTACCCTTACCTTCATCCCCATCATCATCGTCGGACAACGAGAATGTAAGCGGTGCATCGGTTGTGATGCGCCCACCGGCGGACCACTACAGCGGTGCTGCGGAAGAAGAAGAGCGGCTTACCAGTGACCTGGGCCCGCTGCACATTGACATCCCTCGGCAGAAAGCGCTGGTGAGGCCGGAACCACGAAAGAGTCCCACGGCTGTGGCGTATCCCAGTGCGGCAGAGGGACATCCGGAGATGGGACCGGAGGAAGAGGAATCCATTGCAAGCCAGCGGAGTGGTGAGGAACCTCCTTACTCCCTACAGGCTCCAATGGAGGCGGCCGTAGGGAAGGCCCCGACCAAGGCCCAAGCGGAGACGAGAAATGTTGCTGGACATCCGGTGCCTGACGTAGAGGTAGAGGAGGAAGTTCAAGGATGGGACGACCCCACCCAAGATGGCGCCACCTCGTGAGAGGATGGTGACGTCACTTCCGGTATCTCCAGCGGAGCCGACCGGAAGCGTCCGACAGCGGCATCCAACAGCACTAGTCTGTCCAGGGCACAGACGGACAGATAAATGCAGACTGTGCTGGGCCGCGGGAAGAATACAGCGGGTGAGTCGGCCACATCCAAAGCAACAACAGGTCGTGGCATTGCTAAATTACTACTCCATTTGCTGAAAAGTAAGGACACTTCCCCATTCCCATTGCCCAAGGCCAATGCCCCTGCCCCTGTCTTGCCTCCTGCGGGGTCACGTTCTAGCCAGGGTGGGTCAGTGGAGTCCCGAGATACATCGGAGGAATGGCCTGTGTCCACTAGAGACTGGGGGGACTGTATTACCTCGGATGAGGGATCGGGGAGGGAGGTGGTGCCCTATGTAAAACCGCCCAAAATGAATCCCACCATTTATACCCACATAGTCAGAGGGAGGTCAAAGCGCTATGGGGCTTCTACCCGTTATAGAGCTACGTCTGGGGTCTCATCTGGTGGGGATATGGAAGGGCATGAGACTGCTCTGGTTGGGAGAAATAAATTACAGGAGCATAGTACCAAGTGGTGGGCTCCTTTATATGAAGGCTATTCAGGTTTCCTGGACCGCACTTGATTTATCCTCATGCGGGGAGAAGTGGTTTATCATTGGTGGGATGTGGGGGTGTACTCGGCTGAGGAAGCCCAGGAGGAGCTAGTGAGAAGATGGTATGAAATTCAGAAAGGGATAGTTGTGCCCAAAGGATCTTCTATATTATATGATATTATAGCACCAGAAAAGCCTCTGTCCTGGGTACTGCCAGGTAAGGCAGGAAACAAGAAACTCATCAGGGTGAGCCGGGCAGGGAGAGCCATAGTAGCCCGGTATAAGCAATCGCATGGGATTGAGAATCCCTATCTCCCTGAACCCATTATGCAGGAGATTGAGGATAATAGGGACACCTGGCTAAGGGAAGCCATAGAGATTATCTAAAATCAAAAGTTGTTAGTCACTCTGCTTACCGCACAGAAGAGAGGGTGTGCTATTTGATGCGCATTTGGAGTATAGGCCGGAAAACACTTATAAGCAGAAGCTGGAGTACCAACCGGAAAGCGGACCGCCCAGATCTTATTTTATCACTATTGTAGATCACAACGGGTGAGAGGTGAAGAAACCTGATCCCAGGCACTATTATTAAAATTGGATTCTCTATTGGGAGTAATCCTAGGATGTGGGATGAGCCTCTGTATACAGTAATGCACTTATGATGTATTATGTATTTGTAATTGTAATTTTGTATTGATGTATAACTGTTGTACTGTTATGTTTTGCAGGTTGTTCATTTGAAGGAAGGCCCAGCAAATTTAGGACCAAGTGGGGAACATTTGATCCACCAGAGGGAGAGTGTAGCCCTGTGTAGTTTTGGGGTTACATGCCTTTCTCGTCCTGTGCAAAAATCCCTGTTAAGGGCAGGTTTGCCAGGGGTAATCATGGGGTTTGCCCTCACATTCCTGTGTTGTGTAGTATCTGGTGAAGGTAGTGTCATCAGGCTCTGTGTCCAATTACAGTAACACAGGGGTGGTGCCTATTGGAGCTATTTAGTGCACAACACTTCCTGTATTTAGCAGTGTGCCTCACCACCTATGAGTGAGGTGAGTCTGTCCAGCAAACTGTTAGGGCTCTCACAGGTTTTGTGGCCCTCCCTCAGGGTAGTGGTGTGGAAGACTATTCCTCTTACTCCATCTGGGAGTAAGGGAAGAGCTAGACCTGCTTTCAGTGCCCTTGACTGGGAGTGTACGGTCAGGGACTTTCTTTGGGTTGGCAACCTATAATGAGCGGCTGAAGACCAGGCAGCAATGATTGGCAGTCTGCCATTGTATGACAAAATAATGTATGCTGTTGCCAAAGAACCCTTCTTATCTGAGAGTGGAGTCATTCAGGGAGAAGATGCACATAGAGGTTCTCTTTCAGAGACTCCTCCCTACTATGCTGGGGGTCTGGAAGAGATGGAGGCGCTGTACATGAGTGAGTATAACTCAGCACTACCTCATAAGCCAGTCCTGATGCCATTCCCCATACCATCACGGGTGACTCAGGGATTCTGTAAGCCATCAGGTGCACCACACTACATTTCATGTAACAGGCGTCAGTTTCCACAGAAGGGGGTCAATATGAGATGGGCCTGGGCAAACACTGTTGCATATATTTAAAACTAAGACGTTTTCCCGACCCCCCAGTGCTCCCCACCACCCCACAAAAGTACTATTCAATAATGAGTTCAAAGTTTTATTTTCTATTTGAAGCTCTACTTTAGTTATGTCTTCATTTGACCTAGGGACTTTTTACTAATCTTTTGTTTCCTCTGAGAAACAGAAAATCAGTGAACCGCTCAACACAGCTTTTGCTGTTTCCCAAAAAAGAAACAGATTTGAGATATGTTGTATATTGTTGCTCAAATATAGTTTCCATTTGTTTAAAAATAAATAAAATGTTTGAGATTGACATTGGTTAATAAATATCTTGGAACCTGGAACCCCCACATGATCCAGTACTACCCGCCCCCCCTCCCCAAATCAATATAGACCAAAATTGGAGCATGATCTGAGAGGATTACATCTTCAATCTTAGCTTCCAATACTTTCAGAACAATGAGGATTTGGCTAAGAGATAGTCAATTCTGGACATATACTGTGCATTAGGTCTGTCTATGTATGATAGACACAAAATAACTCTTATCAAAGATATTAATGACATATAGGTTGCATATGTCTACTCTGGTATCAAAGATCTTAGCTTCTATTATGAGAATCCTTCCCTGATCGCCAGTGTATTTTGAAATACTGTACAATCAAATGCCCAATCTCTCTTCAATGTTTCATGTTCTACAGCTGAGAGATGCATCCCTTGTAGTAAGGCTATATAGGTTTTGAGCTTTTTAAGATTGGATAAGATCTTTCTTCTTTTATCTGGAACATTAAAGCCAACTACATTTCAAGAGATAATTTTAGCAATTTATATTAACCAGGGAGCCAGGGGTCCAAAGAAGAAAAAAAGATTCAAGTAGAATAAAAAAAATAAAATTTCTCAACACATCTGTGATCTGCAGCCCAACAATATTAAATCCAATATTATCCTCAACCTGCATTCTATTATTACAGAGAAAAAGGATGTTATTTTCAATTGTAAGATTGAAAACTGAAATACAATATTTCCCATCAAAAATAAAATAACAAAATAAAATATAAATACAAATAAATATAAAGTCGTCATTTTAAAAGAGGAACACATATTTGTGGTAACAACCAGACTTTACCATTTGAGAAAGTAGGTGATCCCTGCCTGCTCTATAAATAGATAGCAAACAAGGAAAAAGCTGCTTCTACTGTAACTTACCCTACAATGTACAGTATTGACCCCTCATTTAACCACCTCCCCTTTATTCCCACTGTTTACGATTCCTATACAAAGAGCCAACATACAGCTTAAGTCAAATGATAAAACAACAAACATTTATCTGTATTATACCGAAGATTCTCAGATATAGAAGCTATCATATTTGCGTTCCAATTAGAGTTTCCAGAAATGCAGCTTGTAGTACAGCTAAAAAGAAAATAAAGAACACACGTTTCACTAATAATAACTGTCTGGTCTGCTTTTGAATAATTGACGCTCAGCTTCACACGGTATATCCCGAATCTGATTGGTTGTAGTAAACCATATGACAGATTCTATTTTTTTTAAACGATGTGACGTCACTCCCTTGCAATGACGTCACATCCTTTGAAAAAATGAAATCTGTCACATGGTTTACTACAACCAATCAGATTGTGGATATACCATGTGATGCTTCACATGGTATATCTCACAATCCGATTGATTGGAGCAACGTGATGGCAGCCATCTTGTTTTTGGTGACATCATCTTAAAGGGAGGGAAGCACAGCCTTCCTGAATGGCTGGCTTCCCTCCCTTTACATGATTTCACATACTTTAAAAAAAGAGTCACGTGGTACACCATCCAATCGGATTGGAGGTGTATTATTTGACAGTCAAATGTGACTTCACAGGCCTTATATAAGGCCTGTCCTGTCTCATTTGACCTCAAGAAGACGGCTGGACAACATCCGCCTATGTAAACCTTTAACAAAGCAAGAAGACTGAAGAAAGAAGAGAAGAACAGAAGAAAGAAGAACAGAACTTACATGAAGTTGAGGATCATTGCGTCGTGGATCGAGATGGTTCCAGATACATCGGGAATCGGAGGGTGAAGACATCTATGTACATTGTATGTATGTAATTTTTATTTTTCAGGTAATTTGATAGAATTTTTTCCTTTTTATTTTGTTGCTTGTCCATTGACTACCAATGTCTTTATCTATGCCTCTTTAGGGCTATAGATAAATACAGTGACATGCAATGAACTTTTGGGCAAGTGCTTTGTTTTATATCTTTTATATGTACTTTTGTTAATTTGTTTGTATAATTATTGTTTTTTGTTGCTGATTGTTTATTGCATAGTTGTTTAATTTTGGTGTTTGGGTTTAATTGTTGTTTTTTTCTGTTTGCTTGCTTTAATTTTGTTTGTTTTTTGGTGCTTGCTTTATTTAATTCTGGTGGTTTTTTTAGTGTTTGCTTATTTTATTTCTGTTTTTTTGTGTTTGCTTTTTTATTGTTGTTCCTTTTTGGTGTTTGGTTTATTTAATTGCTGTGTTTTGTTTGGTGATATGATTTAATTTTGTATTTTTGGTGGTTGTGTATTTTTTAGGTTACCCATTTATTGCTATAGTGGCAAAGCATGCCCATATTATATGGGCATGCTTCAACACTGTGCCAATCAATGGGTAGCGAGGATGGAGGTGAGGGTAGTTGCCCCGGGGAGGGTGGTTAGGCCTCCAGGGTGGGTTGTGGGGGAGGGGTGTTAACCCCTTAATTATAATAGTGATTACTAACCGCTAAGGTGATTAAGGGGTTAGTGGTCATTAGAATGTATTTTTTTATTGTTATGTTGCTGTCAACGGAAGGCAAGGATGGCAGGGGTAAGTGCAAGTTGTATTTACTTATGCTGGCTGGCTTTATTTTAAATGGGCAAATGTGCTATTATCCATACCTGGATAATAGTAATTGTACCCATTACTGTACTGTATGTGTTGGGGGGGGGTCATGGGGGTTGTATTTATTTTAATGTATTGCACTGACATTTTTTTTAATGGGTAAAAGCGCTAATAGCCATCTTTGGTTAATAGCACTTTTACCTATTCCTGTTGTTGGTACAGAGAGTCGGTGAAGTTACTAGTTACTCCAGGATGGTGTTTATGTATTGCGGGAGGGTTGTGCGAGGGGTTAACCCCTTCAATACCTTAGCAATTGTAACCATTAAGGTAATGAAGGGTTTAACTTCTACTGCCACCCAACTGCAAGACCTAAACACCCACCCTGGGCCAACTACAAGCTTCACCCACCCCCTGTACCAAGACCAAATCAGTTCCTGCTTTTTAACCCTTTCATTACCTTAGCAGTTAGCCGACAAGGTAATGAAACTGTTTGCAATAATTTTTTTCTAGATATGGATAATAGATTATTTGCCTATTATTAAACACAACATTATCCATGCAGCAATAATAAAGGGAATAAAACAGTTCTACTTACCCCATGCAATATGAAGGGCGTCCCCATCAGCATACTGCAGGTCCATGTCCTCCGTTGCCAGAATAAACATAGCAAAATACATTCTAATGGCCCCTAGCCCCTTAATCACCTTAGCGGTTAATAACGGTTATAATAATTAGGGGTTAACCCACCCTGCCCGCCTACCCACCCGTGAGGCCTAAAGCCCGCGTCACATGATCGGGATATTTCCATTCATAGGAGGAGGTACCGGCACCCCATACCGGGGCCTGTTTCTTGGGAAGAAGGGGATCCCCAGAATTGAAACTAATGTACGGTTCAGCTCCGGAGACCCCCTGCTACATTACTGTAATGTTTGAAATTAAATACTCCCCCCCCCCGTGAAGTGAGAGGCACGCAGTTAGTAACTGATTCAGCCTCTTATTGCGCGTCTATTACAGAGTGGCAGACCCCGGTAGGAATCACACAGCAGGGACCCCTGTTGTGTTAATCCGATGGCCCATTATGTCTGCAGCAGCAAAACTTGTGAATATATTGCAGCCCTCAAACAGCACAACACAAAATGAACCCAGGCAAATGTTTGTTCTGTAGCGCTTTAAGGGCATTTATCGTGCATTAAACCAGTTATCATGTTTAGTGAGTAGGCCCCTATGTTTGTAATATATCCTGTGATTGATTAAAGGTTCCAGTAGGCTCCAGGCTGCTATCTCAGTGCTTACTTAATTCTCTCAGGTCTTTCGACAAGTCACTGCTTCAGAGCCATTTCAACAGTTAAGTAAAAGGGTGAGGATTTTTTCCCATAAGGTCACCTTCACAGGTTAAATGTAACTATTTCTGCAATTTCTTCGCTCAGTTAGTGTTTTGAAAGCTTTTAGGGAGAACTGCTCCACAAGACTGAGCAGACAGTCACGCTGACACATCTTCTCTGGTCTGCGCCTTACCATGCGTCCTCTTCGTAATTTCTATTTACACATATTTTTACACATCCTTACACAACTGTTTGAAATAGTTCAGAACTTGTAGACAATAATATATTTCATTTATTTGCTGCAAATATAATAAATAAAATATCTTCGCACAATGACAATGTTCTTTTCCATTGAAAATACATTTTCAGAACCCTTTGAGAAAATCATGCACTGCATTTTCTTTCTAAAAATATTATTTTATGTTAAAACTAATATTTCACTAACTCATAGAGATATGCATTTTTTTTAATCTTCAGTCAAGTCTTTGCACTGTAGGGAACCCATAGTAGTGCATGCACAAACTGACACAGCACAAACATTACCACCATACTGTGAGCAGATGTGACTGGTGGACAAAGCAGCATTTTTCTTTTATGAGGTTTTAAAGCTCCATTTTATGGTAAAAAGAATAATTTGAGCAGAAAACAAGCCACAGAGAATTATCTCAAGGGGGTATCAACCGTTGTAACATCACTAGCATACAAAATATTTAAATATTGTGATTTTTCTGAATAGCATAATATAGGCAACCAGATATAGTTTCTGTTATTTGAGAGAAACACATTTTCTTATAGCAGCACATTATCAGGAAACTCACTTTTTACACTAAATAAGGTTAATTCACAATGATTTCATACTGATTGACCCATCACAGTGTGCACTAAACATCTTATTTAAAACTAACTCTGATCAATTGAATTGCAGGGATTTCACCTGAACAAAATTGATATTAGCTGTCATTATTTTTTATCAGGCAATCACCAAAACAGTATTTAGTTTGTACTATGTTGTTCCTTTTGGAAATTATCAGTTGATGGCCCAGTGGTGAAAGTCAAAGCTGGTATTTGTATTTGTAGAGATACTGCAGTTAACATTCACCGCTTATTGATATTTGTGTGCTCTCTTTGATTATGCTGTCTGATAACTAGCTATTAATTGCAGAACTTAGGGATTTTAAACCCATTTTATCACATCTGACCTTGTCTCTATCATTGGAAACGCAACAAAGAACATGTATGAGTTCAAAGTATTGGCACTTTTCCTCCATGTTAGCAATGATGAGGAAAGCAGCTGTGAAGAACATATTAGATATTGATTTTCTTCACACTCTTGAATAGTCTTTAATTAGATTTAGCCTACAGACAATGTCAGTGTATGGTAACTACCAGCCTCAGTATTATCTTTCAGGTATTTGTAATTTATATTTAACCTGAATGATTAGATTCGGATATACATTGTTGCATTTTTAATTATACAACCTCTTAGTATAAAGAACTTTTTTCTATTCTTATCCTTACAAACACAATATCATATAAATTGCATGTTTTGTAAAACACCGGTATGGTGCAGTGTAGTCAAGACTAATTAAACACTGAAATCAATGTAAAAAAATTAATTAACTTAAATGCAATTTATTTTGTTTACATGAAGAAAGAATATATGACTTTGCTTCCTTCAAACGATATCCCATGGTTATCTAATTCTCAGAACATTTTTACTATGCCAGTTCTTAGAAGGTTCTATTTACTTAATAACATCCACAAAATTCTCAAATTAAGCAAATGAAATATTTGTGAGGACGCAGAGGTAAGCCTCTCCTGGACAGGGGTGGGCTGAGGCCTTGCCCTGTTAGGGTAAGGTATGCTGAGGAGGGGTGCTCAAGGCTTCATGCCTGGGGTTCTGCCTTCAGGGAATCAAGCCTGTGATGACTATACTGAACCAATAAAATCCAGTTATATCTTCTCTGTATGATGTCTGCTGTTTGAGACCACAAGAAGAGTTGCCTATGAGGACCTGTACCAGGATCCTCCTGGGCTGAAGGCGCTGCACTGACCGAAGAACCTCCCTGATAGCCTGTCCTGATGTCTCCCTATACCGCCATGGAGATCTCAGGCCTTCTGTTCTACCAAACAGGTTTGCACCAGCACCAAATTACACCGGTAGCTACATAATCTCACTTAGGTTGGGGGAAAAGGTGCTACACAGTATTAAACAAATTATACTTAAATATCTTGGGTGAGATTTATCAAAGACTTCAAGAATACTAGTGGTGTTAGGCCTCGCAGTTGTGTGGAGTTGCCACATTTAAGTGTTTATAATACGGGACACCGAAATCAAGTATGAAAGTGTGACATCATAATGAGTATTGAATAATTTGCAAATGCAAATCAGGCAGTGGTCTAACTTTGTTATTTTAATAATTTAGTATGACGACATATATAGGAAAAGGTAACTATTACACTCAAGTAGAAATTTATTACTTTTTTATGATTTCTTTTAAGTTCAGGTATTTCACGTCAAGGCACTAAAATACAGGACAATTATGCATCCCGACAGACCTTTCCGGGACAACAGGACTAGTCAATAAAATAATGTTGCATCCCTAAGTAAAGGGGACATAAACTGTATCTACGTACACCCAATTAGGTCTTCCACTCCCTTTGATTCTGGGTTCTTGTTATGACCCAGCGGTTTACCGAGTATTTATTTAATCATTTTAATGATGCCTTTACTTTTTTTTTGTCCACACCTACAGTATTTTATTATAACCCCAATAAACGCTAAGTTTTATTATCAATTCAATATATACAATACTTATGAGTATGTGAGTGCTTGTCCACGGGGGCTATTTCCATGCCTAGGCAAGTTATTGTTCTACTGTTTAATGGAGAAAGGCTTGAGGTCTCCCTGCTTGATAGACTCTAACATTAAAAGGGATACTGTTCCTCTGCTACACTCATCTGAGGAGCAGTAGATATATTAAAGGGTTAAATTAAAGATCTACCTATTGTAACTATCAGTTATGTTTTTTGCAGTGCTCTGCATTTTGTCTCTGCAGTGACACTGATATGCTGTGTAATGTGCCATTGTATTGTGTTATTATGCACTATTTTATGGTCTGAAACTTGTCCTGCATTTGTTGAAGCAAATTCTGAACCACCACGGTCAGATCCTGCATGTTCTTTGGGTCCGACTCCGACATCCCGGTTCTCTTTCTACAGCTCCTTCTCCAATTTAATATGGATGTTCAAATAAAAGTGTGCTGTCAATTCCCACGTGTTATAGTTACATAATTACATAGTTACATAGTAGATGAGGTTGAAAAAAGACTTCCGTCCATCAAGTTCAACCTATGCTAAATTTAGACAACAGATACTTTATCCTATATCTATACTTACTTATTGATCCAGAGGAAGGCAAACAAAAAGCCCCATTAAGGGGAAAAATTAATTCCTTCCTGACTCCAGGAATTGGCAATCGGATTAATCCCTGGATCAATATCCTTCCCATGATATTTATTTGGTATATCCCTGTATACCTTTCCATCTAAAAAGATGTCCAACCTTTTTTTGAACAAATCTATTGTATCTGCCATCACAGTCTCCATGGGTAATGAATTCCACATTTTAACTGCCCTTACTATAAAGAACCCTTTCCTTTGTTGCTGGTGAAATTTCCTTTCCTCCAACATTAAGGGATGGCCCGAGTCCTTTGTACTGCCCGTGGGATGAATAGTTCTTTTGAAAGCTCCTTGTATTGTCCATGAATATATTTGTATATAGTTATCATATCCCCTCTTAGACGCCTCGTTTCTAATGTAAATAAATCTAATTTAGCTAGCCTCTCCTCATAAGTTAGAATGTCCATCCCCTTTATTAATTTGGTGGCTCTTTTCTGCACTCTCTCTAGTTCCATAGGGCCTTATTCAGAGAACATTCATAAAAAAAATCGCCAGGGAATTTAAAATGTTTTTTTTTGGGGCGTTGCTATCACGGTATTCAGAAAGGCTCGAATACCAGTGATAGCAAAATGCCCACAATGGGCAAGTTGCTGCCAGCGAGAGCATCGAGCCTCTGGAAAGGCAAAAACCAGCGATTCATTTCTGCTTCAGAGAGAGCTGCTCTGAGAGAGCCGCCTCTCACAGCTGAAATGTCGCCCGAAAATTATTTATTTAAATATCCATTCCTTTAATAGTGTAGAGGTGCAGGGGGTCTCCGGAGCTGAACCACATTGGTTTTATGTCCGGGGACCCCCTGCTTCCTGAGATACAGGCCCCTTTATGGGGTGCCGGTATCTCTTATGCAAGGAAATGTCCCGGTCACGTGACGCGGGACATTTCAAAGCAGAGGGATACAGGCACCCCATAAAGGGGCCTGTATCTTGGGAAGCAGGGGGTCCCCGGACATAAAACCAATGTGGTTCAGCTCCGGAGACCCCCTGCACCTCTACACTATTAAAGGAATGGATATTTAAATAAATATTTAAAAACAGATCAATACACGCCCCCCCCCCCCCCCCTCCGCCCAAACCCATACAGTACAGTAATGGGCAAAATAACTATTATCCAGATATGGATAATAGATTATTTGCCCATTATTAAACACTGCATTAGCATACATAAATAAAGTAAATAAATAAAGTTATACTTACCACAACAGCAGGTCCCTCTGTCCTCCGTTGCCAGAAAGCATATATACAAAATAAATACATTCTAATGGCCCCAAACCCCTTAATCACCTTAGCGGATTAAGGGGTTAACCCACCCTGACCCGGGAGGCCTAAGCACCCACCCCAGACTGACTATACACACCCTATACCCATTGAGTAGTATAGTGGTACATCATACCCATATAATAATAATAATAATAATATGGGCATGATAAGCCTCTATAGCACTCAATGGGCACCGTAATAAAAATACAGTAATACACAAGACACACAGTAATAAAACCTAACTATACTCCCAAAAACACACTTCACTAAATAAAATCAGTAGCCAGCTAATCCAATCAATAGAAGCAATTACAACATCAACAATGAATTAATTAAACCATTACCCAATCAAACCAATTAATCCCTAAACCAACTCAAAATGAATAGTAACACTAACCAATGTAAACAATGAATTAATCCTACATTAATTAATGTAACCATTAAAAGACGAATAAATACATTAAAACTATCTCTGAAGTATCCATAAAACACATTAGCTAACAGAATATAACATTAAGTACAAGCGAACACCAATCGCAAACATTTTCTTACATTAACCATAAACAAACAATCACATCCACATCAATAAATGCAATAACAAGCGTGAAATGCCCCCCAAATATTGGCATAATAATGTATTAATCTGTACCCTAAAGTGGTACAGATTAATATATTATCACTCAATGTGCCTCCCCCAAAAAATAAAAAAGACATCCAAAGAATAAACCTGTAAAAAGAGACATTTACAAACATTGAATATCTTACTTACCATTAAAAGCGGTGGCCCTTCCGACTCCCGGGGTAACAGGAAGCTCACCTTGAAGGCCTCCAACAGAATCCGATGCCATCCGCCATGAAGATCCGGCTCAGGTACCCCAATCTTCTTTTTTCTTTCTTTACTCACCGTCTTCTATCTTCATCTGTAACCATTTCTTGTTGTTCTTTATCTTCTTTCTTCATCTGTCAATCCATAAAACCCCATTTTAAATCCCAGCCGATGCTGTCTCGCCGGCTTCTTGGGCTCAAATGAGGCGTCACGGCCTTAAATATGGCTTGTGACGTCAATTTTACCCTCACAATGGTTAACAGCCACCTGATTGGCTCTTAAAACCATGTGCAGACTTAATTTTTTTTTTGCCGTGACGTCACTTAAAGGGAATGATGCAAGCCAATCAGAATGGCTGTGCTTCATTTACCTTTAACATGACGTCAGTAAATCCAAGATGGCCGCTGTGTCACAAGGTATTTCAGCCAATCAGATCGTGGGAACCAATTCCACACGCTGATTGGCTGAAATACCTTGTGACACAGTGGCCATCTTGGATTTACCGACGTCATGTTAAAGGTAAATGAAGCACAGCCATTCTGATTGGCTGGCATCATTCCCTTTAAGTGACGTCACGGCAAAAAAAAATTTTAAGTCTGCACATGGTTTTAACAGCCAATCAGGTGGCTGTTAACCATTGTGAGGGTAAATGTGACGTCACAAGCCATATTTAAGGCCGTGACGCCTCATTTGAGCCCAAGAAGCCGACGAGACAGCATCGGCTGGGATTTAACATGGGGTTTTATGGATTGACAGAGGAAGAAAGAAGATAAAGAACAACAAGAAATGGTTACAGATGAAGATAGAAGACGGTGAGTAAAGAAAGAAAAAAGAAGATTGGGGTACCTGAGCCGGATCTTCATGGCGGATGGCATCGGATGCTGTTGGAGGCCTTCAAGGTACGTGAGCTTCCTGTTTCCCCGGGAGTCGGAGGGCCACCGCTTCTAATGGTAAGTAAGATATTCAATGTTTGCAAATGTCTCTTTTTAGAGGTTTATTCTTTGGATGTCTTTTTTTATTTTTGGGGGAGGCACATTGAGTGATAATATATTAATCTGTACCACTTTAGAGTACAGATTAATACATTATTATGCCAATATTTGGGGGGCATTTCACGCTTGTTATTGCATTTATTGATGTGGATGTGATTGTTTGTTTATGGTTAATGTAAGAAAATGTTTGCGATTGGTGTTCGCTTGTACTTAATGTTATATTCTGTTAGCTAATGTGTTTTATGGATACTTCAGAGATAGTTTTAATATATTTATTTGTCTTTTAATGGTTACATTAATTAATGTAGGATTAATTCATTGTTTACATTGGTTAGTGTTACTATTCATTTTGAGTTGGTTTAGGGATTAATTGGTTTGATTGGGTAATGGTTTAATTAATTCATTGTTGATGTTGTAATTGCTTCTATTGATTGGATTAGCTAGCTACTGATTTTATTTAGTGAAGTGTGTTTTTTGGGAGTATAGTTAGGTTTTATTACTGTGTGTCTTGTGTATTACTGTATGTTTATTAGGGTGCCCATTGAGTGCTATAGAGGCTTATCATGCCCATATTATTATTATTATATGGGTATGATGTACCACTATACTACACAATGGGTATAGGGTGGGTATAGTCAGTCTGGGGTGGGTGCTTAGGCCTCACGGGTGAGTGAAGGGGGTATTAGCCCTAAGGATGGGTGTTTAGACCTTGCGGGTGGGTAGCGGTTGGGTTAACCCCTTTATTACCTTAGCGGTATTAACCGCTAAGGTAATGAAGGAGTTAACTCCCCCCGCAACCCCACCGCAATGCCTAAACAGCCACTAAGGGCCAAATTCCCCCTTCACCCACCCCCACTAGCCACAGTATTGTATTGTATTGTATGTTTCTTACAGTAAGCTTGGCACGGGTGTTTAACCCCTTCATTGCCTTAGCGGTTAGCCGCTAAGGTAATGAAGTTGCTGTACATGCATGTTTCCTGCCACGGATGCATGCCGGGGGTCCGGAGCTGCTATTAATGGCTATCAGCTCCGGAGACCCCCGGCATCAATCCGAGGCAGGAAAGAGGCCTGATTTTTTCTAAGTGCCGACCCATCGCAGCTCATCGACCCATCTCACCACCAATTATCCAACAATTTTGCGGGGAATTGGATTTGGGGAGAAAATCATTTTTTAGGGCTGCGATGGGCCGCGACACCCGACTCGCGGGTTTCTGAATCGCGGGATTTTATCAACCATCCGAAAATGGTCTATAAGGGCCTGATCGCTGCTCATTCAGTGAATTTCGGATGGAGATAATATTTTGCGTTGATACAGGCCGTTATCGAGCACTTATCGAGGCTATCTGAATATGAGGCCCATTTTGAATATGAATACGATGCCCATTTTGGCCGATAAGTGCTCGGAAAGGGCCTTATCGAGGCTTTCTGAATAAGGCCCATAATGTCTTTTCTTAGGATTGGTGCCCAAAATTGTACTCCCTATTCAAGGTGTGGTCTTACTAATGCTTTGTAAAGGGGCATAATTATGTTTACTTCCCTTCCATCTATTTCCCGTTTGATGCAAGATAAGACCTTGTTTGCCTTTGCAGCTACTGCATGACGTTGGGCACTATTGCTAAGCCTACTGTCTACAAGCACTCCTAAATCCTTCTCCATCAAGGATTCCCCCAATATATCTCCATTTAATTTGTAAGTCGCCTTTTTATTCTTGTATCCCAAATGCATAACCTTACATTTATCTGTATTATACATCATCTGCCATTTACCTGCCCACGTTTCCAGTCTCTCCAAGTCCTTCTGAAGAGAAATGACATCCTGCTCTGATTCTATTACGTTACACAATTTAGTATCATCAGCAAAGATGGAGACTTTGCTCTCGATCCCAACCTCAAGGTCAATAATAAACAAGTTAAAAAGCAGGGGTCCCAGTACCGATCCCTGAGGTACTCCACTCACAACTTTAACCCAACCTGAAAAAGTTCCATTTATGACAACCCTCTGTTGTCTGTCCTTTAACCAGTTTTCAATCCAGGTGCATATATTATTACTGAGTCCAACTTTCTTTATTTTGTACACCAACCTCTTGTGTGAAACCGTATCAAAAGCCTTTGCAAAATCTAAGTAGACCACATCAACTGCATTACCCTGGTCTAAATTCCTACTTACCTCCTCAAAGAAATAAATAAGGTTAGTTTGGCAAAATCTATCCTTCATAAATCCATGCTCGCTATTACTAATAATTTTGTTTTCCATTAGGTATTCCTGAATATTATCCCGTATTAAACCTTCAAGTAGTTTCCCTACCATTGAAGTCAGGCTTACAGGTCTGTTATTTCCCGGTTGTGATCTAGCTCCCTTTTTATATATAGGAACCACATCTGCTTTACGCCAATCTTGTGGTACTGAGCCTGTGGAAATGGAGTCCTTGAATATTAAATATAACGGTTTTTCTATTCCAAGATTAACTTCTTGAGAACTCTTGGATGTATGCCATCGGGGCCAGGTGCCTTATTAACTTTAATTTTTTCAAGTCGCTTATGAACTTCTTCCTCAGTTAACCAATTGTTCCTTAATATGGAGGTTGTGGCTTCCTCCTGCAGCACTACTATTGAACTTGATTCTTCCCTGGTAAACACAGAGGCAAAGAATTTGTTTAATACCTCAGCTTTTTCCTTATCTCCAATAATCTGCCTAACCCATCTCACACTGAAAGGGTCCTATATTTTCTTTTCTCATTTTTTTTGTTATTAAGGTACTTAAAGATTTTTTTAGGGTTGACCTTACTTTCTATTGCAATCCTTTTTTCATTATCCATTTTTGCTAATTTAATTGCCCTTTTGCTATTTTTATTACATTCCTTATAATTCTGATACGATGTCTCTGTCCCTTCTGACTTAAAGAATCTAAACGCCTTCCTCTTCTTGTCCATTTCCTCCCCTACCTGTTTATTTAGCCACATTGGTTTTGACTTATTTCTTTTATACTTATTACCCAAGAGTATACACTGATAAGTGTGCTTTTCTAACAATGTTGTAAAGACTGCCCATTTATCTTCTACATTTTTCCCTACAAAAACATCATCCCATTGTATTACTACTAGATTAGACCTCAGTTTATTAAAATCTGCCTTTCCAAAGTTGAAGGTCTTTGTTGAACCCAAGTAATCCGTTTTTTGATAATTTATTTCAAATGAGACCATGTTATGATCACTGTTACCCAAATGTTCCAGGACTTGAATATTTGTTATTACTTCTACATTGTTTGATATGACCAAATCCAGAACTGCCCCTCTCCTGGTTGGTTCCTCAATAATTTGGGTCATATAATTGTCTTTAAGCACCCCCAAAAACCTGTTCCCTTTTGTTGTAACGCTAATCTCATTGCCCCAGTCTATGTCTGGATAATTAAAATCCCCCATGATGCAAACATGACCCAGTTTTGATGCCTTCTCCATTTGCAAAAGTATTTTAGCTTCCTCAATCTCACAAATATTTGGTGGTTTATAGCATATTCCCACAAACATTTTCTTTATACTTTTACCTCCACTGCTAATTTCTATCCACAAAGTCTCTACATTTTCATCATTCCCTTCATAGACATCATCTCTTATAATAGGTTTTAGATCCAGTTTAACATATAAACATACTCCACCTCCCCTTCTATTTGTTCGTTCCTTCCAAAAAAGAGAATAACCCTCTTATTTAACTGTCCAGTCATGAGTTTCATCCCATCAGGGTTTCCGTAATGCCTATGATATCATACTGCTCCCTTGCAGCTATTAATTCAAGCTCCCCCATTTTATCTGTCAGGCTTCTTGCATTAGCAAGCATGCATTTCAGTTTTTTTTCAGCCTGTACTATTATCTTATCTGCTCCTTCCTTTCTGCGCCCACTTTGTTTAGTCTTTAGAAGTTTTCTAGTATTATCTGTATTTACTATGGGTGTCTCACTGCTTGTCAAACTTGCACTTGCCCCCATTCTACCTCCATAGCACCTTCTATCCTCATCTATTCCATTTAGTTCATTATCTGTTTCATTCCCCTCCCCCCTCCATCCTAGTTTTAAATCTCCTGCAACCTTTTTAGCATTCTCCCCCTAGCACAGAAGATCCCTCTTCATTGAGGTGTAATCCGTCCCTAGAATATAGATGGGACCTCTCAGAAAAGGAGTCCCAGTGCTCTAAAAACCCAAACCCCTCCTTCCTGCACCACTTTCTTAGCCATGCATAAACCTCCCTGATCTCAGATCGGTAGCGCATGGCACTTGTAGAGTGTACACTTTATCTTCCTAAAAATATGTACACCTTGAGATAACGAACAGTTTAATGAAAGTTTTAGAACCGATCCCTTAACTCAGCAGTGTGCAAACTGGGGGGGTGGGGGCGTGAAATTGTCTGCTGGGGGCGCGGGGTTTAAAAGGCCAAGTCCGCTTCCCGAAGGCACTTAAATTAAATGCCAAGGAATCGGCGAAGGCCTCTGTACCTTGGCTCTGGAGATGCGTAGCCATGGCAACACGGCGTCATGACGCCAGAGCCAAGGTAAGAGGGGGGAGCACAGATAGAGTGGAACAGCTGGTACGGGGGTGCAGGAAAAAAAGATGGTGCTCCCTGCCTTAATCATTTCCAGGACATCCTTTGCTCTTGAGAAGAATCCACACTGCATGTCACGGTAGACCAGGTCTTATCTACACATTAATAACAGGATTCTGCACTGAGCACACAAGATGAGTAAAATAAATTGTAATTTGTTTCTTTTCAGACAAACACACAAATCTTCACAATATACACTTAATAAAACTCTTAATGGGATGGGAAAACGAAAACAAATGTCCTTGGAACGAAACAAAGTCACTGGGCACCCCTGTACGCATGCAAGTGGGTGCACAAATTGATCCGGGTAACAGTTCCTGGCTAGGGGCACAAGTTGCCACCCCTATATATCCGCCAAGGAGACAAAGTTCGTACAGTCCTTACAGGGGTTGTTCGATGTTAGGAATGTGAGCGCACAGCGCCTCAGACGGAGCTCACGCCTCTCTCCTTACACTGCTCAGATCCTTCCACTACAACCACGCAAGCCCTCTTCAGCTTCATCACTTACCCCTCGGCATGGTTGGACGCTCCACGAGGTTCTTCCTCCATGCTCTGCGCCACAGCCGTCGGCGCGGAATCGCCGTCCCGCTCGCACGTGCGCACCCCACGTTGCTTCCTCTCATGCACACGTTGGACTTACAGTGCACACACAAAAGCCCTTGAACTTATCCCCACTCAGGCTCCGCCCCCAAACACCGCATGGTTACAATCTGGCTCTTGCTGAGTGTCACCTGAGCTCTAAGAACAGCATCCAATGCTCTGAAGATTCCTGGGCTCCTCCAGGCACGCCCCCTCTCCTGGTTGGCTGTTCCAGCTTTATATACCCTCTCTGTTCTTTGCTTTCTCGCTCGTCATAGTTTTTGTATGGGTGTTTCACAGTGCTTGTTCTTTGATTCTCTCGGTTTTGACGCGGCTTGGCAGACTACCCCCTTTGGCTCTCGACTTCGGATTGTTCCTGTTTACGTACCTTCTGGCTCCCTTCGACCACGGCACTCATCTCAATTCCTCCATACGTCTCCTACACCTGATCTCGGCAACGGCAACGACCATTCTTCTGGGAAAATGGTATCGGCAATATTCTCGCAATACACCCCATCTGGCCTGGCACCATCTTATACCACAAACCGGACACGTCCCTTGCTCTGTCGGTGTGTGTATTCATACCTGCCACCTCAGTTCTAGGGACAGGTCTGGTCTGCGGGCTACTCCGGCGTAACACTCGAGAACTCTTAGCTTTAACGAATTCAAGAAGAGGGTGCAAATCTTTGCTACGATGTTGGTTAACCCCTCACACTCTGGAACCGCTAATGCTGGAACTTGGTAAAATCTTGTATGAATCAGGTGAATCTGACTGGGAATGGGCTGCAGGCATTTTTATAGGGTTAAGGGCCCTATACCTAACATATGCACCCAATCCTCTCGTGGGAATCATTTTTCCCACCTATCCCTGACTTGCAAGTACTTTGCAGAAAGGGATGAAGTTGCCTCCCGGTTTTCACAGAGCATGTGTCAACTTAACACCTGAACTCCTTAGCATACCGGGGCCAACCCCTTACCTGGTGACAGTAAGGTTTGGCCATCAAGTGTGAAGTATACGTAATTTACTCCGGTTTCCGGCACTTACAATATCCCGTCCATCCTAACACCTAGGATTTCTGAGGCTTTACAACTCCGGACTTCACATAGACATTGAGACACCAACTCTGCATGGTGCCTCTGAAGTACGGAGAGGAAAAAGCCCTCAGCCCTCAGCTCATTCATCCTGCTTTTCACATTTAAAACCATCAGTACAATACAGTTTATTAATAAAAGTATTTTCTGCTTATGCAACTATTATAAACTTTATATGTATGTGTATGGTTTCTTTCGTCCTAGCTGCACTCCAAAAATTAGAGTGCTAGCTAACTCCTAGCGCGAGTTAGGGCACTTAATTGAACGGGCTGTGATGTGGTCTGCAGTTTAACTTACTTCCCACGGCAATATGCGGTTCCCCTTCAAGTTAAGGAGCAAACAAGGCGACTGATACATTTTGACAGAAAACCACTTCAGCTAAACTGCAAACCACTTATTCAATTGACCTTGCGGTGTAGAGGTCTAGGGCTTAGAAAGTGATCCTTATACTACAAACCGGCCACCCATTCATAGACACGCTTTTTCAATCAGCGCTTGGTTTAGCGCTAGCAGCTCCCCCTTGTGTCACAAATACAAGTGGCACATTTTCATTCATTCAGTTACCTGCAGCTAGCTTTAGAGCTGCGAAACAGGGACACAAATAATAGTGTAGGGGAAGCCATGGTATTAGGGGGACAATACATTTTAACCCCTTCAGTCCCAACAGGCTGCAAAACAGGGACAATAACGGTAGTGTAGGGGAAAACAGGGGATTATGGGGATAATACATTTTGACCCCTTCACTCCCCACAGGGTTAGGGTTAACCAGCCAGGCATACTACCTTAAATCTTGGCCTGGTTAACCCCCTCCCACCACACTGCATTCCTTCCCCTGGTCTGAATAGACAAGGAACCAGTTTCACAATTTTTCTCCATACATAGTATATACAGTACATATACTGTACATACTGTACTTTGTATATGTGTGTATATGTGTATGTGTATATATATATATATAACATAAAAAAGGAAAACGTAGGGTGAAAAAATAGCACTGAGTGCTATTAATGCACTATTTGGACTTTTCTCTCCTGCTGCTTATTCCATAGGTGCAGCTTAGTCCGGGCATCAGTATACAGAGCTGACTTGCAGCACATTATAGGGCCTAATTTTTATTCATTTTCAGCTATGTGTCTTACCATCTCTCACCATTATTAAGAGGTTTATGTATAATTATTATATATTTTTTCTGTGGTCTGGACTTATTTACCATTCATATTAGTTATTATTTATTGCATTGGATCGGCCGATCTTAGTCACACTACTGGGGGAAAAACAATTTTTCCCCTGGTTTTGTTATGGTATATTTGCAATAATACATTGTTATCTTGTTTTGGTTCTTACCAGACCTATTGTACTTCTTTGGTGTTTCTATGCGGTGTCACATAACGATTTGTTATATGATCTGTGTGGGTCTGTTTTATGTGTTTTTTATACTTTTTGCTAATAAAGTCCATTTTTTTCTATTTTTCATTATACAGTGTTTGAGTGCACCTTTTTGACCCTACATTTTCCTTTTTTATGTTATATATTTCCTTTGGGTCGGTAGCACCACCAGATTGTCACTTTTTACCCTGACCTTTGGTTAACTGAGTACTTAGTCAAATAGGGGTGATTTGACTGCGGCATCTTTTGTGTCTCTTATATATATATATATATATACAGTGTTCGACAAACCTATACATTTGCTCGCCCCGGGCGAGTGGATTTAACCCCCGGGTGAGTACATATTGGCCCAAGCAGCACACGTTTGGTACTAGGTGGCGATTAGATTTTTTTGTGTGGCGAGTAGATTTTTTGGTGATTTGTCAACCACTGTATATATATATATATAGTGGTCGACAAATCACCAAAAAATCTACTCGCCGAGCAAAAAAAATCTACTCGCCACCTAGTACCACACGTGTGTTGCTTGGGCCAATGGGAGCTCGCCACGATGTTAAATCCACTCGCCCGGGGCGTGCAAATGTATAGGTTTGTCGAACACATATATATATATATATGTGTGTGTGTGTCTATATGAGAGAGAGAGAGTCAGCACACACTGAAAAAAAGGCCTCAGCAGAGGCAGGTGTGGTGCACGGTAAAGGGTAAATAGTTACAGTCTGTAAGCCCTAGAGATCCAATATACCGGCACAGCACAAGTGATAATCACAAAAAAAAATTATCGGGTCCAAAATGCACACACACATATATATACTGTATAGAATACCTAGATCAACACTCCCTAAAAAAATCATCTGCTTAGGTGCATGAAAGTCACGTGGTCTGTAAAAAAATTGCAGCATTCTCACATTATCAAAAAATGTACTGTGTACATATTAATTGTGAAATTGACATTTCAGTCCCCAATGGGATCTTTGTCAAGATGATTCTGTACACAAATAGTACTGTATTTATACCATTCCACAGGCATAACTTATGTGAATCATGTTACAAAACTTGAAAAAAGTTCAGCCAAGATGAACCATAAAAACAGCTATAGCAATACAAATGTGTAATACTACAATTAAGTTAATCTTGAACTGGAGAAAACTAGATCACACAAATGCCAACCTTAATCAAAAAATAAAGAAATTATTAAAAGAAGGGAGAAAGGCTTCAGTCAGGAATGTGACTAGTGAATTATGGGCAGGGTGTACGTATACTGTATTCGTTGGGCCGCACATGAAATCACATAAAATGTAAAAAAATAAATAATCACCATTTGCAGTGTTCCTTTTCACTATGCTCACCTCCATACGCTCCTCCTCAACATGCTCTCCCCACTCACTCTTTCTTTGCCAGGCTCTCTCCCACACACTACCTCTTCACCATGCTCTCCCAACACGCTCACCCCTTGCCATGCTTTCTCCCTGTTGCTCATTCCTCACCCACCTCTTCTGCCATGCACCCTCCTCACTATCCTCTCCACATGCTGGCTGACAAATTTTAAATGGGGGGGGGCACAACCAACCAGCCCAAATATCAAGTGGACACACATACATACTGTAACAGGGACTTATCACTGTTTGAGAGAAACTGCCTCTAAATCCAGCAGTGTGCTGGCTAATTGCATACAGGCAATCAATCAGATTCCACCTGGCTGATTAGGACTCTGAGAAAAGCCTGATGTGAGAAACAGGAGATTGATTCCTTAGCTCACATTTGGGCTGACAGAAGGAGAGCTGACAAGCCTGCACACAGACACTGTCTTGAGCACAAAGGCTGTGCTGAGATCAAGACACCCAGAGACTTATATTTCCTTGACACACTGTTACGCCGGTGCTGCCCGCAGACCAGACTCATCCCTTATACTGAGGTGGGGACGTATATGTGCACGCACCCGCAGCAGAAGGAGCGTGTCCAGAGTGTGGTGTTTCCAGGTGTGAATAGGTGTAGCAATACTTGCCGGTACCGGTACAGAAGAGACGAAGTCGTTGCCGTAAGCCAAGGTCAGGGTGAGAGAGATCCGGGAGGTCGAGGTCCAAGCTGTGGTCGAGGGATGAGAGAAGCTGCAAGGTCAGGTGGGAGCCGGGGTCCAGAGCCAGAGAGGAACGTCCGCCAAGCCGGGCTGCAACCTGAATTATGAAGAGCAAAGGGAAAGCCAGATTAGACGTCTGTAATCAGAGACTATGTCGAGCGATGTGAGAGAGGCCGCACAAGTACTATATATTGTGGCTGTCCAATAGGGAATGGAGGCAGACCTGGAGGAACATGAGGAGCTGTCCTGGATTGGTTCTATAATAAGCAGCCAGTTGGGGAGCTTTAGGGTTAAGTGGCAGCCTTTGTGAGATTTGGGGGCGTGGTTTCACTGCTAGTGCAGTGAATAAATTATCCTTGCCCGGTGCGCGCTTTGTAAGGTCAGAGAGCGTGCGCCCGGGACCCGAGGGAACCGCCAGAGCCCTGAGAGGCCGCGGGGCAACGTCGACCTGCCGGGAGTGAGGGGTCGGGTGAGCAGGTCGGGTGAGGAGGGGTCGCGCTGTGAGCGCTGCGTTCCCCGCATCCTCTCACACACGAACCTGGCAGAAACTAAAATGGAGGGCCACCTGCTTAAGGTACTTCCTAAGACTTTGGTGTGATAGGCTGGTAATGGGAATATCCCTCCAGTCCTGCAGATAGGGGCTGGGGAAGTAAGTTGGCCCTTACAAAGGGAGAGGGGTTTGTTATTTTGTTGTTTTTGTATGTTTTGCTTGGATAAAGGAATATGCTCAATAAAGCCAAGATATAAGTTCACTCAAATCGGTTTCCATTATATGTACTTCTGCTCACATATCTTACAAAGATCCTGCACCCTGCCTCGTAAAGTAAGATCCTGTCAGTGAAGTTTGCTTTTCAATTTTTCAATGTTTCACCTTGGTATTTAGAGCAAGTCCATTTTTGGTATTAGTGTGGATGCACTTTACTGTATGCTGTAATGTGTTTATTTGTAGATAATCAATGCGTGTACAGTATTATTGTGTAGTTTTGTATTGATGTTGTCCAATTAGTTATGTAGATTAGCATGAAGGGTCAAACTTCACCAATTGGATCTTACTTTTTTTTTATAGTGAAGAAAAAAGTCAAGCGCAAATAACATCACTTAAAACAATTACCATGAAATAATATACTGTCCTTAGAGAGTGCAGCTCCCGACACAGGATTCAGACCAAATCCAATCAGCAATCGAAGAAGAAACAGGTGCGCAAATCACATCAGGACATGGAAGAGAAGTAAAAATACCAAATAGTGCAATATTGTCAACCCCAACAATGAAATCAATGCTGATAGCTCTATAAAAATTTCACTCACGTGTACAACGTGATAGTAAGGCGTTGTGGTTATTAGAAGTTACCAACTTTAGTTTCCAGATAAGTACTCCAGATCCATAGAGAAGGAAGGGATATCCATATACAAAAAATGAAAAAGCAAAATAGTATAATACTGCTTTTAATATTAAAAACACAAAGTATTCCACTTACATAAGTGCCTTTGTGGTGAGCATTCAGACCACCCTGGGTCATATGGACAGACAATTGTTTTTCACAGTAACAGCATCTGCTCCGCGGCCGTCACAGCATACACTGGGCTGATATAGTAGTCCTCCACTCTGGATGTCACAAACAAAGTGCCACTCTGTAGTCAATGATTCACCCAACGCTCGTTTCCACATAAATGTCTTCCTTAGGGGCTAATCTACCATCCTGCACTGTATCCCTCCCTTAAATAACCCCCCGCATTAATTTTCAAATTGCGGAGAGTCACGTGTGACGTCATCACGTCCGACGTCGCGTCACGTAACGCGTCATCTCGCATAATTTAGCATATTCAATTTGATCAAAACTTTATTTAGTCCTGATGCGCCATCAGTTTTTGCAGCCAACCCTTTGGCATATAACTACATGTTATGTGTAACCCACCGCATTAGAATGGAATTGCGGAAGGTTACGCGTGACCTCATCACGTCACGTCTCTCACCACGTCACGTGACGCGTCACGACATTCAAACATTTAAAACTTTACAAAGTGTTGACACAAAGTTCACATAGCTATCAATTGGGTATAACCCTCTGATAGTTGATTTGCGGAACGTTAGTAGTGACGTCACCTCACATAACATCAAGCAATATATCAGGCTTATACAGTCCATGTAAAAAATTGCTACACAGCCACAATTAATTAAGCACAGATTGGTGCTAACTAAGGAAAATAGTAACAGTATTTATACAGTCAGTATAAAATAACATAATGTATTATCATAACAGGCATAGATTATATACAATAAACATTATCATAATTTATTAACATTTCTGTCAGTGCATCAGCAGGTAAAAAAGGATAATTTCCAAAATGACCTACAAAGACACTGACCGAGAAATGTAACCCACACAATTAACCTATTCTAGCTTTTGTTACATAACAATAGACATTATTTTGATGAATCCATAACAGCAATATCTAAAAATAAAGATAAAATAATTAGACATATGAAAGTTATTCAAAAAGACACCATTCAAAAAAGGACATTAATGGATATTAGAGAGTATAGATGTAATGCAGACCTCAAACCAAGAAAGCATTAATGTCAAAATCGACATTTAAGCCTCTTGGCTGTAACGTCCTCAACCTATGTATCCAAAAGGATTCCCTCTTGGATTGCGATTGAATTCTATTCCCACCTCTCCAGTGAGCAAATGTTTGTTCAATTCCCATATATTTAAGTCCAGTGAGATCAGAATTATGACATTTCTTGTAATGGAGAGACACATTATGTGTCTCCAGCCCAATACTAATATTTCGTATATGTTTTAATATTCTTACCCTTAAAGGGCGAATAGTTCTTCCCACATATTGATAGTTACAGGGGCATGTCAGAATATACACCACATACGTGCTTTTACAATTTATAAAACTTGTCATCTTTAAAGTTTCTTTAGTATTGGTGGAAATAAATGTGTCAGTCGTGTTAACCCCAAATTTGCAGGCCTTACATTTATCGCACTTAAAAAACCCTTTAGGCTTTCCAGTTATCCATGTTGTATTACCAATTGTTTTTTCTTTCCTTAAAGCACTTGGTGCTACACTGTCTTTTAGGGTTTTCGCCTTCGTGAAAACTACTTGCGGCTGTTCTTGAAGATAGTCTTTCAAGATCACATCTTGTTTCAGAACATGCCAGTGTTTACGGATGATAACCTGTATTTGGCTTGATTCTCTATTGAACTGTGTAATAAAGGGTATAAAGTTGTTGTTAATTTGTTTTTCTTTTGGGATGCCTAATAAACTTGTTCTTTCTTGTATTAGGGCTTTGTTCTTAGCTTCTTCTATCATAATTGGATCATAGGTTTTTTCTATAAATCTTTGCTCCAAAATTTTTGCCTGGTCCTGAAAGGTGTCTATCTCTGAACAGTTTCTTCTAATTCTTTCAAACTGTCCAAAGGGGACACCCCTAAGCCAATTCTTATGATGGCAACTGGAGTTAAGAATAAAACTATTGCAATCTATATTCTTAAAATGGGTCTTCGTTTTAATTGCTTGATTTTCTATATATATCAATAGATCCACATATGCGATAGACATTGTGCTACAGTATGTGTTTCTGTAAATGTAAAATTGTAATCATTCACATTAATGTATGCCAAAAATTCTGTCAAAAGAGGCTCTGCTCCATTCCAAATAAAAATAATGTCATCTATGTAGCGCCGCCATAGGACGACGTTTGCGCCATAGGGGTTGTGATTGTAAATAACCTCCTTCTCCTAGTTTCCCAGGAAAAGGTTAGCATAGCTAGCCACAAACCTCGTACCCATGGCGGTGCCACATATCTGCAAATAAAAATCATCTTCAAACATGAAAAAGTTGTGGGTCAGAATATATCTTATACTCTCTATAATAAAATCTACCTGAACTTTATCCAATTTATTATTTTCCATCAAAATAGTTTTGATGGCATCACAACCTTGGGAATGGTTGATCACTGTATATAGTGAACATACATCTACAGTACATAGTATAAATCCCTCCTTCCACTCTATATCTTGTAATAGGTTAATGATATGGGTCGTATCTTTCAGATGTGATTTCAACTCTATCACATAGCTTTGGAGGAATTTGTCTATGTACATAGATAAATTAGATGTTGCTGACCCAATTACCGATATAATCGGTCTTCCGGGAGGTCGTATTGGATCTTTCTGTAGTTTATGTAAAAAATAAAAAATAGGAATTTTTGGAAACAAAATATTTAAAAATTTAAATTCCTGATCATTTAATATTCCCTCATTTAGACCTTTATTTAATAACACCCCCAACTCTTGTGCAAATATTCTAGCGGGGTCTGTGGTCAGATGTTTATAAGTAATTGGATCACCTAATAGGCTTAAAGATTCTTCTATATAATATGCCCAATCTATGATTAGAGTATCCCCGTCTTTGTCGGCGGGTTTAATAACTATGTCTGTTCTTTTTGACAATAGTTTGAGAGTATTATTCTCTTTTTGACTCAAATTTCTCTTCTTTGACTGTTTATTTTCAATTTTTTCAAAGTCATTAATAATCAAATGATAAAATGTGTCTACAAAGTTACCTCTATCCCGATAAGGGTGAAAGGTAGACTTAGGTTTTAAGCCTGTATGGACATATTTTTAATTAGATCCAACTACCGTATCATTCCTAGGATCAGGTGAATCAAATTTTCTTTTTTAAAAATGTCTTTTTACTGTTAACTTTCTCAAAAATGTATTTGCATGGATAAATGCATTAAAGGAACTAAAATGAGCAGTCGGAGCAAACTTTAGACCTTTTGCCAAAACAGATTGTTCATCTTTAGATAGAACAATTTTACTCAAATTAAAAATACCCTGTGTATTATCTATTTTGCTCTCTTTGACTGTATTAGTCCCTCCTCTTGTTCCTCTTCTCTTTTTTTTTATAACATAGAGTTTTATTGTTTTTTATAGCAGGATAGGAACACAGCTTACATCCATTGTTTTCGCGAAATTGCCAATATCCATCATATTTAATATCACTGGTAAAAAAGTAATAGCAAAAATAACATAAAAGGGACAGAGGGGGGAAGGAAAAGAAGGGAATGGGGGGGGCATTCTCTTCACTGGATTTATTTTCTTCTAGATTTTCCTCACTGAATGTTCTCTATGAGTTTGTTCGAGGAAATATGTCTTTAGATCCTATGTGAGACTATCTAATTCCCAATTCTATTGGACTCGGGAAAGTACAGTGGCACCAAATTTGCCCAGACATCAGAAGAGAATGCATCTAGATATATCAAAGCAGTATTGTAAATATCTCAACCCCTGGGATATCTGTCTGGGCCAACTATGGCATCAAGACTTTTAGAAAATGTTTGCCATTGTCATTGACTAAACTCGTCAGCTTTTCCATCTGGCACACAAACCAAATCCTATTCCAAATTTTTGGGTTGGAAGGAATTTCATTCTGTTTCCAAAATGTGGTGATCTCGCACCTCGTCACCGTTGCGAAATGAGCAACTAATTTAAGTTCTGCTTTAACTAGGCCTGGCATTGGTCTGTTTAGAAGAAAAAGCCATTGGCCTAGGGGGATTATGAGGTGTAAAATCCTCTGGAGCCAATCTTTAATTTTGTCCCATAGGATGGCAATCCGAGGGCAGGACCACAGCATGTGTAACAGATCTGTGGACTCTCCACATTGTCTCGGGAACAATAGGGAGTATCCTGGTACAAAATTGGACAGCTAATTGGGATGAGATACCATATCATTAGTACCTTAAATGCATTCTCCTTTAATGTTGTGCACATCGATCTTTTAGCAGCAGCCATAACGAGCTGAGTCCATTCATCTAGATTTAGAACCTCTCCAAGACCTGTTTCCCATTTCGTCATATATCCTAATTTCTGCGTTACCTTAGGTCCAGAACTGACTACTTCCCTATATATTCACGACTTGAGTCCGCGAGTGTCACTCTCTATAAGACAGAGCTCTTCAAATGTGGTCAATGTAGGGTGAGTGTTGTGTTTGTTATAAATGTTGTAGGGTTTCCCTGGACCCACCCCCTCATTACCTCCGCTGCGGGGTGATCGCGGGTGCCGCCGGAGCCAAGCGGCAGACCCGACGGTTCGTCCAGCAGGTGGGGGCTAGTGCAGGGAGCGCTCTGGTACTCCGGAGGCTCTGCGGCGGCCCGAACGTGTTGGGCGCCACCATTTTGGAGATTTGCACATGTGCAGTGGAGTCTGAGTGCGGCGACCCCTCCAGGCAGATCGCACAAGTGCTGGCTAAGCGCATGAAGTGCAGCCAATCAGGAGAAGGCTCTTGGAAGAGACTACAAGTCCCATGAGCCTGAGGAGTGCCAACCTGATGCCAGGGAGCAATTAGGGTGTGAGGACTCCTCGAGGGAAGTGAGGAAAGGGCTGACAGGGGAGCACGTTTGGTCAGTCGGCGACAGGATAGGCTACGGGTAGGTGGTGAGTGTGCAGGGGTCAGTGACCCACTGCACTAGGCCAGAATCCCCATAGGTCCCAGTTAGGACCCTGAGACACCCTTCAGTTTGTGGCTGCTGTAGGGACAGGCCCTATTATAGGGAACCTGCCACATTAGAGCTGCCTAGATAGTTTAGGGACACAGCGGATGCTGCCCTCCCTAAGGAGAGGTCTGGGACCTGGCCTTACCAGAGAAAGAGAAATTATCCGGGTGGAATCGCCCCGGAAGGACATCACAGAAGGGGTCGGCAGACCCTTTTTGAAGATTCTGCAGGCCCGGGTGCAGGAGCGCCCGGCAGGTACCTTAATAAAGTGCACCAACACCTTATACTTTACGGCGCTGATCACGCCAGGTGGGAGAGTCATCTTAGGGACAATCGGTGGGTGGAGTGACTAAGGGACTCATTTGCATTAAGGTCACAGTGGTGGGTTGCATCCTGCGTGGCGTGTGGGCTAGTTGTGCTGTTAGTGAGAAAGGGTATGTTATGTTTTTATACATGTCGCAGTAATAAACATATGATTTTAAGTAAAGAGTTACTATTGTTTTATCATATCAAGGGCCTCATTCAGTAAAGGTTGATAAAAATTATCTCCAGGGCATTTAAATCGCCGTTTTTTGGAGCGTTACTATCACAGTATTCAGCAAGCCTTAATTACCGTTCATAGCAAAATTCCCAAAACGAGCGATTTGCTGCCAGCGATAGGATCGAGCCTCTGAAAAGGCCTGACCCAGCGATACATTTCTACTGCAGAGAGAGCTGCTCTGAGAGAGCCGCCTCTTCCAGCAAAAATCTCGCCCGAAAATTATGTTTTTTAATATACATTTCATTCATAGTGTAGATGTGAAGGGGGTCTCCAGAGCTGAATCGCGTTGGTTTGAAGTCCGGGGACCCCCTGCTTCCTGAGATACAGGCCTCTTTATGGGGTGCCGGTATCTCCTATGCTTTTAAATGTCCCAGTCACGTGACGGGGGACATTTAAATGCAGAGGGATACCGGCACCCCATAACGGGGCCTGTATCTTGGGAAACAGGGGGTCCCCAATATAAAACCAATGCGGTTCAGCTCCGGAGACCCCCTGCATATCTACACTATGAAAGAAATGTATATTAAAAAATATTTAAGAAACATCAATACACGCCCTCCTGTGCCCCCCCATAATGTAAAACATTATTTCTTTTTTAACATACAGGAATCATACCCAGGACCTACGGTAGTCCTCTGTGGTCCTGACGGATTTCCTCAGGCCTCACAGTGCACCAGAACCCCAGGGTCTGAGGGTCTACGGGTGGTTCCCGCCAGGCGCCATGGGCCTCCAGGTGGTCCCCGCGGGTCACCGTGGGCCACAAGGGGGTCAATGTGTGGGCCCATGAGTGTCTGGAGGTCCCCGGGTCAACCCCACAGGTGTCTGAGGCCCTCTGGTTTTTCCCAATGGGTCTGAGGGCCCTCGGGTTGTCCCTGTGGGTCCGCAGTTGTCCCCACAGCAGTGGGGACCCCGGTTCTTCCCCACAGGTGTCCCCCGTGTTCGACAGGTGGTACCCGTGGGCATCTGGGGGGTCCTCAGGTGGTCTCCACAGGTCCACAAAAAGAACATGGCAGCACGGCTTAGGTTTACAAAGTTGCATCTGAACAAACCACAAGACTTCTGGAACAATGCCCTTTGGATAGACGAGACCAAAGTGGAGATGTTTGGCCATAAAGCACAGCGCCACATTTGGTGAAAACCAAACACAGCATATCTGCACAAACACCTCATACCAACTGTCAAGCACAATGGTGGAGGGGTGATGATTTGGGCTTGTTTTGCAGCCACAGGACCTGGGAACCTTGCAGTTATTGTGTCGACCATGAACTCCTCTATATACCAATGTATTCTAGAGTCAAATGTGAGGCCATCTGTCCGAAAGCTAAAGCTTGGCCGAAATTGGGTCATGCAACAGGACAATGATCCCAAGCACACCAGAACATCTACAACAGAATGGCTGAAAAAGAAAATAATCAAGGTTCCCAGTCAAAGTCTAGACCTCAACCCGATTGAAATGCTGTGGCGGGAACTTGAGAGCTGTGCATAAACAAATGCCCACAAACCTCAATGAACTGAAGCAACGTTGTAAAGAAGAGTGGGCCAAAATTCCTCCACAACGATGTGAGAGACTGATAAAGTCATTCAGAAAACGATTACTTCAAGTTATTGCTGCTAAAGGTTGTTCTACAAGTTATTGAATCATAAGGTAAACTTAGTTTTTCACACATGGCTTCTCCATTTTGGCTTTATTTTTGTTAAATAAACCATGACACGGTGTAATCTGTCATGTATTGTTTTTCATCTGAGGTTGTATTTACCTAATTTTTAGACCTGCTAAGGAACAGATGATTGTTATTATGTCCTGATATGTAAAACCATAGAATTCAAAGAGGGTGTACTTTCTTTTTCACACAACTGTAAAATCCTCCCAAATACATATAAAACCCACCCAAATACATATAAAAAAAAACAAATGCATATAAAAAGCCCCAGATGCATATATAGGCACCAAATTCATATTTAAAATAACAAATACATATAAAAAGCCCGAAATACATATAAAAAGCCCCAAAATATGTACAAAGCCCAAATACATGTAAAAAGCCCCAAATACATATAGAAACCCCAAATACACATAAAAGATCCAAATACATATAGAAACCCCAAATACATATAGAAAACCCCAAATACATATAAAAAGCCCCACATACATATAGAAAACACCAAATACATATAGAAAAACCCCAAATACATATAGAAATCCCCAAATACATTTAAAAGGTCCCCAAAACATATATAACAAAAACAAAATACCTATAAAGAACCCAAATACATATAGAAAACCCCAAATACATATAGAAAGCCCTAAAAACATATAAAAAGTCCCAAATACAGTATATTAAAAAAAAACTAAATACCTATAAAAAAGACAAAGGTAAAGAGCAGTGTAATAAGCGCTGATGCGGTGGCTGTGAGAAATGACACAAAATAAGTGACAATATTATATACAATATGCTTAACATTTAAAGTGAGGGCTGCCTAGGTAAAAGGTTAACACAAACCAGTGCAAATAATACAAAAAAAGGGGGAGAACCGGCGCCTCTAAAATATAAAATCTGACCAAATTTAAAGTTCAACAAGAATGAAGAGGAGTCCTGGGAGGAATCTTCAACGAAGTCTCAATCGGGACAGACAAACATATAAGACAAAGATAAAAAAAGACAAAAGAAAAAAGATCATAGTGTAACTTACAAAACAAACAAAAAGCACTGAAAAGATTGATAAAAGGATTATTACAAATTTAATACAATGTAAAATAAATGAAACAACATACACATGTATGTGGGCTAGAGACACTAATAAGGCTGTAACACCCGGTAGGGGTAAAATTGGAAACCTACTTACAGCAATGCTGAAAAGTAAAAGCCCGTAGAGCAACTTTTCTTTAAATTCGGACCAAATCATCTGCAAAGGTGGAAACCTTGAGAAAGGGCGTTGCCTGAAACAAGTAGGTGTGTTGTGTTGCTATCTAGGGGTCTGTTATGATCCGTTTAATTAATAAATAATCTCATATTTTCTATATTGGCCTCCTCCAATTTTGTTGGTAGTGCTCTGTCCCCGTTTCTATTTTTTGCTTGTCCATTTCATGGACAGAATCAGCACGCTGTTGGAAAACTGCATCCTGGACTTCATGGAGGAAAGCATGGATCTTACTGAGTCAGTTATTTCAATACTTATGTTTTATATCAGCTTTGAATGGGACACAGTGTGTACTACTGTATAAATATGTGCTAGTTAGCACTAGGTACTAGTGCCTTAACCTTGGCTATGGGATGCTGATTAACTCCTTAACACTCACTGAAGTTGCTGCACGGGATGCTTTAATTGATTACAAGGATACAATTAACCTTTGAAGCACCGGTTCCTATTGGCAAAATATAGTTGGCATGTTGTTTGTTAACATAACGACTCAAAAGGCAGGGCAGAGTCGCGTCTATTATTAATTTATTACCAAAAAACTCAACATGGGTGTACACAGGTTAAATAGCACCTGTCTTGTATTAGCACAGAATTTGAGTTAAATTAACAGGTCTTCTTAAATTAGGAGGACCCATTCATAATTATGCGCCTGTAGGGACCATGTGTTAATCAGACTAAGAACTAGCATTTGAAACATACATTTTCTGATGCCATGGCTGCAATTGCTGCTCTATTGATGTGCAGCCGCTACCTGGCAATACTTGCCATTCATAAAGAAAGACCAAGACCTGAAGAAGAAGGGAAATCATTTATATGGCTAGAACATAATGGTACCGCCTCACATCTAATATCATCATGCTTGAGCTTATTCAGGCTGATCTAGATTGGAAATACACATTAGAATAGCTATACCTCCAATGATCAACCTCCTGTCAATACTAAGTTTTTGTGCCACAGGGTTATTTCAGGGTACAGCAGCTATATCTCTGGGCATTTGCCCACCTGCTTTTTCCTCAATTTCAAGCAGGTATTGAGGGCATTGCTCTCTAGAATTAAAAATATATAACCTTCCCTCAGGATCAACAAGAAATTACTAACACCACACACAAATGTTACCAGTTAGCTCACTTTTCACATACTACTAACTGTGGACTGCAGCCACATAGCACTATTACCTCCACAGAGGGACCAAGCTATGCTTAGAAACCAGAAATTCTTCCATTCCATAAATGTCCATCATTTGTGATGCATCACTTCTCATTACCAATCTGTCTGAACCCACTATTCCTTCATATTTCACCACTCTGCCATTTTGGTACTACTGAAGTATAGACAGCCAGAAAAGGAATGGTTTCTTGGTAAGTATACCCTTCTTCCATCAGATCGGTAATAGAATGCACCTTTGGGCTTCTTACAAGTCTGTCAAGGTCTGGTGGAGCATGTCTCTATGCTATAGCTATTGTCTGTAAAATTGTAGCAATATGCGGCACTTTCCTCAACATACTTGTGGAAAGTATGTTCAGCCTGAGGATGTGGAGGAAGATGAGGCAGAAATTGTCATCCTAATGGGGTAAGAAAGAAGGATAAAATATGTAATTCACCAATTCTTTACTTGTAAGTGCAATGATTCTTTAAAAAGAATGATATACCTTTTCAAGTTTTCTTAACAAAACTCACATGGTTAAATTTACACCTTTTTTTGAACCCCCAAAATAACCACAACATATATATATATATATATATATATATATATATAAGCATATGAGTGTCACAGAGGAGTGCTACTGAGCATGGCAATATATATTTAAAATCAGAGACAGAACATAAAACACAGACAGAGCTCAGTTTTTAGCACATCCAGTGAAACTCATACACGGTACAGTGCCTAAATATATATATATAAATATCGAGTAAAATTGTCTTTTAGTTTAACATTTTTGGCCAAAATTGTTGTACGCCCCTGAGCCAACTGCACGGCAGTTCACAATTCAGGGGTCCCTAACGCTAATATAAATTCTTAATAACCTGTGTAGTAACAGGAAGAATAATTTATAGTAAATCTGTCAACAATTGTTGTTCAGCTAGTCTTGGCTGTTTGGAGGGTGGCAACCTCCTACCTAATTGTAGCTCACCCCCTCCCACATTTAAATGGTTAAGGGCTCACTCCATAGCATCTTCCACTCAGGGGAACTTGCTGGCTTGCAGTATGGTTGTGACAACTCTAATACCGAGTGCTTTTCCTGGCAATGTACAGGTTATTAAAAGCTTCAATCAGACTTAGAACTTTGCAACTAATATTGACAGATTTACTATAAATCATTCTTCCTGTTACTATACAGGTTATTAAGAATTTATATTAGTGTTAGGGACCCCTGAATTGTGGTCTGCCGTGCAGTTGGCTCAGGGGCTTACAACAATTTTGGCCAAAAATGTTAAAATAAAAGACCATTTTACTCAATATTTATACATATATATTTAAGCACTGTACCGTGTATGAGTTTCACTGGATGTGCTAAATACTGAGCTCTGTCTGTGTTTTATGTTCTGTCTCTGATTTTAAATAAACTTACACCTTAACAGAAAATATCTTGTTTAATATTGTGTTATACATTTATTATTTAACATTGCAACACAACAAATATTTCTGTAATATATTACAGCTTTCCAAACATGATAAAAACGTGTAGTTTGTGCACAAGGCACAAATATGACTTACTGTACTAAATTTGAAAAGATCAACCTATGGATAAAAACAAAGTCACCAATAATTCAACAGATAGAGAAATATGAATTCTCTTACATGCTATTAGATAGATATGATACGATGTTATACAAAGAGATCAGGACTACAAAACTATTTGATAAGTGGAGTCTTTATTTGAAAATGTTATCAGTAGAAATGTTAAAAGAAATCTTATGACCTTTAGGGGTGCAACAGAGTTCCTGCAAGCTCAATTACAACGAGAGTTGCAAATGTTGAATGGATGTGCTTGATTCTACTTGGAAAAAAGGCTCTGAGGTCGGGGACACTGAGTAGGATACATTCCTGTGGGAAAGAAAGAAGAAAAATGGTTATCAGCAAGGCCTATACCCCAGACTATGAACATGCACAAATAGACAATGGATTTGCCAATGCACAATTTGAAAACAATGTCACTTTAGAAAGATGAATTATATTGGCCTATATTAGGCACATTCATTGTAAGTTGTACTACTGTAGCTGACAGTGCAGCAACATAAGATTGCATTTAAGGTAGAATAAAAGTGTAAAGAGTTTGCAAGCTGAAAAGGTTTTTAAAAAACAAGTCTACCCCAAAATGAAATGGGACAAAACAACCATACATTGCTTTCTCAGCTGAAAATATATATGCATTTCTCCTTGAAGAATATAGCAAAATGGAAGGGCACAAAGATGAAATTTAAGTAATTACAGTATATTGAAATATTGTATCATTAAAAGTGTATAACACAGTACTCACATATCAAAATGTAGCAATTAGCATAGACACACTAAAGAAAACTGTCCAGGTACACTGATAAAGAAGACAGGGTGAAGGTCATCCTCATCACCATCCTCCGCGTCCATGTCCTCCATTGAAAGGAACACAACAGTAAAAAATACAATCTAATGGCCCCTAACCTCTTAATTACTTTAGCAGTTTGTAACCTCTAAAGTAATTAGACCCGAATGTTCATGGCGTCGTCATTTTGATGTTCACGCATGTGCAGTAAGCATGGTATGCTTCTGCGCTGCGGACAGCTCGCGCATGCGCAGGGAGTTAGCATGGTAGCGTGCGAAGCCCGGACCTATCAGAGAGGGCTAGAGCAGGGGACTACAAGTCCCATGAGTGTTAGGACTGACCATTTGATGCCAGGGAGCCAATAGGACATTAGGATCCTTGCAGGAAGGGAATAGGAGGTTGCGCAGGGGAGCACGTTAGTCAGTCAAGTCCAGAAAGGGAAGGGGGTAGGAGCTGCATGTGTAGAGAGGCAAGTAGCCTCTACACTAGGCCAGAGAACCCCCCTAGGCCCCAGGTAGGCCCTGAGTCACACAGGTTGCTAAAGGGACAGGTCCTACAATAGAGAACCTGCCCCATTAGTGTTTATAGTCAGGAACAAAGTGGACGCTGCATTTCCCTAGCAGATGGACGCTGCATTTCCCTAGCAGAGGTTTGGGACCAGGCCTCTTCAGAGACAGATAAAATATCTGGGTGGGATCACCCCGGAAGGACGTCGCGGAAGGTATTGCATGTCTGTGGATCCTTTGTGAAGATTGTCTGCTGACCTGAGCACAGGAGCGCTCGGCAGGTAACCACACACAAAGTGCACCAACTATAACATTCTCTCATAGTGGCCGTGTGGTCACCACACACTGGGGTTTGGGTCTGGGACATTGAACACGGTGTGGGAAACACGGTGGAGGGTTGCGTCCTGTGAGACGCTTTGGGTAGTTGTGTCTCTAGTGGGAAGGAGTATATGATGTTTATGCATATGAGATTACTGCGTTGTGAAAGTAAAGGTATTTGTTATTTTACATCCAGGGTGTATATCATTGTATTGGTGTCCTGTGAGGGGCAACTCACACCTCATTGGGATCCCTCCCAGGTGGAGGCGCTGCATCAAGTAGAGGTAATATATCGCCCCAGGCTCTCTGTAGCAGGGGCTCAGGCCCTGTGAGCCAACAGGTTAACAACAGCATTAGTAGCCTTTCTGTGTTCAAGTGGAAACAGGGCTACAGTTGTATATTTAGAGTTTGTAAATGTTGAATATAAATGTGTATTTGTATATGGTATGTGTGTGTATTACACTAATGTTGCATGTTTGGTATGTGTGTATGTAGCACCTTTTCCCCCACCCTAAGTTATATCATGTAGCTACCGTGTATTCTGGTGCTGTGCATACCTGTGAAGTTGAACAGAAGGCCCTGAGAACTCTGCGATGGTATGGGGATGTCAGGATAGGCTCTCAGTAATGATCATCTGTAGCGTAGTGCCTCCAGCCAGTGAGGATCCTGGTGCAGCCAATATGGTACTCACTGGCAACTCAGATAGTGGCCAGTCAAGTAGCCACAACATAAGGGTCCAACTGTGTCTTTATTAGCATCATTCTGGTTACAGCATAGATGTTCCCTGGAGTAGACCCACCGACTTGAGGCCATGCAGGCCCCTCCTCAGTTCTCCTTCCCCCTGATGTAATGAGGGGTAAACACATCCACTCCACTGGGGGAGGGAAGGAACCTCCTGACTTCTGGGAGAGTGTCAGCTTATGTACCCCAGGGGAGGGGCTTCTAACCCTGCCCCATAACAGAGCAGGTCCGTAACTGACAGGCATCACATCATGGGCATGTAACCCAGCCAGTATCCTCCCCAGGGATTACACTCTCTGGTTGTTGTGAGGACAGCCCCTGGATACAGCAATAGTGTATCCAGGCTGCAACAGCAAGCTACAGTAGGCCTCAATAGAGAGCGTATCCACCACATTGCCTGTGTCTAACATGACATACTGTTAGGGCCAAAGGAAAGATAATAGTGGGAGGCCTAGGCTACATGTATATGGTGCGTGTGTGTGTGTGTGTGTGTGTGTGTATGGGGCATGCAAGCAGTGTCTGTAAGAGGATGGGGGAAAAGGGGGAGATGAAGGAGAGAGATCATGAGGGAGAGTATGGAGAAAGAGGGGATGGGTGAGAGGGAGGAAAAAGAGGGGATGGGTGAGAGGGAGGAGAGAGAGTATAGGTGATGGGAGGAGAGAGAGTATGGGTGAGAGGGAGGAGAGGGGGGGAGGGGAGGGAGGGGAGGGAGAAGGGAGTGAGAGGGAAGGGGAGAGGAAGGAGAGAGAGGCTGGGGGAGAGGGAGAAGAGGGGATGGGGAGAGAGAAGAGAGAGGGGAGGGAGAAGGGAAAGAAAGGGAAGCAGAAAAGGAGGGGGGAGAAAGAGGATGTGGAGAGGGAGGAGAGAGGGAATGGGGGAGAAGGAGGAGAACGTGGATGGAGGAGGGAGAGGGAGGAGAACGTGGATGGAGGAGGAAGGATAGAGAGGGGATGGGGGGGAGGTAGAAGAGAGTATGGGGAAGAGGGAGGAGACAGAGGATGTGGGGGAGGGAGGATAGGATGGGGAGACAGGGGAGAGAGGAAGCAGAGAGAGGAGGAAAGAGAGAGAGGAGGGGGAGAGAAAGGGGAGAGAGAGAGGTAGGATGGGGAGAGGAAGGAAATGCAGTATTTACTTATCACGTTAATTAACTAAAGGGCACAAAACAGCAGGAATGAAAACAAAATACCTAGCTACCTCTGGAGAAGTAATGAACATACTTGTCAGTTCCTTAACTACAGATTGGAGAGCTAAACTCTTTACCAATATTTAGCCCCTTTACCTCTGTAAGAGACACTCTACTGCAAGTCTCTCTCTCTGACCTCTTAGGCTAAGGCCCCGGTAACTCCTCTGCAACGCGCCCGCAAGATTGGCAACGCGTGCAGCTGATTCCCCGGTCTGCAGCTCACTACAGGAAGAGAGACCGGGGGGGGGGGGGGGGCGTGGTGGGGGAGTGACGGGGGCACGGCCATGACGTCACCCGGCAGGTTCGCCCTCATTGGCTGAACCGCCGGGGGTGTGCCTTATCACTCGTCGCGAGTCCTGCTCTCAATTCTATTGAGAGCAGGAGCAACTCTCGCCCCAGCGCTGCGGCCCCCCCTCGCAGCGGGCCCGGCGCCATTGAGGGGAGGGCTCTCGTCTGTGCAGCGTCCACCACAGCAGGCGCGGCAGTAGGCAGCGGGGGCAAGGCCTTAGGCTGTGGGCTTGGTCCAAACAACAGGCCCTGCATCCAGCAGCCCTGGGAACTTTTTCAACCAGCATCCTTGCGACGTTGGGGTAAGGCTCAGTTCTGTCAGGCTGTTCACTGTTTTTTAAAGCCCTTGCAATCAGTAGTTAACCGACAACCCCTAGCTGCTTGCCTAGCTAGGAGTTTAACCTCCTGATTGCTGGAGCGCATGCATACTGCATGCTCTCTCTAATGTAGACAGTCTGTGACTGTCACAGTGTATATATATATATATATATATATATACACACACACACACATGGCCGCCAACAGAAATCATGGGGCCCAGGACAAATTAAATGAGCAGACACCCCCCAACCCATAACGCACTTTTTACTTAACTGTTTTCTTCTTATTGTAATACGGATTTTTTTTACAATGCAATGTTTATTTTAATATATTTGACAAAAGACTAAGATACCCAATGCTACATCCAATGTGACTAAAGGCCTGGGGGGGATTCAGTATGGGCCTGGGGGGGGTTAAGTCCCACGTGGCTGCTGTCCGGGGCAGAAGGTAGATGCGGGGGGAACAATTTTGGCATGCGCACGCCACGGTGCACCCCCTCCGACCCACATTCCCCACGGATGCCCATGCAGACATGGAGACAGGACCAGGGGTGGGGAGCGAGGAAGGGGTCCGCAATTGGGGGGGTAGACCACCAAATGCGTGCCACTCAACCCATCCCTGGGTCCTGCATGCTGGACACCTGCTGTGGACACCCTGCTTCCCTGCACATGCACGCCGAGACCTCTCCTCTGCGCATGCGCACGGGGATCGCCGGCATTTTTTTAAGACATTTTTATTTATTTTTTATTTTTATAACTTAAATTTTATTGAGTATTACAGGCATATGGTACAACATAAAATATAAACCATCATGGAAATGATAATAATTTTAGCAAATGAAACAGGTAAAATGAGATTGCACAGCTTTTCGAGCCTTACTCGGCCGGGCGATTCAAGGTGAACGAAGTAATCAACAACACTATCCAATATATAGTAATATTAATAATATCAAAGGAAAAAAAAAAGAGGGGGGCAAGGAAAGGTAGGAAAGGGGTGGGGAGGCGGGGGGGATAAAGCGGATATAGCGAGGGCGCTACCTCCAGGGTGACCCACGGGCCGGTATAGAACCATCTCCTCCTAAACCGGTTGACTCTGAAGCACTGCTGACTAAGGGTCTGTTTGTATGATATAAAATGCGCATTCACCTCCAAAAGAGAAAGCACCTACATCGATTATAGCCAAATCGTGTTACTCTCGACCCCGCGGATATCTGTCTGTGCCAACCAGGGCGTCCAGACTTTTAGAAAATTGGTGCCAGTGTCGTTAACTAAACTCGTCATCTTTTCCATCTGGCATATAAACCACATGCGACTCCGAATCTTTGGGATACTTGGGATATCGGGGCATTTCCATAATGCTGCGATCTCGCACCGCGTTGCTATTGCAAAATGTGCAATTCATTTATTGTTTTCTTTGGTAAGGCCCGTTAATGGTCTATTCTAGAGGAATAGCCATGGGTCTGGGGGTATTGTGAGGTCAAAAATCCTCTGAATCCAATTTCTGATTTCCTCCCATATTGGAGAGATCCGCAGGCAGGACCACAGCATATATAACAGGTCTGCCGATCCCTCGCACTGCCAAGGGCACAGCGGGGAGGATCCCGGCACGTACCTAGATAATTTCAGTGGGGAGAGGTACCATCTCATGAGGACTTTATATGCGTTCTCTTTGAGAGTGGTTCAGATGGAGCTCTTTGCAGTGGCCAAGTATATAGCGTTCCACTCCTCATCCTCCAGGGTCTCCCCTAAGTCTGATTCCCATTGGGATCTGAAGTACGGTACCTGTTGTCCTGGCCCAGTCGGACTGATCTCCTCTCCGTATAACTGTGATGTAAGTCCCTTCGTGTCGGTCTCTGCCAGACAGAGCTTTTCGAAAGTCGTCAAAGGGGAGTATGGGGAAAATTTATTATAAAATGCTCAAAGCTGGAGGTATCTAAAAAATACTGAGTGGGGTATATCTTTTTCTATATAAACACACAAATAATCAGCAAGGATTATATAAAGCCCCCTATAATTGCACTCTTGATAGGTGATATTATAAGGAAAATGTCATCTCATAGGAGGCCACTAAATAGCCTATTCCCTAGATAGGGTAAGCCGCAAAGGTCACACTCTAATGAAAATAAAAAATACTTTAATAAACAATATAAAAATTGACGAGACACCATAAAAATACATAAAAATGCATGGACTAAAATCCCCATATGTGTGGAGGCACGAAACTGGGCTGAGAACTAGCAATGTCCAAAGCCACAAATATAAACTGACAGAAGCTGTGTGAAGCTGCGTGATCCCACACAAAACGTGTTTGTAATTGCTTGTGCATATTTACCCATTGCATTATGCAATCATATCAGTTCCAGATTTTGCATGTTACATATCAATTGCTATATGCCTGTACCAGTTGCCATTCTATTATTTATTTATTTATTTATTTATTTATTTATTTAACTTTTTGCCATTATGCAATAACAACAGTTTATATATTTCACATATAAATCTGATATGGCTACACTGGCTGACAATATCCCCCCTTCCCCCTCCTCCCCCCCTTGATTCTTTATTTGTTATGTTTGGGGCTATAGGGGCCTATGCAGAGAGCAGCGCTATTTTAAAACTCACCATTTTTTGGAGAAAATCGCGCAGAAAACAGCAGAAAATGGCGAGTTACGAAAAACGCGCCAAATTTTTTTTTCTATTTCTAAAACTCGCCTCGCGGCTGGCGAGAACCTCCATCTCACCACTTTTAAAAATATCCTTATGCAGAGAGGCGCGAACGGCATCTAGCGGCTGTTCGCGCCAATAAAATGGCGCGATTGTCTCCTTTTTGCCTCGCCAGGAAAAGTTGGCAAGAAGCTGCCGCTCGCGGCCATAGCAAAGGAAAAAAAAAGGCGCGAATTTTTTTTAACACATTTCTGCAGCGCGCATCTCGCCAATTTAAACTCGCCACACGCATTCATGTTAAACATAGCAGAATTCGCACATTTCTGCATATGGAGAATAAAACTCTCCAAAAAAGCTACTTTTTATTAAACTCGCCATTTTTAAAATTCGCTGCTCTCTGCATAGGCCCCTAAGTGTTTCCCCATGATGCCTCTTTACATATGTTTAGGCATCCATCATCTGCCCCACCCCTCCAGGGAGGGTATATAAGGTCTGACCATATCATGTTGCTTACTCCTCCCCCTTGAGAAAGCACGCTGTGACGTCCGAAATGTAAGTCGGGTAACGCGTGATGCCATTACGTTGACGCCCACGCGGCTTGTGGCAGGAGGGAACAAATAGCTCCGGATACTTTTCAGGGCTTCATCTGTCGGCACGCTAGACGCGGGATACTAATGTCAGGTCGTACATTGCCTCACTGAAGGTTACCAAGCATTTACCATCCTTTATTGCTGTGTACCATACAGTATATTATTTATTTATTTTGGCATACAATCACACACGTTTTGTGTGGGATCACGCGGCTTCACACAGCTTCTGTCAGTTTATATTTGTGGCTTTGGACATTGCTAATTCTCAGCCCGGTTTCGTGCCTCCACACATTTGGGGATTTTAGTCCATGCATTTTTATGTATTTTTATGGTGTCTCGTCAATTTTTATATTGTTTATTAAAGTATTTTTTATTTTCATTAGAGTGTGACCTTTGCGGCTTACCCTATCTAGGGAATAGGCTATTTAGTGGCCTCCTATGAGATTACATTTTCCTTACAATGTCACCTATCTAGAGTGCAATTATAGGGGCTTTATATAATCCTTGCTGATTATTTGTGTGTTTATATTGTGATTTTCTCCTTTGTACCAGGTAGTTTATTTTCATGTTTCATGGTTGTCTGTTTGGTGAAGCGACGTGCCCCCTATGTATTTTATATGTTTTTTTAACCTGATGTGATCAAATGTTTTGACCTTTCTATTGTAACCCTCCAGATCTTTAATCCGTTTATATCCTTTCTGTTTCCAACTTGAGATATTACTGCCTGATAGGCCTGGTGCGAACATGGGAATATTCCATATGTGGGACATCATAGTGTGTCTTGTCGTGAGGGAGTGCCTCACCTTGGAAGCCTCCCAGATCGATAATGAGTTGGTCATTGAGGAAAGCGGTATGTCAGCGTACTTTTGCGCTTTTTTGGGTAACCAAATCAAGCTGCTAAACTCTAATGGGGAGCAAACAGTACTTTCCAGCTCCACCCACCTTTTCAATTTTGGATTGGATTGCCATTGAACAATTTGGCTTAATTGAGCCGCTTTGTAGTATGATAACAGGCAGGGTACCGCTAGGCCACCAGCCAATACAGGTCTTTTCATATTTCATTTGTTAACTCTCGGTTTTCTTCCTCCCCAGATAAATTTAGAGATTTCAGACTGAAGTGAGAGTAAGTCCTTTAGTCTGAGTGGCACTGGTAGCGTCTGGAAAAGGTATAGGATACGGGGGAGTAAATTAATTTTGACGCTATGTATCCTACCTATCCAGGATATCCTCTGGGATGCCCACTTGTGTACAGTAGATCAGTTTTCAGTGGCTGGATCAGGTTGGGATAATTAACCTTATATATGCCTTTGGCCTCTTTGGTGATATGGACTTCCAGATATTTGATATATTTCTGTTGCCAATTAAATTTGAAATTTAGTTTTAATAATTTCTCGGTATGTCTAGGGAGATTGATATTGAGGGCCTCGGATTTGAATTGGTTTATTTTGAACACAGAGATCCTCGAAAATCTGTCTAATAGATCAAATAGATTTGGAAGGGAGGTAAGGGGCTTTGTAATAATTAAGAGGATGTCATCTGCGTATAGGGCCGCCTTGTGAGATAGTGAATATGCGTTTAACCCCGAGATATCCGGATTGCCTCGAATTTGCGCCACCAGTGGCTCGATACATAGTGCAAACAGGAGAGGAGATAACGTGCACACCTGTCTCGTGCCACTCTTAATTTGGAATGGAAGTGAAGGATAGCCCTGATGTATGACCCTGGCGGTGGGGCCTGATTACAGCAAGAGAATCTCCCCACTCATCCGATCCCCAAAGCCAAATGCCGCAAGCGTCTCTTTCAAGTAGGGCCAGTCTATCCTATCAAAAGCTTTTTCTGCATCCAGACTTAACAACATACTTTGATTCTGATTTATATTAGCAAATTCTAACAGATCAAACAATCGTCAGGTATTATCCGCTGGCTGCCTCCCTTTAATAAATCCGACTTGATCTGGGTGCATAAGTCTGGGTAGGATGAGACATAACCTATTGGCCAGTAATTTTGCATATATTTTGATATCAGTGTTGACTAAAGATATTGGCCTGTAACTTTTGCAGTCCAGCAGATCCCTACCAGGCTTATGAATTAGAGATATAGACACCTGTAGCATCTCCTGGGGGATGGGAGCTCCTGCTAGAATCGCATGAAAGATATGGACCAGCCTTGGGGCGAGTAATTTGACAAATTTCATATAATATAGCCCCGAGAAGCCATCTGGCCCGGGGGCCTTTGATGGTTTATGTTGTTTGATGGCCTCTGATACCTCTTCAATAGAGAAATCCGCGCCCAGTGTCTCCATCAATCTCCCCAGATTTGAGCTGGCTAGGAAATCTCTCAGCGCCTTGCTGGTTTTCGTATTGTGTGCCATTTTCTCTCCATTATATAGAGATTCATAGAACGAACCAAATTCTTCTACTATTTTCTAAGGGTTGGCTGTGGGGGTACCGGATTTTAAGCGTATACATTGGATGTTATACTTAGATTGCGTGTCTCGTAACATACAGGCCAGCATCGTATCCGGCCTGTTTGCTTTTTCCTTAAACTTCCTCTTTGACCAACTCCAGTGAGTTATCTGCCCTGGAGGTTAATAACATATTTAACTCAATTTTGGTGTCTTTTAATTCTTGTAGGGTTTGAGAGTCCGGGCTGCTTTTGTGTTTTGAGGAGAGGGAATGTAATTTAGTTTGGAGCATGGCAATTTTAGAATCTCTCTCCCTTTTTCTTCTGGCTGTGATGCTAATTAATGTGCCCCGTAATGTTGCTTTGTGAGCCTCACATAATACTAAGTGAGATTCGACAGAGCCATAATTTATATGGAAAAGCTGGTCTATTTCACTACCTATAGTATCACAGATCTTGGGGATTTTTAGAATTGATTCATTAAGCTTCCAGTTCACCCCTGGTCTATCAGCACGAATATTATTGCACCTTAGCTCTATCGGTGCATGGTCAGACCATGAAATATCATGGATCCCAGCTCGGGAGACCATAGGAACCAGTTGACAGGAGACAAAAAAGTAATCGATTCTGCTGTAGGAGCCGTGTGGATGGGAGTAGAACGTATAGTCTCTATCTGCTGGGTGTAATTCCCTCCATATATCAGTTAGTTGGTTAGCTTTGAGGCCTCTGCGTAGTGAGGTTCCTACTCTCTTGCTGTCTGAACCCACCCCCCCCCTGATCTATCGAGGTGTGGTTGCATAACCATATTGATATCCCCTGCGAGCATGATGCATCCTCTAGCGGTGGAGTTCAAGATCCTGAAGAAATTATCAAAGAAGACGGCATCCTGCTCACAAGGGGCATAAACAGAGGCCAGCGTGATACACTGCCCACGAATTGTACCTACCAGACTGATAAAATGACCATCTATGTCTCGCTTGGTCGACTGAACTACAAACGGAATTTTATTACTGAACAGAATGGCCACTCCACGTTTTTTGACAGATGCTGTGGATAAGAAGACCTGGGAGAAATCTTTATCTAAAAATTTAGGAGCGCTACTCTTGCTAAAATGTGTTTCTTGCAATAGTAAGACGTCCGCTTGTTTTCTCTTGTAATCGGAGAAAGCTAACTTTAATTGATTGGGCTATTAAAGCCCTTTACGTTGTTAGATATTAGCGTTAACGCCATAATTTTGTGTGTGTAAAGAGTATCTCCTTATCGTCTTTCAGCTCACCACAGTTGTCGTCTCTCGGTTTTGGTTGATCTTCTCCCGTGGAACGTCTATTTTCAGCAGCTCCCGTGTCCCGCCAGGACTGACACCTGCCCTCACTGGGGGAGGGAGGGGAGGGGAAGGGGGGACCAGGAAGGGAAAACAAAACGTGGGAAAATACGAAAGGAATAAAACAAAATACAGAAAATAAATTAAAAACAGATGTAAAATTAACCATAAGAGAAAATAACTGTGTATCAAGAGTTCGTCTCGGTGTACCCCGAGTGCAGCTCTTATGCCCTAAGGGCCGGTCATTTGATCCCAACCTGAGGCGCTGACGTCCTCCCCAACCTGGAACTGACCGCCCTGGGACTTGTCTGTGGCCCTGTAACGTTAAGGGCCAATAATTGAAACACATGCACGACGCCGGGGGCAAATCCCACCGGCGCATTTCCATCAAACAACTTACGTAATAACCTCAGCATAACTTTTGAATAACTTAACATTTAAAACTGCAGCCTGGACTAGTTTGCTGCCACATAACATGTAATATAGACAGCACTATATCGAGTAGGGTAAAGAGAACAATAACTGTTGGTTGTGTCCCAGCCCGCCTGCCCCTCCATGTTAGATAAATATCTCTGGATGTGTATGGTTCCAACCCACTATGAGTTATAGACCTTCTTTACTTCCCTATTGTTTGTCTATTACCCATTATTTAACTCATATTTAATAACCGACATGTACAGTAACATATAACAGCCATTTCTTAGTAACCAATAATCCGCGATCAACCATCTTCCTTACATATATTCGTGTATATTCGTTTTCTGTGTATAATCAACGCAATTATCCTTGCTGTTACAATACTATTCTAGTAACTGATTAACTTGTATTTATTTCTAATAGTATGTATCTACATATGTAGCTATGTGTATAAACAGTTATCAATGTTTACCTTTGTCCTCTATGATATCTATATATCTATGTCTATCTATGTTAATTTATTTATTTGTGCTGGTAACTCCTAAACCGTAGTCACTCAGCAGGCTCGTCTGGAACATTATCTAGATCGTATCTATCCTGAACGACCTTACTATAAACTGGTGTCTATAAACTGATTATATAACTAACTAAGTGACCTCTTACCTGTTCCACCACCCTCCTACTAGATCATGAAAATAACAGCTAACTTAACTAACTACCAACGGTTAACCCCGTTTGACTTGCCTCCCCTGGCCTTATGTGGGCATTGCGTAACCTGGGGCACGAGCCAAAATAGAAGTGGGGACAGGCAGCCATTCACTCCCCCCCTCACCCCCCCCCCCCCCGGCTGTGCTTCAGAACTCTCTTTATTTTGGTTGGTGTCGACTGTCACCCGTTGTCTCCCTCCACCCCGGGAGTTCCATGCGCGAGGGCCACCCCCCCACCTCCGCTCCCCCCCTCCTCCCTCCCCCCCCTCTCCCCCCTCCTCCTCCTCTCCCCCCTCCTCTCCTCCTCCTCTCCTCCTCCTCTCCTCCTCCTCCTCTCCCCCCTCCTCCTCTCCTCCTCTCCCCCCCACCTCCGCTCCACCCCGCCACTTTTTTTTAATGCCATGGGCACAGCCAGGCCCCCTGACTCACCGGGCCAAGGACACCAACCCCAGAAGACCCGTCCTTTTGGCAGCCCTGCACACACAGTAAATATAAAAGGTGCATATAATACACATTATTACCCTGACTGGTGTATTATCCCACCCATTATTATGCACCAACTGAAACATGAAAGTGTTACATCTGTCTGTATATGTGCATATATGTTGTGTGTCTAATTATATAATACATGCATAGTATGTATAGTGTACGGTATGTGTGACGTGTGCACATCTGTGTATGGTGCGTGTATCTGGTGTGCGCATCTATACACAGGCGACATGTTTTATCCGAGCACGGCTAGCACCGCAAGCCGGGGGATGCCCCGGCGTGCTAGCCACACTCCCTCAGCGTGCCGCGCATCACCGATGCGCGGTCACGCGTCATCGGGTGCCTGCGCCCCCTGCACGCGCGTCCAGGGCTCCCCGAGGGAGCCCTGGTGTCCCGCGATGTGGGGGACGGCGGCAGGGGGTTCCGGGGGGACCCGGCGGACCCGGCAGCGGGAGGGAGAAAGCCCCGATTGGAGGGCGCTCCTCCGCAGCTTCGGCGCGCGCCCGGCACCCTCCGGCGCGCGCCAGGTTACTGCTGCAGCCGAGAACGGGCAAATGCTCGAATAAACTCGGCCGCAGCAGTATATGGTGCACGTATTTGGTGTGCGCATCTGTGTATGATGCATGTATCTGGTGTGCGCCTCTGTGTAGGGTGTGTAAATATGGTGTGTTAGCTGCCTGGTTCTTGTGCCAGTTTCTTGGGCTTGCCCACAAGCTAAAATTTGCCAGCCTGCCCCTGCAAAAGACACAGCTAATTTATTAAATACAGTGGCTTCTTCCAGACTGCATCAAAGCACCTTGCATACAGCGTTTTCTAATGCCACTTAGTAATTCTGCCCCTAAATGTTGGGATGTGACATTATGACGAGCAGAGCACAGTACAATGGGTGATAAAATACAAAAACATAAAATAACAGGCTTCTTAATCATACAGAAAATGTACACATTGATACCATAGGTAAGTTTCAAATGTCTTTATAAAGGGTTACAAAAAAAAAAAAAAAGAAGTCAATGCTTTTAAACCAGCTACGAATTTTATATAATATAATTTCCTTTTTATAAAGAGAGAACAAAAGTCAGATATTTAATTGACTTAGTATTTTTAATTGGATTCCATTAAACATTTTTGTTATTTAAGTCAGTAAGGTTTGTCTTGCAGGTACAGTATTAGAAGAGATTCAGCATGGTTTGCCAAACTGTGGAGATGGAAATGAAGATACTGTATGGTTTGAAAGACGCCCACCTAACACAAGTTACAATTTACTTAATTTGAAGTATTCCTGCTGTTAACAAACTATTAGTAAGTCTTAAAATGTGCTGTAAATAAGTGAAAAGACAAATTTAAATGTTGTTTATTACTGAAACAAAAGTTTCAATTACAAACTCTTATGAGAAAAGTTTATAGGTGTAGCCAGGTCCTCCTTGTTCCTCATTGATCCCCCTTACATCCACTGTGGCTGGGGAGGTGCGCGGGTGCACCCTGCGAGAGTCGGGCGTTGCGGTCAGTTGGTGGGGCGAACGGGTCGCCGGAGTTCCTTGGCGGGACGCCGGTAAGGGTGCTGCCATTTTGGAATTAGTCTTGCATGCGCAGAAGCACTCGCGCATGCGTAGTCAGATCACAGTTGTGGCGGCCATTAGAGATAAGCTCCGCAAGGGGACTACAAGACCCAGCATGCCCCAGGGCATGCGCCATGTGGCGCAGCACAGCCAATAGGGCTGCAGCACAGTAGGGGAGATAGTAAGGATACATTTGGCGTGCTCTGGGCGACCACTCCAGTCGGAATAGGGACGCAGAGGGGAAAGGTAGTGTCTGGGTGCAAATGGCTCCCAGACTAGGCCAGATACCCCCTTCAGGCCCCAGCGAGGACCGGACTCACACCAGATTGTGGAGGACTGATAGGACTACACGCCGGCGCACACTAACACAAGCACGCAAAGGGTTAATACAATCAGCTACTGCACACCTGCGATACTCTCTGCCCCTACCTATCAGTGGACAGTCTATGTCTAATTACTCACTGTTCACAGACTTGTGCTGCTCTCTCATTGGCTATATGATCCTTATATGCTCAGCCTTCATCAAGCAAATTGGCTGAGCATAAACTTTGTATATGTTACGTTGTGCTTGCCTCAAGCATCCTGCTGCCCTGTTGTTGCTCTGTGCATTCTGTCTTGCTCTCTTGTACCTTTTGACCTCAGCTTGTACCTGGACCCCTGCCTTCTCTACCCCTGGACCCTGGCTTCACACAACGACCATCCAACTTTTCCAATCCTAGACCACGGCGAGTATCACGACCATTCCGACCTCTCCTACCCTGTCCCGGCTACAAGACCTTCACTCTGAACTCCGGACGTGGTTACACGGTTGTAGGTTGGTGTTTACCAATATCCCCACCTCAGCCTCACGGTCCCATCCTGTTTGTGTTGAGCACTCGTTACAAAGGGATGCATAGGGGTAAGGTAGTGTCTGGGTGCAAGTGGCTCCCAGACTAGGCCAGATACCCCATTTAGACCCTAGCTAGGCCCCCGACTCATGCCAGATTGTGGCTGCTAAAGAGAAAGCCCATAGCTAGGGACATTACCCCAGTAGCTGCCTATAGTCAGAGTATAGCACCGGTAAGACGCCACGCAGTGATTGCGGCCTGTGGTCTGGGACCAGACCACCTACATACAGAGACTCTTAAAGGGTGATACCCTCCAACTGGAGTTCACCCCACGCAGAGGCGGACGCCTTCACGGATGACGATATCGCTGGATCAATGGATCCTTGATTGTTATTTAGCAGCACCCGGGTACCGGAGTACCCGGGCAAGTACCTCACCTAAGTGCACCAACAGTTCACGTGGTAGCACTACTGCATACACAATTGGGTGGGCCAGGACATTGGGAAAGGACATCAGGGTATTGGTGCCAAGAACCTATTGTACTTTGGGGACTCTCACTTGGTGTATTGGGGTTGTATATGTTATATACTGTGTGGTACAGGCTGCCACTATATACATAGTGAAATGGAGAAAGAATCCGGCGCTACTGAAGACGGCAAAAAATCCAGACAAAATCCGATATGTGTAGATGAACTGGCTTTATTCCGACATGGCACACACAAAGAACACAGGCTACACCTCAGCCTCCCCCTCAACGCGTTTCATGCTATGGAGCAGCGCTTCGTCTTGGAGTGGGGAGGTGAGGTCTGAACCAAACATTTAATTAAAAAAGCCCGCGAACAGCGGACTGATTCACCTGACGTTATTCACATGCACCTGTGTGACTAAATGTATAGTTAAGTAGTCCACAGAGATACTCACAATACCAAATAAAAATACTTACTGCTGCGGCCACTTTTATTCTAAAACATCACCGCTTTTTTCCTGGCTTTTTTCTCGAATGCGACGCACTTCACCGTGTGCATGCCGCATTCATGTTGCGTTCTCAGCCGCGGGTCATGCGCGGTTGACGCGTGGTTGATGCGTTTATTGAGAATGGTTCGGATTTAATAGGTTGCAATTCTTCGCGTGTCCGCTAGATGGCAGATATTCATGAATTGTAATGCGCATGCGCTTCAGTAATGTGTCGACTTGCAGGTGTTTCGTTTAAAAAAGATACCACAGTGTGCTATTGTAAATTGGCCTTGAGACTGAAGGAAGAGGTTGCAATAATGTATCAATTTAGGCTTTTCATATTAAAGAAAGACAAAGACCAGTTCCGGTTACAGTATTCTCCAGAGACCCGCCGCCATGAGTGTTCAAGTGCAGCCCATTTTCCAAAAACCCGACAGAAGTTACGCATATTTGATATGGGCTGCGATTAATGCAACAGATGATAAGATGACAACAATTGTTCAAATTTATCAGTATTTTATCGAAAACTATGACTTTTACAAATTTTCACCAGCTCCTCATGTGTGGAAGCGTGCAATAAGGAAAAGGTTATGTAGCGATTCATGTTTTTATCGTATTGAGCCACAATTTATTGGAGGGTATTGGTGTGTATCACCGGCTTTTTCCTGTATCTATGATCATGCAGACGGCAAAAGGCGAAAGGTCGTGTTAAAACCAACTAAGAAATGACAGTCGCTGCCAAGCAATGCGCTAGCACCAGCACCGGCTTCCAATAACGGTCCCACCGTCAGTGACAACCCTCGCTTTCTGTCCAGCAAGCCTGAGCCGGATTTTGCGTGCAGTTTCGATCAAGCTTGCATGTACCTAAGCCATTTTCAGCTGACTGATGTAGTAGTCCCGCTGCCAACTATCAACGTGTATGATCAAGAACGCTGGACTGGCAGTGGCCCGGCTCCGGCACCAGCTGAATGGGAAATTCTATGGTGAGTATTGTTGCCGTATTATTTTCTGTGTTTTTTTTATTTTGACAATACAGTATCAATATCGGTGCGATTCAAAAGTCAAGCGATTCTCCTATAAGCAATATCATTGGCTGAGCGGCTTCTACAGTACTGCAGATACTGAAAAATTGGTGGAACGCTAGGCGCATGCGCATTGGAGCCTTCTTGAAACGCATATGCGTGTCATTGCATCGACGGTAGGCGTGTGCGCATGTGAACAGGAGACGCCCCCCGAGAAAATTATTGGTGGGACTGACTGGGAACTTCTTTAGGGGACTGACCATTACAGTAAAACTTTTCTTTTTGTTTTTCCTCAGAAAAGAAAACGGCTAATGGAGGGATTTCAATGGATAATATCGCATTGTGTAACAATGTCTGCACATTGCTGAATCGGATTTAAAAAACAACGTACCTGAGTCTACAATTTAGTGGCCGTTGTTATTGATTAGGATAGAATACTGTACCTGAAACAGTTTGCTGATGTTTTCCGACCGTAAAGTATACAATACTTTTTTATATACAGTATACTGTGTAATAAACCTGAAAAAATAAAAAGTATGCATTTATTCTACATGTATTACAGTACATACAGTATGTGTCTTCTATACAGTGCCAGTACATACAGTACAGTACAGTATGTGTCTTCTTTTTGTTTTAATACTCTTGTACTGAGCATGCCTACAGTATACAGTACAGTATGCCTGGACAGTAGTGTACATTCTAGAAACACTGTATTTTGTTACAGTATCAAAGGAGCCAATGGAACAATTTAAAACAAATCAACATGTTCTTTTATTTGTGGAGTAAGTACAAAAACATTTATTTAAAAATACTGTACAATGTAAAAACATTTTATGTGCACGGAAATTCAAAACATCAACAGGTGTATGGTTTACTGCTACAGTAGTGAAAACATTTATATATAGAAAGTATGGTTTACAGTCACATGTTATAAAAACAAATTCTTTATTCATAAAATATACAAAACACAACATCTCCTTTATTAAAGAACGGCAAGTCAAAACATATACAGTGGAATGGTGTGAAAAACATTCTGCACTACTACAGTCCTCGAGGGCAGCAAACAGGCCTGGTTTTCAGGGTAATCTTTGAAAACCGTGCCTGTTTGCGGGCCTCAGGGACTGGAATTGTGCAGATCTTGTGTACAGTAAATACAAACATTTTTTTATTAATACAAGTTAAAACACACAACATCTCCTTTATTTAAATACAGCAGGTCAAAACATGTACAGTACCGTACAGTACAGTTGAGCTCAACAGTATGGTCTTACCTGTGATTAAAAAAAATCTTTATTCATAAAATACAGTATACAAAACGCAACATCTCCTTTATTAAAGAAACATATACAGTGGGATGGTGTGCAAAACAGTCAGTCAGGCCTGCACCACTACAGTCCTCGAGGGCAGCAAACAGGCCCGGTTTTCAGGACAACCTTGAAAACCGGGTCTGTTTGCGGCCCTCGGGGACTGGAATTGTGCAGGTCCTGTGTGTCTGTACAGCAAGTTAAAACATTTCTGTATAAATACAAGTTAAAACACACAACAACATCTCCTTTATTTAAGTACAACAGGTCAAAACATGTACAGTACAGTTCAGCACAACAGTATGGTCTTACCTGTGATTAAAAAAAATTCTTTATTCATAAAATATACAAAACGGAACATCTCCTTTACACAAGAACAACAAGTCAAAACATTTGCAGTGGGATGGTGTGCAGAACAGTCAGGCCTGCACCACTACAGATAGAGAAGTCCTGCGGGAGGTAAGTGGAGCACAGCAGAGCAAATGCAGGGGCTGAACACCAAGGTGAATAAAAGTCCTTTATTGCATGATCGACATCATGGTAAATGGTAAGTAAAAATCTCTTACGCGTTTCAGGCGTCTGCCCTTTATCATAGAGAACTCTTTGATAAAGGGCAGACGCCTGAAACGCGTAAGAGATTTTTACTTACCATTTACCATGATGTCGATCATGCAATAAAGGACTTTTATTCACCTTGGTGTTCAGCCCCTGCATTTGCTCTGCTGTGCTCCGCTTACCTCCCGCAGGACTTCTCTATCTGACTATCATCAGCATGATGCACGCCAAAGGAACAGCCGACCCCTGCTAACCGTGAGTACCCCAGTCCGCTCACCTGCGTTCTGGGGCTAATGTTCCTTGTACCCCCACATCTCCTAGGGGGACATTATACTGTTCTTAGGTAATCAGATATTTTTCACTGATTTCACCGCTAGACACAGGTCCCGCCCGCTACAGAGGAGAAAGGGTTAACTGTATGGAACACACGGTATACATGCTTTAGAAGACGGCTTCTCCAACTTGTTATTTATTGTATGACATATACCTACAATTACTTCTACAAGGAATACCATATAACTGAGCACGGTACTGGGGATCCTTTCCCTATTTTTCACTGCACCACTACAGTCCTCGAGGGTCCGGTTTCAGGACAACCTTGAAAACCGGGCCTGTTTGCGGCCCTCCGGGACTGGAACAAAACATTTACTAAAAATTTTCAACAGTTGAACACTCACTCAAATGCGTACCCCACCATATTTTCCTTCCATGGCCGATGCCTTGCATGGCGCAAAACGCCATTAATGCAGTCTTGAATGCCTTTCATTACAGGATCTGTAATTGAATAAAAGCGCTGCAATTCCTCCAGAATGGTCTTTCTTAAATTGTCTGGAAGCGCCTTTTTTACGCAATTTCCTTCGTAGTTCACTCTGAAGGCCCAGTCGCAGTACAACGAGTAGGGCACATGGTGCTTAAAAATGTACAAGGCATACTTGTGGGGTGCACCAGCACTCATCACCCTATACTTCTCCCTGAGTACCGGTGGCAGATCGCGCAGGGGGATGTTGGGCACCGTATCGATGCTAGCGAATGTAGGTCTTCTGTGAGCGGGTGTGCTTGAGGTGATGGGCGAGGGTAGGTTGTCTGGGAGGAAGCTTTCCTCCTGTCTTGCTTGCTGTGTTGTCTCCTGGCGTGGACTTGACTGGGTTGTCATGTCCTCCTCAACGGCATACATGTACTCTACATCTTCTGGTTGAGGGGGTGCTCTTGGTGATGGAAGGGTGTCGATGCTCCCATTCATCACATCCATGCCACCCTCCTGCTCCGGCGTCGGGGAAACAGGGGCATGAACACCGAGCAAATTATGTATACCGCTATGTCATCCTCTATCTTCTCCATCCGTCGATCCATCCGTTGATCCATATGTAGCATCCGTTGCTCCATATTTAGCATGGTCTCAAGAAGCATATCTATCTTTCTCAGAGTCCATGGGGATAGCCACACTTATCCCATTCAGCATCCGGTCTAACGAGCTGCTTCTTGTGCATGGCGTGTGGACATCTGGGTGGATGGGTGCTACGGAGGATGAGATGGGGGTTCTATGGAGAGAAGCGGCAGTGTCGTCGAAGAAGGGTGGAGGAGGTGACCTGTGGATATCCGGGAGAGGAGAAGCGGCAGCATCGTCGAAGAGGGATGGAGAAAGTGACCTCTGGATTTCTGGGCGAGAAGCAGAGTCGTCTAAGCGCAAAGGAGAAAGTGACCCGTGGATTTCAGAGGCACCAGTGGCAGCGTCGTCGGATAGAACTGGAGAAGATGGCCTGTGGGTTTCCGGGAGGGCGGCGGCAGCAGCATCGAGGACGAGGAGTGGAGAAGACGGGCTGAAGATTTCCGGGACAGCGGCGGCAGAGTCGCCGAAGCGTATGGGAGGAAGTGGTCTGCGGGTTCGATGGGTTGGCTGCCATTTGTTTTGCGTGGAGTGTACATCACCGAATTTCTTCTTGACATAATAAGGCTGACGTCTATTAAAACCCTTAGCCTTTGGGGTCAACAGAAGGTTTTCTTTATTGGCCTTAGTCTGTCGCTTTGGCCTTGGCGTGGAAACGGCAACCGCCTTTCGCTTTTCCTGCGTCCATAGAATTGGGGTTGATCCATGGAAGCAGATGGCACAACGCAGTATCTGGACAAGGGCAATTTCAGATAAAGATCATCGAGTGGTGGGCTATGCAAAGTGCGTAACCTTTTATGCATGGCGGCGAGGTACAGGTGTTGAAAGTGGGCGTACTCTAATGTGAGTCATTACCGTATAAATACACCATCCATTTTGTGGATTCACTGCACATTGAATACACATTGACTAAAAATCGTATATACATTCTTGTGTTTGTACTGTATTTATTTCTACTCGCAGCAATGCCTGTTAAAAAGATTTCAAAGGATCTCAGCATGCGAATTAAGGAGATGTACACGAGCGGACACCGAATTGCCCCTATCCAACGCTGGTTAGCTACTTCTGGCCTCGTTGTGCCAGAAACCACCGTGAGCTATCATGCACACGGAAAAAACAGAGAATGCAAAATGGCACCAAGGGTAACTAACGCTTAAGTATATTTATACAACTTAAATTTTAAATTTTTTTTATATAAAATATTGTACTGTGGATCTACAGTACTGTATCTAATATTTTTGCTATTTCTGTAGATTTATATCACAACAGTATATATATTTTGTATATTTATATTACAACAGTATATATATTTTGTATATTTATACTACAACAGTATATATTTTGTATATTTATATTACAAAAGAACATATATTTTGTATATTTATATTTATATTACAAGAGTATATATATTTTGTATATTTATATTACAAGAGTATATATATTTTGTATATTTATATTTATATTACAAGAGTATATATATTTTGTATATTTATATTACAAGAGTATATATATTTTGTATATTTATATTTATATTACAAGAGTATATATATTTTGTATATTTATATTACAACAGTATATATATTTTGTATATTTAAATTACAACAGTACAGTATATATATTTTGTATATTTATATTACAACAGTATATATATTTTGTATATTTATATTTATATTACAACAGTACAGTATATATATTTTGTATATTTATATTACAACAGTATATATATTTTGTATATTTATATTACAACAATATATATATATTTTGTATATTTATATTACAACAGTATATATATTTTGTATATTTATATTTATATTACAACAGTATATATATTTTTTATATTGCTGCATATTGATACTGTTGAACTGTGCTGTAATGCTGTGCTTGTGGCCTACTGCACTGTAACTTAACGGATTGTTTTTCTTTACATTGTAGGGAGACAACGCTTCTCGTGGACAAAATAAGTGAGGAGAATGATGAGAGGAGTGCATTAAGGGTCAAATACACTCTGCAGGAAAATCACAATCTCACTGTATCCGAGACCAGCATAAAGAAGATGAGACGCAGCATTGGATGGAAATATGGACGTGTGAAATATGGACGTGTTAGTACTGGACAGTACAGGAGGAAAAAGTGTTGTTTAGGAAACTCTACTGTACCGCTAAAATTATTTATTCCATGTCATTACAGAGCGTACCGCATGATAAGGGACGTAAACAAAATAAAAACAGTGGTCCAGGCCCAGACATGGATCGACAGTGGGGAAACTTTCCAGGATTGCATCTTCACTGACGAGTCTACTGTGTCGCTGGAGAGATTTGCAACCTTTGCATTCCACAAAAAAGGTCGCATATCTATGAAGCCGAGGCCAAAACACCCTGTGAAGCTGCATGTGTGGGGTGCCATCTCTAGGCATGGACCACGATGCTTTGTCATCTTTGAAGGTAAAATATATCAAATATAATGTAGCCTTATGCACTGTACTGTACTAGTGTAGCCTTACTGTATGCACTGTACTGTACTATTGTGCAGTTTTTTGAGCACTTTTCTTTTCTTGTTATAGGAATCATGAATAAAGCTTTCTTCCAAGACAAAATTGTGCCTGAGATAGTGAAATACATCACACGCGAGTTCCCGGATGGTCACCATTTCTACCAGGACAACGATCCGAAGCACACCGCGTCAACAGCGCATATCCTTGAGTGCGGTATCAACTGGGTGAAGACGCCAGTGGAGTAAGTGCGGTAACCGTGTCTCATTTTTTCCCCACAGTTTTTACTATGTACTGTATCTCTTAAACTAATTGTCCTATATTTCCAATGACAGATCGCCAGACTTCAATCCGATCGAAATGGTCTGGCATCAGCTGAAGGACCATATCCGGAAAGTGGTGAAACCCTCCAAAAAGGACGAGTTGGCTTAAGGCATAATGAGTTTTAGGAACGATGTACTCACCGTGGAACGCTACAATAAATATATAGACCATATTGCGACTGTGTTGCCCATTGTGATCGCGCGTAATGGGCAAGCATCAGGAAAGTAGTACTGTACTGTAGTATTGTAAGTACAGTTTGATACAGGTAAGTATGGCACAGTACATACAGTACATATATACAGTAGTTCCAGTATAGACTAGTTTGACAGTACTAATTGCATACACAATGCCATAATGCCATAATACAGTATGCACCTACAGTAGAGTACAGTAATTGCTCAATTTTTTTCTTTCCAGAGAGAGCAGCACCAGCCATCTTGTTACATACTGTAGTATTTAACTGTAGTCAGAGTATACAGTAGTTCCAGTATAGACTAGTTTGTCAGTACTAACTGCCTACTAACTGCTCAATTTTTTTCTTTCAAGAGAAATCAGCACCAGCCATCTACAGTAGTACTACACATCACACAATGCCATAATACAGTACGCACATAACTGCACTAATTTTTGGTTTTCTTGTCGTTTCAGGAAAAAAGGATGGCCTGGGGGGAGGTGCGGTGTTGTGTGCAGTCTAATCTGTTTGTACAGTCAAATGTACAGTATATAAACAGCAGTAATGATGTACACAAAACCTCTCCTCTCTCAATGAGCTACTGTACTGTACACAGAATGAGGAACAAGATAAAGAAGGAAAAAATTATATTACTATATATATATATATATTATACATTATATATTATTAAATAATATTCTTATAAATGTGCATTATTCATGTTTATCCATGTTTTACAAATGTTTTCTAAATGTTTATCCAATTTCAATCTGCCAGAAGAACTTAATAAAGACTGCATTATGTTTTATGCATGATTATTTTTATATTTGTATTTTTTGGTTCCTGATAAAATAAAATAAATATTTATTTACATTACTGCTAATCATAATCATTGACAACACCCCCCCTCCCCACACCTACAGGACACCAATGAATAAGAATGAATGACAAAACAACATGAATCAGTTAATGGTTTTTTTAACTCTCAATTCTCACAATGCTGTGCAAATCAGATTTACATTTCAAATTCGAGAAGGGATTTTCCAAAGCGTTACCGTAAACAAAGCCTCAAAGGGTTGGGGGGGTTGGGTGAGTCATGCGTTAGCTCCCATCTTAAAGAGGATTACATGCAGGCGCAGTGAAGTGATTAACGCTCGGCTAGGGCCGGATTAAAACACAATGACTAGCTTCAGAAAATGAATGACTCTGTGGAGGGGGGGGGGGGAGTTGGGTGAGTCATGCGCAGTAAGCAGCTAGATCCCATCTCAAAGAGGATTACATTCAGAAAATTAATGACTCTGTGGAGGTGTCTGTCGATAAGAATTTGTGTGTGCGTGGGGGAGGGATGAAGGATTAGTTGTGCAGCAGTTCAAAGAAATTACATAGAGTAGAGTACAGTAATTTCAAAAGGCAGTCCATCATAATAATTTGATCCCTACACCCCCAAATACAGTACATAAAAAGCACACAAATCAACCATGTGCAGTCAAACGCACAGGGTCGCAGTCAAAAGCTACCGCACAGATTGAATATCATAATATCAAGATTGTTTTTGCTGGCGCAGGCTTGTAGATAAAATAACAATTAAAAAATTATAATTAAAAAAAAAAATTGTTTGGGCACTCAAGCAGTGGTGGGTGAAGTTACAGGCGCATGAGCAGTAATCAACTAGCTCCCATCCGAAAGAGGATTACACACAGGCGCATAGAGAGGTGATGCTCTGTGCAAATCAAATTCGAGAAGGGATTTTCCAAAGCGTTACCGTAAACAAAGCCTCAAAGGGTTGGGGGTTGGGTGAGTCATGCGCAGTAAGCAGCTAGCTCCCATCTCAAAGAGGATTACACGCAGGCGCAGTGAGGCTTTGTAGCTCGGCTATGGACGGATTAAGAACACAATATCAAGATTCAGAAAATTAACGACTCTGTGGAGGGGGGGGTTGGGTGAGTCATGCGCAGTAAGCAAATAACTCCCATCTCAAAGAGGATTACACGCAGGTGCAGTGAGGCTTTGTAGCTCGGCTATGGACGGACAAAGAACACAATGTCAGGATTCAGAAAATTAATGACTCCGTGGAATTTCAAATCCTTGAGCTAGCCTTGTGTGTGTTAGTGGGGGAGGGGGCTACAGGGTACAGCTGCATGAAGTTCAAAGATAATGACATACTGTACTATAATTTCAGTATGTACAGTAAAAAGCACACAAATCAGCCATGTGCAGTCAAACGCACAGGGTCACAGTCAAAAGCTACAGCACAGGTTGAATATTGTAATACAGTATCAAGATGGTTTTTGCAGGCTTGTGGAGAAATCTTTTTTATAATAATAAAAAAAAAAAATGGAATGTGATTGAAACCAGACACACGTTCAAAGGAATTGTGTGGGAGAGATGTACTGCATTGTAGAAAAGATAAGAAGTTGAAATACCCTGCAGTGCAGTTAATTATCCTGAGCGAGGAGAGAGCGCTGTATATGCCGAAATGTGACACTGTTACTGTACTGTACACACCTATGTGTTTCAACAATTTTCAAATGAGACATACTGTACAGCAGCACAGCACTGCAAATGCATGTATACTTTAAATATGAAAATTTTCAATTACTACGCGCGCACACACAGACTGTGTACTGACGTAGGTTGAACCGCGAAGGTATTAGACTTCCAAGACAACAGGTCGCAAATGCCCCCCTGAGTTTTTACACGACATTGCAGTACTGCAGACAGCAAGAATAAAATGCTAATATCACGAGCGCTAAAATAACGCAATTCACTCCGGGCAAAAAAAGAAAAAAACGCAAATAATCGGGTTTATCTGAGAGCCGCGGATCTAGCCGATTTAGACTCAGGTCGGCCGCCACTGTATTCAAGTATAGATTAAATTATCATGCTTATAATGTGAGAGGTATAAAGATATACATAAGTATCTATATTACCTAGACTATCTAAAGGTGCAGTGTTTGATTAGGGTTTGTTAAAACCATAGCAACATAATCTAGAGGCTAGCAGATAGAAATACTTACAACAGTGACACAAAGTAAATGTAATTCAAATCTTAAATAAAGTTAAACCATGATGAATTGGCTATATATAACTAAATCTTGAACTTGAATAATTGTGTCAAGAAATAAAGGATTGAATCATAACTTTTGGGTCAAAGGAAGAAACAAGTGGATAGGAAAAGGAAGGAGGGGATGGTAGGAAGAAGAAGAGAGGGGGAGGGGAAGGAAGGGAAAGGGGAAGGGAAAAGGAGGGGGGAAGAGAAAGATGAAGGGGAGAAAGAGATAAAAGTGATGAAAATGAAGGGGAAAAAAGAAAAGAAGAAAAGGAAAGGAGAGAAAAATAGAAACAGAAACCAGAAAAAAAAAAACAGCGGGCATAAGCAATGAAACAATCATATTAAATAACCCAATAAAAAATGGAGGAATGAGGGGCGTGGCCAGGAGGCTGAGCGAGTCAGCCGCAGATTGCTCTGCTCTCCCAAAAAAACAACACAAGAGCCGAAGAAAACCCCTTAAAATCAAGGATAAAAAATAACAAAGGCCACTCACGGGTCTAGGAAACAGACGGAGGGGTCTCTGGACAGCCCCAACCATGATAATCAGGAGAAAGTCAACAGCCCACGGGTCCTCCCTTTGCCTCCTGGGAGATCCAAGATGGCCACCGGGATCGCGTGGCAGAGGTAAACCACCGATCTCAGAGCCCCACAAAGGAGAAGGAGGTAGGGGGGAACCCTGCAATCAAAAGGCAGGGACTCACGATAGCCCTCTCCCGACCACCACCGCGCCTTACCTTGCCGGCCAGAGATGCGCTGCTGCAGCAGACAGGGTGGGGGTCGCCGCCCCCACCCCCTCACACAACCATCCCCACGCGCCCATGATCTGACGGCTGCCGACCAGAGGTGAGCTTGACCGGAGCAGGTACCTTCCCGTGTGGCTCCGGGGCCCTGTGAGCTCCTTGGGAGGGGGGGGGTGATCAAAGGGAAAGAGACTCACCGTTCGGTGCAGTCCTGCTGGGATGCGGCCGGTGTCCATCTTGGTCCACCCAGCCTGCACAAACAGTGCTGAGAGGTGGCCGGTGGCCATCTTGGTCCACCCACAGCACTCAATACATCTGAAAGTGCTAATGAAAACCACTCACTCTCCCTCTCCTACAACTTACCCTTATTGTGAGCCCCAACATCTTCTATAAACCTCCCACTGGTGCCAAGGAACAAAGGCTCAATTAAAAGCAATCATGGAACTGCTACCAATGTGTGTGTGATCAGGACTCCATAGGAATGAGGGGGCTTATTCCAACTTAATTTTTTTTTTTTTTTTTACATCACCTAAATATACTCAGCTCTATTCAAAGCCAAAAACTTACTAAGTAAAAACAACAAACATGCCATCCACTAAACAAAAAAAACCGGCGGCCCGGCGTGAGGCATCCCTTTTCTTTAAAAACAAAATACCAAAGATCAAGAAGCATCTACCGCAGGCGGAGACGCAGACTCAGATCTAGACTCTGGAGAAGAGCCGGACGCTCCACTTAACCGCAAAGAAATGATGGTGTTTGTACAAGAACTAAAAAGCTCTTTCCACTCTGAGATGCAGAGCTTCCGCCGCAGCATCAGAGAGGAGATTGCGTCCATAGGAGACCGCATTGTGGACTTGGAGGAGAAGGTGGATAACACCGCCCTTGCACAGGAGACCCAAGCGCAAGATATCGAGGAATTAAAAACTCAAGTCAAAACGATTTTCGATAAACTGGAAGATACGGAGAAACGGTCAAGACGCAATAACCTGCGGATCAGAGGTATCCCGGAAGAAGTGGACAACGCCCAATTGGACGCATATTTCCCTCGGCTTTTCATGTCCCTGTTACCCGAAACATTGGATGAAAAACTTCAGATGGACAGAGCCCATAGGCTTCCTAGACCGAAAGGCCTAGATCCAGCAAAGCCACGAGACGTGATCACACGCCTACACTATTTCCGTATTAAAGAGGAAATATTGAGAGCCGCTAGAATCACCCCAAAGATCGAGCAGGATAATGTTCCACTCCTCATCTTCCTGGACTTGGCTCAAACCACGCTAAACAAGCGGAGAATGTTTGCGCAGATCACCAACTCACCGCGGAACAATAAAATCCGCTATCGCTGGAGTTTGCCGTGCAAAATATTGTTCACTTATCAAGAGACGATGTACATTCTACTCTCACCAGAAGAAGGTGAGGAAAAACTACGATCATTGGGCTTACTCGAACCAGAGGATCCGGAGGCCTCTCAAAGGCCTCGTCATTCACCCAAGGCACAACGCCAGGCATGAGTGAAAACACCAACATCTGGCCGAGCAAAGACCCAACCCACTTGAAGAACTAGAGCTGGATACTTACTTAACTCCCAGTTAATATGGCAGACAAGCCAAGTTACCCACCAGTTCGAGTCATTCAAAGTTTGATAATCAGTTTGAACTAACCCGAACACTTAAAGGGACTGATATACAATGTTTGTTTGGAACTGTTTTCTAGATAAAAGTGTATGTGTAATATAAGTCTATATGTTGTCTATAATAGAATTGGTCCCCCAAAGTTCAGCTACCAATTCTTTATTACAGGCTAAAATATTAAAGGTTACGTTTTAGGTAACTTTCTCCATGTTATTTATCCCTCTCCCCCTGTAGACTACAAATGCAGAGTCTGCCAAACTATAGCTGCCAGTCAACCCTACTTAATGCTTCTAAAATTGAGAAAGGAAATGTTGATGTAAACAGTTATAACGTTCAATGCCCCCATTCTTGCTTTTATTTCCCTGATGTGTAAGATCACACACACAACCCACCCCATACTCTTTGGGGTGATTTTGTTTTCCCTTTTCGAAAGCTTAGGTCCTAAACAAAGGAGCACTGCGGCGCTGAGCCACTGGGCCACTGCCTGCCCCTCTCAGGTTCATTTAACCTGTGAGTGCGAGAGACTCACACCACGGGTTCCACTATGGCTGGTCCCCCCAAACAATGTTTGGAAGCCGGGGTCCTCAGTTTACCTCTCCCCTCCCTCTCTATCCCTCCCCTCCTCCAAGTTTTGCAAGCATTTGCCACTACCATGTAATAATATGTATATCTCTCGTTGTATATGTTCTCATACCAGATCGTTTCCGAAGACGGATGTACCGACTCTTCAACTATATGTAAGTTATCACTCTGTTCATTTGTATTATAAATCCCTGAACCACCACCATGCCGATTAATATAATATCCCAAAACACCAAGGGCTTAAACACCCCCCGAAAGAGATGTATTGCTCTTTCGGAAGCCAAAAGACTGGCAGGAGATATAATCTTGCTACAAGAAACTCACTTGAAAAAGGAGGATCAGTCACTGCTGTTCAGCAATGACTACCCTCTAGTCTACAACTCATCAGCTCCCACGAACAAAAATGGCGTAGCGACACTTTCCATAAAAACTTAAACTTCAAAGTAGATAAAATTAAGTGATCTCGCTGGGAGAATTCTAATTATTACAGGGTCACTGGACTCCACTGATATAACAATAGTCAACACTTATGCCCCTAACGAAAATCAAGAATCCTTTTTCCAGGAACTAACAAATTTGATTCTCTCTGTCCAGAAAGGCCTTTTAATTTTAGCAGGAGATCTAAACGCAATTATAGACCCAAATCTAGATAAATCCCACAGTTCCCCCCGCCACAAAAAATAGTTCCCTCTACCCGGGGACTTGTATCTATGACCAAAGATCTATTGTTGTTAGACTCCTGGAGATTAGTTAATAGCAATGTAAAGGATTTCTCCTTTTTCTCTCACCCCCATAATAGCTATTCTCGAATTGACTATATCCTAATAGACCAACAAATTAGCGATAATATTTCCTCAGCAGTAATTGCCCCCTCTTCTTGGTCAGACCACTCTACGCTTATAACCAGACTAGTAGGCCTCACTCCCAAAAATATTACAAGATCGTGGTCCTTGAATGAATCCCTACTACTGAACCTACAAAATTTCCAACTAATAGAAAAAGAACTGGCCCAATACTTTGAATTAAACAATACCCCAGAGGTTTCCTCTTTTACCCTTTGGGAGGCCCACAAATCAGTGATAAGAGGCAAACTGATTGCCCTGGCTTCTCAGAAAAAAAAATAAAAAACAAAACAAATTGAAACACTAACACAAAAACAAATCAGAATTAGAATTTATTCATAAGTCAAACCCATCTCGAAACAAACTACAGGCAGATCATCTCAGTGAGGGGAGAACTAAACCTTTTGTTGGTGTCAAACACAGAAAGAGCTATAAGATGGACCCAACAGAACTACTACGAAAAAAGTAATAAAGCTGATAGAATGTTGGCACGCAAATTAAAGCAAAAACAAGCTAAAGCTAAAATTCACAACATCCACACTAAAAATGGCTCAGTATCCCACAATCCCAAAATTATAAACGACGCATTTAAAGACTATTACACATCCCTATACAACCTACCAGGCCCAATGGGAGACTCGGCTAAAAACAAAAGAGCAATAAAGATTCGAAATTACCTAGCAGAATGCCGACTCTCCACCCTAGATCCGAATGATATCATAAACCTCGAAAAAACTATAGAGCCCCTGGAAATTATGGACGCCCTAAAATCCCTGAAAATTGGGAAGGCCCCTGGTCTGGATGGATTTTCTAATCTTTATTACAAGAAATATTCCATAATGCTCCTCCCATTTCTTACCAAAGTATTCCCCCTAGGGATATGCTTCGTGCTACCATAGTGGTAATCCCAAAAAAGGGGAAAGATCCTCTGCTGTGCTCTAACTACAGACCTATCTCATTGTTAAATACTGATCTAAAACTTTATGCAAAGATCTTAGCCAACAGATTAAATAATATCCTCCCTAAACTCGTTCATCCGGACCAGGTGGGGTTTGTTCTGGGCAGACAAGCCCTTGACAACACTAGGAGGACAGTGGATCTAATACATGTAGCACAAAACACAAAGTGCCCATCTCTATTACTCTCTTTAGATGCAGAAAAAGCATTCGATCGATTAGACTGGCAGTTTATGTCTGCTACGCTTTCGCAGATGGGATTCACAGCTAAAATACTAAACAGCATAAACACACTATACTACACACCAACGGCCATGGTGAGGACGAACAACTCCTTATCTGATCCCTTTTCAATATCAAATGGAACTAGGCACGGTTGTCCGCTCTCACCTCTGTTGTTTGCCTTAGCCATAGAACCATTAGCATGCCGGATAAGGATTAACCCCAATATTGCGGGTATTCCTGTTGGTCAGGAAGAATTCAAAATAGCTCTTTTTGCGGATGATATACTATTGACACTCTCAAAACCTCTTACATCCCTCCCTAACCTTTTTCATGACCTGTCAGAATTTGGCTCCCTTTCAGGTTATAAAATTAATCATTCCAAATCCATGGCCCTTAGCTTAAATCTCCCTAAGAATTAGTAAAATTACTCCAACTAAATTTCGACTTTAAATGGAATTCGAACCATATTAAATATCTAGGGGTCCAATAACAAAAGATTACTCGACTTTATACAAAGCAAATTTTAAACCCTTTTTTGTCCAGATAGCTAAGGATTTAACCACTTGGAATCCATATATAATATCCTGGTTTGGGAGAATAACCACCATTAAAATGAATATTCTGGAGGCGCATGCGCAGCGGCTAGGTGTATGGATGCCTAAGTAAGAGGCTCCGTCCCTGCCAGCACAAATTTTATATAATAAAAGCAAAAAAACCAGCGATTCGCAGTGACACACAGTGATACAGCAATCGGAACCCCCAAGGATGCCAAAGAAAGAGGCATCACGAAAAAGAACCTCCGTGGTGACCGATTATTTTCAGAAGGGAGAGCCGACGCAAGTAAGTGGAGGGGAAGACAGCGGGCAAATGGCGGGCTCAGACTCTGAAAGTGACAGGTCCGCGAGCAGACCCGCAAGCAGAGCGGGGACAGGGGACCAGGACTGGGTCACGAGGACAGACATGAAGGCATTCTGTTCAGAGATGAAGACCTTCTTTCAGAAGGAGTTATGGAAGCTCAGAAAAGACATTGACAGCATAGGGGAAAGAATGAACACACTTGAAAATAAAGTTGACGCACACACTAATTCTCTACAAAAAAATGACAAGTCTATGGCCCAATTGCACAAACCGATCTCTGACTTGCAAGACCGGCAGGAGGACTCAGAAAACCGGGCCAGGCGTAATAACATACGCCTACGAGGGGTCCCGGAATCCGTGTCAGACCCAGAAGAATTCACCTCAAACTGGCTCCAGCATATGCTACCCGATAAAAGTGAGGCTGAGCTACAGTTTGACAGGTGTCACCGGGCCCTGCGGTCTAGACCGCAACAGGGAGACCCCCCAAGAGATATTATAATTCGACTACATTACTTTAAAATAAAAGAAAGTGTGTGCCAAATTGCAAGAGCATCCACGACCCTGGAGTTTGAAGGGGTGAGACTGCAGGTTTTCCAAGATCTGGCCCCACAAACCCTGATCAAACGGAGAGCCCTTGCAGCAATTACCAGAGTCCTACGTGACAATGGGGTCCGCTACCGATGGCTCTTTCCCTTTGGACTGATGGTGATAAGAAATGGAGTGGCTTTCACCCTGAAACACTTAGAGGGGGGCGCAGAGTTCCTAGAAAAAATTGGCTTACCGGTCTCTCCTCTGAGTCCTGAGCAGAGGGGCCCTGCAGAAACTCCTGCACTGGAGGCTTCCTGGCAGCGTGTGGAGCCGTCAGGGAGCAAGCACAAAGATTGACTGTTTCCTCGCTGCTGATCATCCCCATGCCAGGAATTAAAGGAGCCTTCCCCGGTTCTAAACTTTGCTGAGTGAGATAGATGGATGGCCGATTCCCTCTAGTGGCGGGAAGAGCATGGTGCGGCCATTTTAATCACATTTGGGGACGAAGGCAGGAACAGTGATCCCCTGGTGGCGGGAAATTGAATCGCGGCCATCTTGCTCTAGTCTGTGGGAGACCGGGCTGAGGGAGACTCCTGGTGGCAGATGACGGCATAGCGGCAAATTGGTACCTTGAGGACAAAATGGCAGAGGGAGCCCCCTGGTGGCAGGAGGACGGACCGGAGCAGCAGGCTGAGCTGGAGGACATCCTTCAGTGAGGGACACAGAGTGGAACAGGAAGCAAGGGGACGGGGGGAGAAGGAGAAGGCCCGAGGCAGGAGGAAGCGCAGCAACACCACCAACAGCACCACATAAGTTGTTCACCCCAGGGGGGGGGGGAGGGAGACGAGAGAGGGAAGAGAGAGAGATGTCTGTGGAGGGGACGAGGAGGGGGAAGGGGGGAGGAGGAAGAGTTAAGGGGGGGAGTGGGAGAGGGGGAGGAGTTGAGACAGGGGGGGGAGGAATATAGAGGAAGGAGGCATGAGTAGGAGGGAGAGGGAATGAGAGGAATGAAGGGCAGGTGGGATGGGGAGGCAGATGAGGGGGGTGGAGGGGTAGGGACTGACAGGGGGGGGGAGAATGAGTGGGAGAAGGGAGATGGTGAATGGGTAAGAGGATTCCAGGCAGAGGAATAGTTGGCTTAGAGAGGAGAGAACATCCTGGCGAAAATGAGAGCGTGACTTCCCTCTGATAGGGGGTCGGGAGCTGAAGGGGGGTTGACATTACTTTGAGGTCAGGATGGGTATGAAGATAAGTAGGAGGGTAAGACTGGAGGTGTTTCCCCATCCTGGTGTAGTGACATACATTTAACATGTCTCTCCAATCCATACAGCCGAGATCTGCTGGGAAGATGAGTGGGGGACCCTGGTCTGCACTGCTGAGAGGGGTGGTCGTCAAGAGGGTTATCGCCGTATACCGTCGCTGCTCTGGGACCAGAGACTAATTGCACAATGGTTCCAGACCAAGCTGAGCCTCCTCTATGGAGCCAAAGAGACCAGTAGCGGGAGTCGGGAAGGGAGGGAGGGGTGGGGGTATGAGCGTAATGAAGGGGGCCGGAGGGGTCAATGGACCGAGACTTAACTTAATTTAGACTCTCAGCTCAGGCAACACAAGGTAACAAGTAACTTGAGGGGCTGACCCCCCCCCCCATGAGATGGACCGCTGAAAGGGGGGAAGAGGGGCAGCCTGCAGGGAACTCTGCCACAACAATGAAGTTTCCACCTAACATGAAGGGGGAAGGTACACAGATGGCCAGGGATGATAACAAAGGCATGTTCAGTTTCACTGTATATAGTTTCAGTATTATACCCACTCTGGTTTGATTGGGTACACAATTTACCTACAAGAAAAATTTGCTTAGATGTATTTAATAGAGTGTGCCGATTTAGGGACCACCTGGGCCGGCTGCCTGCGACTCAAGCTGTGCACGAATGGGTCATACCATCATGCACAGACAAGTCCCTCGGGCACCCAGCCACGGGAAGTGGTTGGGGGTAGGGAAGCCCCTTCTGGGCATTCCAGGGCGCAAGGTTAGCCCATGGGCCAAAGGACCGTTGCTGACCATGGTCAGCTTCGGCCCCTCAATTGTTTTGTTTCCCCCTTTCCTTTCCTTCCTTTCCCACCCACCCCCTCCCCCTGTGGTGCGGGCTCAAGCCCTGACTGAGGTAACTGAGCCAGTGGGTTCACGGGTTCAAGGTGCCTACAATAGAGGTAGCAATTGCAGCAGTAAAAACAACCCTGATACCCAATGTCGTTGACTATGGTCTCCCACAACACTAAAGGTTTAAATAGCCCGGGCAAACGTAGAATAGCAATAGCGGATTACAAGCGCAAGCAGGCTGACGTAGTGTTTCTCCAGGAGACGCACTTTAGCAGCAAAAGTGCCCCCAAATACTGGGATAAGAGCTTTAAAAGGTTTTATCTTTCCTCAGCAAGGACTAAAAGAAAAGAGGAGTGGCGATCCTGCTTCATAACAATATCCCTTTATAGAAGAGGTGGTGAAGAGAGATAGGGACGGTAGGTTCCTAGTCATTGTAGGCACAATACAAGCTCAGCCTATAACGTTGGCTACGATATATGCTCTGTGCGAGCAAGACCCCTCCTTCATTAAGAAGTTCTTCGATACACTGAGATCAGTTGCCAAAGGAGATATAATTGTGGCGGGAGATCTCAATGTGGCGATCAACCCAAGGCCCCCACAAACCTAACAAGAGAAAATATATAGATGCCCTACAGAAACGACTTCGGGACAGCCATCTAGTAGATATTTGGAGGGAGATGCACCCGCTAGAAAGAGATTATACCTTCTTCTCCTCTTCCTCTTATAGCAGAATCGATTACTTCTTTGTCTCTAGCAGACTGGTCCCGCAGATCCCCCATTCAGGGATCCATGATATTTCATGGTCGGATCATGCACCCATAGAGCTACTGTGCACTCAAAAATTTCTGGACAGGCCGGGAGCAAATTGGAAACTTAATGAGGCATTACTGAATGTGCCAGGGACCGAACAGATAATTGGCAAGGAAATAGATCAATTCTTTCAAATTAATACTGGTAGTTTACAGTCCCATTCAGTTCTATGGGAAGCGCACAAAGCAACCTTGAGAGGGACACTAATTAAATTAGCAGCTAAAAGGAAAAGGGAGAGAAACGAGAAAATCACCACCCTACAAACAAAGCTTAGGGATCTACTACTCAAACATAAACGGGATCAGGGTCCGGATATACTTAAAGAAATCCAAAACACTAGAATCAAGCTTAATCTAGTCTTGGCCTCCCAGGCAAACAACAACTGAGTTGGTCCAAGAGGCTATTCTAGGATAAGTCAAACAAACCAGATACCTTACTGGCTAACAAATTGAGGAATAGACACCCAAATTATAGTATCAGGGAGCTACGGCTAAAACTGGAGCCAAGACAGCTAACCCAAAACTTATAGTGGAGGAATTCAGGAGCTTTTATGAGGATCTTAGAAGAGTCATGAAGGATTTCCTGAAGGGCTCACACCTACCAAGATTGAGTAGTTCGGAGAGGGAAGTTTTAGGGGCAGACTTTACCATAGAGGAACTTACCCATGTTATTCAGAACCTCAAACCTTCAAAAGCACCTGGACCTGACTTGTTCTCCAACCTTTATTATAAAAAATACATTGAGCTCCTGGGGCCTCACCTCCTCAGAATGCTCAGTGCTAGAGGAGGCCGCGTTCCCGGAACAGATGCTCCAAGCATCCATCTCAGTAATATATAAGCCTGGGAAAGACCCATTAAACTGTTCAAGCTACAGGCCCATTTCGCTCATTAACACCGATATCAAAATTTATGCTAAATTACTGGCCAATAGATTAAGTCACATCTTGCCCAGACTCATACATCCAGATCAAGTCGGGTTCATTAAGGGTCGACAAGCCGCAGATAACACTCGATGGATTATTGATCTGATAGATATAGCCAATACACGTAAGATCCCAGTTATGATGTTGAGTCTGGATGCTGAAAAAGCCTTCGACAGGATTGACTGACTGTACTTGAGGGCCACGCTTGGAGAGTTTGGGCTGGGGGCGCGGGTGATCAACGCAATCCTGTCACTGTACCAAGGTCCGGCCGCCAAAGTAGTCCACCAGGGTTTCCCGTCGGACCTCTTCAAAATTAGAAGTGGCACTAGACAGGGGTGCCCGTTATCCCCCCTTCTATTTGCAATGTGCATGGAGCCCTTGGATGCCCAAATCAGAAATAATCCTGATGTTGGAGGATTCGAGGTAGGCTCACAGATGCACAAGACAGCGCTATACGCAGATGATGTCTTACTAACAATCTCAAGGCTCACATCCCTACCGAACCTATTCAACTTGTTAGGGAAATTCCATGACATATCAGGCTTTAAGATCAACCAATCCAAGTCTGAAGCCCTGAATATAAGCCTCCCGAAAGAGACAGAAAAGTTGATACAGATCAATTTTAACTTTAATTGGCCAAAACACGGAGTGAAATACCTAGGGGTAGTCATCCCCAAAGATTACAAAAGTATTTACCAAGCAAATTTCCCCAAACTGATCCGCGATCTAAAGGAAGAGCTGAGAAAGTGGGCGTCGTTTAAAATATCCTGGATCGGTCGGATACATAGCATAAAGATAAATCTCCTCCCACGCATCCTGTATCTGTTTCAGACGTTGCCGGTGCCACTTAGACTGACGGACATGCTCTCACTTCAGTCTGCTATTTCCAAATTCATATAGGAGGGGAAAAAGCCGAGAGTAAAGGGTATGATTCTAAAAAAAACAACATTGGAGGGGGGCCTGGCGGTTCCTTGTTTGTTATCTTATTACAAAGCGGCACAATTAAGCCAAATTTCCCAATGGCACACAAACCCGTATTCGAAAAGGTGGGTGGCATTGGAAAGTGAAGCTTGATCCCCAATAGAGTTGAAAAGCTCGATCTGGTTACCCAAAACAGCCTTGAAGCTGATGAAAAAGCCACTGGTCTCAGTGGCGAACTCACTGGCTATCTGGGAGGCCAATAAATTAAGGTGCACTCTGTAATCTAGAGGATCGCTGATGGCCCCACTCTGGGGCAACCCAGAATTTGCTCCAGGCCTGTACAGAAAGGAATTCACAATTTGGAAACAATTGGACATACATAGGCTCCGAGATCTGGAGGGGGGAAAAGATATAAAGCCCTTTGCACAAATTCGAGAGGAATCAAACATCCCCCCCTCAGAGATATTCAGATTTCTCCAACTGCGAGCATTCTATACTAACGTTACCCCTCGACCCCCACTAACCTGGTTTGAAAAGCTCTGTCTAGTTGAGACTGATACCAGAGGACTCATATCGCAATTGTACAGAGAAGTGATCGGTTCAGGGGTAAAGGTCGACCACAAACTGAAGTACATGGATCAATGGGAGAGAGATCTGGGTGAAGTAATAGAGGCAGAGGACTGGGCTAAGATAATTATGGCAACTGCTAAGAGCTCTATTTGCACGACATTAAGGGAAAACGCATATAAAGTTTTACTGCGCTGGTATCACACTCCCATGAAATTATCTAAATTTGTACCAGGGTACTCCCCGCTGTGCACTAGACAGTGCGCAGCAACAGCTGACCTGTTACATATGCTGTGGTCCTGCCCGAGGATTAGACCGCTTTGGCGAAAAATCAGAGATTGGCTCGAGAGGATTCTTAACCTTAAAATTCCCTTGGACCCGTGGTGGTTCCTGCTAAACAGGCCGTCACTGAGGTGGACTAAATCAAGTAATAAATTGGTTGCCTATTTCGCAACAGCAACTCGGTGTGAGATCGCAGCATTATGGAAACAACCCGAAATTCCTGCAATTTCCAAGATTCGGAATAGAATTTGGTTCGTATGCCAGATGGAGAAGTTAACGAGTTTAGTTAATGATACTGGCGAAATTTATCTAAAAACCTGGACGCCTTGGCTGGCCCAGATGGACATCCCGGGAGTTGAAAGGGATACCATCCTGCTTTGATAGTTGTAGATGCGTTTTCCCTTGATCGAGGCCTAGAGTAGGAGTTACTAGGGACAATAAGTGACAAGAGCACCCTTGACAAGTGCGCAGAGCGGGAGCATAGGCCCCCGGTCAGACGAGAGCGCTCGTAAGGGATTAGGACTTGGGAACACCCAGGAGATGAGCTCTCCAGATACTATTAGACCCGGTGGGAGTGAACCCCGCACCACACCCCCCTCGCCCCCCTTCTTTTCCTCCCTCTCCCTATGTTCCCCTTTTTCCCAATACCCGTTTTGGATAAATGTTAAAGTACAACAAAGTGTTTTTGTACAATGTCGGCGGACGCAATGATTGTACATGTATTCTGATGAAAAACTCAATAAAACCAAAGTTATAAAAAAAAATGAATATTCTACCCAGACTCCTCTATCTCTTCCAAACTCTTCCGGTTAAAATCTGTCAGAAAGACCTAAACAATATACAGAAGAAAATTTTGAAGTTTGTCTGGCAAAATAGGCGACCCAGAGTTCGTAGAGATATTCTTTATAAATCCAAATCAGAAGGAGGCTTAGCTCTCCCGAACTTACAAAACTACTATAGAGCCGCACAGTTAGGGCAACTCATTAGCTGGCATTCAAACCCAACCGAGAGGAGGTGGGTCGAGATAGAGGACCTGATTTGTTCCCCATGTAAAATAAAAAATCTCCTCTGGCTCAACAAAAAGTCTAGACCACCTGAGACCTACAAGAACCCAGTGATATCCTTTGCCTGTAATCTCTGGTACTCCCTCAAAACCAAGTTCCAACTAACCGATTCCCCTTCCCTTATGCAACCACTATTCCCGGACCCCTCCCTTCCTTTTTACTCAGGAAACCCGCACTCCCATACCTGGATTCAAAAAGGACTCACAAGAGTCAAGGATATCCTCACCCAAGGGATAGTCCCCCCATTCGCTTCGCTACAAATAAACCACGATATCCCCTCCACCGAATTCTTCAGATTTCTCCAGGTTAGGCACTATATCCAATCAGTCTACAAGCCAGGTCAACACCATGCTTTGACTTTGTTTGAGGACTGGTGTCTACCAACCCCACGCAAAGGGCATTATCTTTAGAATATATCACAGTTTATCTTCTACCAAGAACAACCAAACCCCCGATAACTATATGGTATCCTGGGAAAAGGATCTTAACGTCTGTATAGATCTCGATACCTGGACAGACATCTGGTAAGCTGCTTCCAAATACTCATCATGCATTGTAATTAAGGAGAATATTTCCAAGTTAATATTTAGATGGTATATGACTCCTGCCAGGTTGCACTCTTTTCTCCCAGGCGTTTCCCCTCTGTGCTGGCGCGGTTGTGGTGAAGTGGGGAATATACTGCACATATTCTGGGCATGCCCCAAAATCCAACAAACATGGACGGAAGTGTTCAACCTAATAAACAAGATACTAGAAATCTCTGTCCCTCACGACCCAGTATATATTACTAGGAAAACCAATGGCTAATATCTCCAAAAAAAAAGCTAGAGTAATATCCCAAATTTTAAATGCTACACGGTGTACAATTGCCAAAAATTGGAAAGAACTGGCCCCCCCATCCTTAAATCAAATAAACAACATAATTTGGCATATAGTCCATGTGGAAAAACTCTCAGCCTATCTGAACGGCTTTACCTCGCAATTCTCTGAGATTTGGGCTCCTTGGTTCCGTCATGCAGGTATATCCCCATATATAGACTAGAATACTTTGAACAGAGTGATACATGTGGTATTTAAATTGTCGAATACAGTGTGATATTGGTACAAATGCTACCCCTTCCCCCCTCCCCCGTTCTCCCTCCTCTCTATTGTTCCACAACCAGTTTATTTGTATTACTGTATCCCCTTTTCCTTTTGTGTAGTATGTTGTGTTTACCTCATTTTGTATGTTTGAAAATGCTCAATAAAAACTTAAGTAATAAAAAAAAATGGAGGAATACAGCAATTGGAACATAATGTAACACAACAAGAAGCAATTTATAAAAGAGGCAATTTATAAAAAAAAACATCTCAAGTCCCATTCTGTGTTTAGTCCATTGGGTTGCAATGTATTTAACGCAAAAATCCAAAGCGCTTCTCGCTGATGTAAGGTTTTAACCCTATCTTCTCCACGAGAAGGTAAGGGGATATGTTCCAGTGCTATGCATTGGAGAGATCCCACTGAACCCAATGGACAGGTATTGAAATGCTTTGATACTGGATGCAGCATGTCTTTATTTCGTATCAGTCTTAGGTGCTCTAAGATGCGAATCTTGAGCACCCTACTAGTGAGGCCAACATATTATTTGCTGCACCGACAGATAAATAAATAGATTACGAACTCGGATTGGCAAGACAAGAATGATCTTATCTTGAACTTGCATGTCCCATCCCGGTTGGAGATGTGTTGATTTGGTCGTATAGGGACAGACCTTACATCGTCCACACCTGTGAGAACCTTGTAATTTGGGAAAAAATTATGACATGGTTCTATTGGACTGATTGGACCGTAACATGATCGGTGATAAAGAATTCCCCAAGGTAGCCGCTTTGCGGAATACAATGCGAGGGCCGGTGCTAACCATTTTTCGAATCATGGGGTCCAAAGATAATGTGCCCCAAAGTTTTTTAATAATGGATTTGATTGCCCCAGCCTGCTCACTGTATCCTGTAATAAAGTAGGGCGCATCGGCACTCTCAGCAGAACCAGTCTGCCTGGAATGGCTCCTATCCATGATGATCAAGGAATCCCTATCTGTATTGAGGGCTAATTCAATGGCCTTATCGAGATCCTCTTGGGCATAGCCCCTGGACAAGTGCATGTGAATGAAGTCCGCTGTTCGCTGGCTTTTTTGTTTAAAGTTTTGGTTCAAACCTCACCTCCCAACTCCAAGACGAAGCGCTGCTCCATAGCGTGAAACGCGTTGAGGGGGAGGCTGAGGTGTAGCCTGTGTTCTTTGTGTGTGCCATGTCGGAATAAATCCAGTTCATCTACACATACCGGATTTTGCCTGGATTTTTTGCCGTCTGCAGTAGCGCCGGATTCTTTCTCCATTTCACTCCATATTCACCTTAACAGGTGCACGCAAGAGAAACAGAGGAAAGAAGAGTGTAGGACCCAGGTCGAGGAGCTGACAGAGGTAAGGGATTTCCCTTCGAGCCCCGATTTTGTTTAGTGGTCTGCATTTGCCCTTCATATTCTGCTCTAACATCGGCTGACACTGACACCTACGGGTGCTGAGACTGTTTACCAGAGCGCAGGACAGTTTTTGTCTCATCTGCCGCTATATATGTTAAGTAAAATCCGTTTTTATACACCTGCGTGTGTGATTACTGTCAATATTGGTTCCTGTTATGGCGCTGAGGAAAAATGGATGGAACAAAGTCTTGTGCAGAAATTTCTTCTTGTATGGATACCTCAGAGAGGGAGACAAGAGATATACAAGAAACACCACAATAGTGCATTACCCTTTAGACAATATAAGACATGGTATTTAAAGTATAAAGAGCATTTAATGGTTAAAACAATTGTGTCTACAATTGGTATAAAACATATACTGGATTAATAAACAGTAGATGAACTTCTGTTGAATAAATGAAAATGGAGGCTTCCAAGCGCTTGTGCTAAGTGAAGCCGTGCTGCTCCGACAATGGTAAAACTGAAATCCTACTCACCGTCCTTGAGTAGGACATGTTCAGTGGTACGGGGTCTTTTGCCAGGGGTTGCCGCCTGCTGTGGGGTGCCGGACGTCTGTTCGTTAGGTGCGGGGAGATTTCCTGGTATGCTCGTGGTCTCAATAACAGCCGAGTGAATTGCAAGCGTCTCCTCCGCTGACGTCACCGCCTGGTTGGTACAGCTACGGTGTCCCTGGATGACCACAAACCTTCCTATGCGTTTCGAAACTCCTATTCACGGGTTTCTTCGTCAGGGAATGGTTGCTACATGGGTTGTGCTTCCTTTATATGCTTCCGATATTCTAATTAGGTGATGGGAACACCCAAATTGACAGTTCTAATGATAGTCCAATGTGTATCAAGTTCTTTGATTACATAACACTATTGTTGGTAAGAGAAAGTTTTTGAATCAATCTATTTGCAACGATGGTAGCTGCAGGGATGAGTACCTTGCATAGATTACTTACAAAAATGACTTAAAAAGTGATTGGTTTACAATAAAAAATGACTTACAAATGGTAGATACAACAAATTCAATATACATATAACATCTGGTATGCATGTTTCCATTCACACTGAGACGCAAATTGCTTAAACCCTATAGAGAAGAGGTTTTACACCATGATTGATTGATATGTTAATACTGATCAGGGTGTCAGTGTGAATGGGACATACTATCCAAAGCCACATGTGTATGGTATACAGTATAAATTGTGCATATTACAATGATAGTCACTTAACAATTGCGATTACAGTTATATCACCAATTTTTTATATATATATAGACATTTAAGTATATATCTACTTGAAGCAATGCATATACTTTTCAGACAATTATTCAGTTAACTAATTAATTGATTAGTTAATGCCAGAAAGGTGATATGTTTGATGTTGTTTAATATTAACAATAACAAATATCATTTTAAACTGTGGTTCATATTGATTGGACCTATTTGGAAAGTGGTCAAATTTAGAGAGACACATTTTGTTTAGGTGGAACAACTTATTAGAATCAAGTGAAAATGAATAATGTGTTATAAGTGTAATAACTAATTTCTACATAGTAATGATTAATAATATAATAAACATAATTCAAAAATATTATATTTAATGGTGAATCTGTTTTATTCCCAATTGATCCTATAATTAATGTGCTAATACGGTGAAAAGAATAAGATGTGATATGAGGTGTGAAATATAATGATAACGTGATTATATAGTTTATGTGATTATATTATTTTGTGATTTATATGATGTTGACTGGCGATTCCACACTGGTTGGGGATGTCGGCGGACAAAGACTGAGCACCCCGCCATGTCATGTGGATATTTTTACTTGGATATTTTTACTTGAATATTTTTACTGTTTGAGAAGTGATGTTACCATGCTATTTGAGGAATGATGTCAAATCGAATTCCACATTTAGACCTTGGGGGCTGAGGGTTTTCAATTCAAATATCCAATAGGATTCCCTTCTTGAGATGATATTGATTTTGTCACCCCCCCTTTTTGCTAAATGTGGGACACTCTATGGCATGGCATTTGAGTCCCATTGGGCTTTGTGCATGTTTTATTTTGAAGTGGAGAGACACATTGTGGGCCTCAAAGCCTCTCTTAATATTATATATGTGTTCTCCAAGTCTTCTTTGCAATGTTCTGCCAGTGCGGCCCACATATTGTAAACCACACGGGCATTCTAGCAAATAGATTGCAAATTGACTGTGACAATTTATGTGTTCTGATCGGATATTCTTTAAATGTAATGTAATATTAATATTAGACTATCTTCCAAATCTGGTTGGAAGATCCCAGATCAACCCCTAAGGCAGCTCAAGGACTACCTTCATCAAAAGACTGTATCACAGGTTTTGTTCTTTTGTTTGTATAACATTGAATACACTAGCGCTTATTTACACTTATCATTTTACCCCTTTCAATATTGGTTCCTGTGACGTGCTTATCCCGCTACACAGGGATCCCTAGCAGGTGGAGGCGCTGCACCTAGGTGATGAAGCGACACCCCAGGCTCCCAGAAGCGGAGGCTCATGTCTTCTTATAGCCAAACAGATAACAGCAGCACTGGTGGTTCCTTTAGTACGGGGACAATGGGCTACATAGGTAAAATGCAAATATTATAAATCGATCCCTGTCACACAATTCTTCTCCAAGTTTATTTAAATACATTTGTAACAATATACCTGTAACTTTTCTCTTGTACATTCTGAGTTTCTAGTCCTGTGTAATGTATCGTGTTTTTTAGAATTGTATCACATTCTTTTCTTATATACTGTATAAAAATCATGTCTAATGTTAATGTTAAATGTCAATGTCCTATTTCTTTCCATGATCTACTGAATTTTTCTATATTAGATCATAATATTGGTAATGTGTTTTAAAATCCTTGGATCGAGTCTACTTTTATTTATAAAAATTCCAAAATGTATGTAATATTTAAAGATAAAGTATATGGACATTTTAATTAACTGTTTTGCTTTCCATTTTAATAGACAAGAAACATAAGAAACAGAGGAAAGAAGAGTGTAGGACCCAGGTCGAGGAGCTGACAGAGGTAAGGGATTTCCCTTCGAGCCCCGATTTTGTTTAGTGGTCTGCATTTGCCCTTCATATTCTGCTCTAACATCGGCTGACACTGACACCTACGGGTGCTGAGACTGTTTACCAGAGCGCAGGACAGTTTTTGTCTCATCTGCCGCTATATATGTTCAGTAAAATCCGTTTTTATACACCTGCGTGTGTGATTACTGTCAATATTGGTTCCTGTTATGGCGCTGAGGAAAAATGGATGGAACAAAGTCTTGTGCAGAAATTTCTTCTTGTATGGATACCTCAGAGAGGGAGACAAGAGATATACAAGAAACACCACAATAGTGCATTACCCTTTAGACAATATAAGACATGGTATTTAAAGTATAAAGAGCATTTAATGGTTAAAACAATTGTGTCTACAATTGGTATAAAACATATACTGGATTAATAAACAGTAGATGAACTTCTGTTGAATAAATGAAAATGGAGGCTTCCAAGCGCTTGTGCTAAGTGAAGCCGTGCTGCTCCGCCAATGGTAAAACTGAAATCCTACTCACCGTCCTTGAGTAGGACATGTTCAGTGGTACGGGGTCTTTTGCCAGGGGTTGCCGCCTGCTGTGGGGTGCCGGACGTCTGTTCGTTAGGTGCGGGGAGATTTCCTGGTATGCTCGTGGTCTCAATACCAGCCGAGTGAATTGCAAGCGTCTCCTCCGCTGACGTCACCGCCTGGTTGGTACAGCTACGGTGTCCCTGGATGACCACAAACCTTCCTACGCGTTTCGAAACTCCTATTCACGGGTTTCTTCGTCAGGGAATGGTTGCTACATGGGTTGTGCTTCCTTTATATGCTTCCGATATTCTAATTAGGTGATGGGAACACCCAAATTGACAGTTCTAATGATAGTCCAATGTGTATCAAGTTCTTTGATTACATAACACTATTGTTGGTAAGAGAAAGTTTTTGAATCAATCTATTTGCAACGATGGTAGCTGCAGGGATGAGTACCTTGCATAGATTACTTACAAAAATGACTTAAAAAGTGATTGGTTTACAATAAAAAATGACTTACAAATGGTAGATACAACAAATTCAATATACATATAACATCTGGTATGCATGTTTCCATTCACACTGAAACGCAAATTGCTTAAACCCTATAGAGAAGAGGTTTTACACCATGATTGATTGATATGTTAATACTGATCAGGGTGTCAGTGTGAATGGGACATACTATCCAAAGCCACATGTGTATGGTATACAGTATAAATTGTGCATATTACAATGATAGTCACTTAACAATTGCGATTACAGTTATATCACCAATTTTTTATATATATATAGACATTTAAGTATATATCTACTTGAAGCAATGTATATACTTTTCAGACAATTATTCAGTTAACTAATTAATTGATTAGTTAATGCCAGAAAGGTGATATGTTTGATGTTGTTTAATATTAACAATAACAAATATCATTTTAAACTGTGGTTCATATTGATTGGACCTATTTGTAAAGTGGTCAAATTTAGAGAGACACATTTTGTTTAGGTGGAACAACTTATTAGAATCAAGTGAAAATGAATAATGTGTTATAAGTGTAATAACTAATTTCTACATAGTAATGATTAATAATATAATAAACATAATTCTAAAATATTATATTTAATGGTGAATCTGTTTTATTCCCAATTGATCCTATAATTAATGTGCTAATACGGTGAAAAGAATAAGATGTGATATGAGGTGTGAAATATAATGATAACGTGATTATATAGTTTATGTGATTATATTATTTTGTGATTTATATGATGTTGACTGGCGATTCCACACTGGTTGGGGATGTCGGCGGACAAAGACTGAGCACCCCGCCATGTCATGTGGATATTTTTACTTGGATATTTTTACTTGGATATTTTTACTTGAATATTTTTACTGTTTGAGAAGTGATGTTACCATGCTATTTGAGGAATGATGTCAAATCGAATTCCACATTTAGACCTTGGGGGCTGAGGGTTTTCAATTCAAATATCCAATAGGATTCCCTTCTTGAGATGATATTGATTTTGTCACCCCCCCTTTTTGCTAAATGTGGGACACTCTATGGCATGGCATTTGAGTCCCATTGGGCTTTGTGCATGTTTTATTTTGAAGTGGAGAGACACATTGTGGGCCTCAAAGCCTCTCTTAATATTATATATGTGTTCTCCAAGTCTTCTTTGCAATGTTCTGCCAGTGCGGCCCACATATTGTAAACCACACGGGCATTCTAGCAAATAGATTGCAAATTGACTGTGACAATTTATAAGTGTTCTGATCGGATATTCTTTAAATGTAATGTAATATTAATATTAGACTATCTTCCAAATCTGGTTGGAAGATCCCAGATCAACCCCTAAGGCAGCTCAAGGACTACCTTCATCAAAAGACTGTATCACAGGTTTTGTTCTTTTGTTTGTATAACATTGAATACACTAGCGCTTATTTACACTTATCATTTTACCCCTTTCAATATTGGTTCCTGTGACGTGCTTATCCCGCTACACAGGGATCCCTAGCAGGTGGAGGCGCTGCACCTAGGTGATGAAGCGACACCCCAGGCTCCCAGAAGCGGAGGCTCATGTCTTCTTATAGCCAAACAGATAACAGCAGCACTGGTGGTTCCTTTAGTACGGGGACAATGGGCTACATAGGTAAAATGCAAATATTAAAAATCGATCCCTGTCACACAATTCTTCTCCAAGTTTATTTAAATACATTTGTAACAATATACCTGTAACTTTTCTCTTGTACATTCTGAGTTTCTAGTCCTGTGTAATGTATCGTGTTTTTTAGAATTGTATCACATTCTTTTCTTATATACTGTATAAAAATCATGTCTAATGTTAATGTTAAATGTCAATGTCCTATTTCTTTCCATGATCTACTGAATTTTTCTATATTAGATCATAATATTGGTAATGTGTTTTAAAATCCTTGGATCGAGTCTACTTTTATTTATAAAAATTCCAAAATGTATGTAATATTTAAAGATAAAGTATATGGACATTTTAATTAACTGTTTTGCTTTCCATTTTTATAGACAAGAAACATAAGTTAGCGATATGGGTTTGGCCCATATCCTTTTTTTTATTTTTTATTTTTTTTTGCTCTACCATTTTTAAATTCCAAGCTAGCAATGAATGTTATTTAGTCAATTCTTGCTTTTATTTTCTCCATCATGCTCTCAGGGGCTTCAATAAGTGTGTCTGTGTAATAGTGCCTCACATAGAACTATCGCAGTTATGTGAATAACAGCCTGAGGGTTAGACTCCGTTAGGCTATTTAACATAACATTAACCTATATTAACATTAGGTTAATCATAACACATAGCTGCTAAAAATAATAACTTAACCCAGTGTTACTTCTTGAAATAACGTACTGCATGGTTAAATAGTTCTACCCATTAGAGCTAGTGATTTGCAAAAGAGGTGTTCCTCATAACATGGCATATCCACTAAAAGCCATTCAGGATCTCGCAGTGACTTAGCCGGACGTTAAGTCTATGCTAGGAAGTTAAACAAGTCGTTGTTTTTGTATATAAACCACCTTTGTGGAAATGCGTTAAACTCAGGGAAAATAAAGTTCATGACTAATTTGTGCAAAATAACGCTATTTGCCCGATATAACAAAACTTAGTGTATCTGGCCATCAGTCTCACTCTGCTCCATCTTCCAGTAACTTGTATTGTTTCTCTATCGGTGCCTTTGACATTTGTCAAAAGGGTGAACATGTTTTTACAATCAAAGGTTAATAGTATTATGTTAATATAGAAATACAGATAGTTTATCGCTTACAACTGAACAACTAATAGGGTGTATACAATCCTTCCTTTATTAATAACCTTGTAGTCTTTTATTTCTGCATCCACATGAACACTAACACCGTGACATAACGTGTGGCAGTTGCCAGCTTGTGGATACTGCTCAATCCCCAAGGTGTTTCACTATTGCATTGTCAGCAGGATAACTAATAGACCTGCCAACCTGGTTTATACCATATAATGGAATAATAGGATATTGCATAGGGGGTCATATTTTTGGTTCGTACTTCTGGGCCTGGTATGTACTCTCTTATTTACTATACAGCATAACAAAAGAACGTTCACTACATCATTACATCTGTGCACACATTTCACTGTAGGAATGCAGTTTCAGTGAAATCGCAGCCTGTGCGCACATTGTTTGTTATCTTGTTAAAGGATTTTTTTCCATATGCCTATATTAACATTTTATTATTAACCTCTATTGATTGATACATTTATTTTCAACCATGTTTCTTTTTCAATCTTAAAGCTAAAGACCAAGCAATATCCTACATGTTTTTTTTTTTTAATAAATCCGTTTTGTACTATGAGAAAACACTTGTAATATTTTATTTCAAAAACTCTGAATTATATTTTGAATGTATTATAATGTAACCAGCCTTTTTTGTTTATATAGCAACCATTTACAAAGTCACAGATACTGGAGGCAATTCACTAAGCAGTGATAACTGCTTTTAAGTATGATAAATGGCTTTTAAGACCGATTCAGCCTCCTGCGTGATTCACTAAGCAGTGACAACAGTGCTTTATCGGCCTTAAAAGGCATTTTTTCACACCCAAAAAAAATTGGGGGAAAAAATCGTCCGATCAGACAAAAAACGGCAAATACGCCATTTTTTGCCAGTCAGCGCGATTCACTAAGCAGTGAATCATACTTTTAAAGCACGCTAGATTTTTGCACCAGCTAAAGGCAGACGCAAAAGAAATGGAACTATGAATAAAATCATTGTTTATGTGTTTTTCACCAGCCAATTAATACAACAGGCCAACGGGTGGAGTCTGGGGCCCTCGGGTGATCCCAGCCGGAGTCTGGGGTCCCCGCTGACCTGCGGTATTAATCGTGTGGCCAAAAAAACATAATAGGCAATACTTTTAAATAAATACACCCCCTTCACCCCCCTGCCACTTAACACATACAGTACATTAATGGTCAAATTTACTATTATCCAGATATGGATAATAGTGCATTTGTCCATTACAAATAAAACATTAAGATGCAGAAATAAAATAAATAAAACTTGCACTCACCCCTGCCAGACTGCCACAATGAAAGCCATCCTCATCCTCATCACCGTCCATTTCCTCTGTTACCACAAACAATACAGTACAATAAAAAATACAATCTAATGTCCCCTAACTCCTTTATCACCTTAGCAGTTAGTAACCGCTATAGTAATTAAAGAGTTAACCCACCCTCTCCCACTACCCACCCAGGAGACCTAACCACCCTCCCCAGGCAACTACCCCTAACCGTCACCCATTCATTGGTACAGTGGGTACACCATGCTTATATAATATGGCATGATTTACCACTATAGCAAGAAATGGTGAAGGAATAAAAAAAACAGGCCCAAAAAAACCCACATTACATTGCAAAATGAACACATTCCTAATGCCAATCAAACAACTGAATGGCACAGTGGGTGCATCATGTCCATATAATATGGACATGATTTAACACTGTGCCAGTCAATGGTCAACCTAAAAAAAAACAATCACAAACAAGATCCAATGCATTCAAAACAATCTGAAAATAAAATCAAATAAAGAAGTAAACACTCCAAAATTACCACCAATCAATTAATCAAATCCAAAATAAAGACCAGAATAAACAATTAAAACATCAAAACAAAACAATGAATAAATAAAATAAATATCCAAATCAACTGCATAATTCCAAATCAAAAGTCCAAAAATAAGCCAACATTTAAAAGCAAAGACCAATCAAAAGCCAGAAATAAACAATTTAAAACGCCACAAAAATCAAGAACACTACATCAATATGCACTATAAAAAACATACAAATTTAAAAACAAAGAACCAATATACATTTAAAATACATACAAGCAAACATTTGCCAAAACAAACATTGCTTCTTACTGTATGGATGTATGATGAATAGCCCTAATGGGTCATAAATAAATACATTTGCAATTAATGTGTGAAACAAAAATGCAATCACAATAAAAAAAAAAATACAAAAAAAACCTGTAAATGAAAAATAACATACATTCAATTTTTTTCCTTACCTTTTGATGTCTTCACCCTCCGATTCCCGTGATCACAGCAAGCTCTCGAACCAATCCACAAACCCAAACAGCAACGGGCCGCAGGTAAAGAAAATCCAAAGTCATTTTCTTCTTTCTTTTTCTTCATCTGTAAATTGTAATCCAATTTTGGCTCTTTCGGGGTCTTCTATCTTCTTCTTCTGTATCTTCTTCCTCATCTCACTGGATTACAATTGGATATTTATTTTATTTATTCATAGTTTTGTTTTGGTGTTTTAATTGTTTATTCTGGTCTTTTTTTTGGATTTGATTAATTGATTAGTGGTAATTTTGTTCTGTTTACTTCATTTGTTTTGATTTTGAGATTGTTTTGAATGCATTGGATCTTGTTTGTGATTGTTTTTTTTTTAGGTTGACAATTGACTGGAATAGTGTTAAATCATGCCCATATTATATGGGCATGATGTACCCACTGTGCCTATGAACGGTGAAGCGGGGGGGTAGTTGCCTGGGGAGGGGGATTAGGCCTTCTGGGTGGGTAGTGGGAGAGGGTGGATTAAACCCCTTAATTATTATAGCAGTTACTAACTGCTAAGTTTATTAAGGGGTTAGGGGACATTAGATTGTATTTTTTACTGTACTGTATTGTTTGTGGCAATGGAGTACATGGACGGTGATGAGGATGTAATTCATCATGGCAGCCTTGCAGGGGTGAGTGCAAGTTTTATTTACTTTATTTTTGCAGCTTAATATTTTGTTTTAAATGGCCAAATCGACTATTTTCCATATCTGGATAATATTAATTTTCTCCATTACTGTACTGTACTGTTATGGGGGAGGGTGGTATATTTATTTCCCGTTTTTTTGTTGTTTGTATTTTAAAGCACAGGATTGGTACCGCTGGCCAGCGGGGACCCTGGACACCTGCGGGAACCATCCGAGGGCCCCCATTGGCCTAGAGTAACATTCCTATGCTTTAAAAAAAAAACAACAAATGTAATGTATGTTATGGGGTTTAGGGGTTGTTGGGGGCACAGGGGGTGGATAGCACATACACTGGCGACACACTTTATTCGAGCTTGGCTAGTCCCACGAATTCGGGTATACCCGGGTGTATTGAGGTTTGTGACTGTTTTCTGCCCGAGTGCATTGAGTTATTTTCCAGCAGGGATTGAAGCATTTTATTCCCGCTGGCTGCAATACTGCACAGTACATATATATATACTGCATTAGAATTCATGAATTTATGCCATCTGGTAGACACGCGAAGCATTGCAGCCTATTAAATCCTAATCATTATCATTTAACAGATCAGCCGCCCGTCAGCCAGGCATGAACCCAGGCTGGGAAGGCAAATGCAACGGGGCTTGTCAGAGGTGAGGAGCGGCGCATTCCAGGTATCTGCCATGTACATACCGGGTATTTGCTCGAATAAAGTGTGTCGGTGCAGTATTGCAAGGTTTATTGGGGGCAATTATCACCAATAAAGCTGCTATTGGGCCTTAACCACTTCATTGCCATTGCGGCTAGCCGCTAAGGTAATGAAGCTGCTATAATTATTTTTTTAATAGTGTGCAGGAGCAGTGGGTCTCTTGAGCTGAACCGCTTTGATTTCTGGCTCAGGGACCCCCTGCTTCGTGAGTAACAGGCCCCGGTGTGGGGCATCGGATGCCAATGTCGCCGCCATTTTTAAAGCGTCCGCGTCACATGACACGGGACATTTAAATAATTGAGGAGATACTGGCACCCCATATCTGGGTGTGTAACTCAGGAAGCAGGGGTTTCCCGAGGCTGAACAAATGTGGTTCATCTCGGGAGACCCCCTGCTCCCGCACACTTAATAAAAATGACATGAATGCAACTTCATTGCCATAGCGGCTTGCCACTACAGTAATGAATTATTTTTTATTGATATGTGTGTTTTCATACTAGTTTACATAAGATGGGGTTTCCTGAGCTGAACCGCATTGGTTTCAGCCTCGGGGACACCCTACTTCATGAGATACAGGCCCCATTATGGGGTGCCATGTTCCCCATGCATGATTTAAATCTCCCGGACACATGACCCCAAAATGGGACCTGTATCTCATGAAGTAGGGGGTCCCCAAGGTTGAAACCAATGCAGTTCAGCTCAGGAAACCCCTTGCTTATGTACACTAGTATTAAAATGAATATTTATACTGTACGATCGCCTCTAAGAGCTGTGCATGGAGATGCAGCGTCTCCATGCAGTTCTTACAGGCTGCTTATTTTTCTATCAGCTATTGCGCTTTAGAAAATTAGGAACGATAGCAGGGGCAAAAAACAGAGGTGGAAAAATCAGGAGAAAGAACAGTACAAGCAATCAATATCTTTATATAAACATTTAAATTGTGTAGCATGGCTGGTCCAGATTGCCTCTCTACCCCCTATCATGTAAGCCCTTAGGAGCTCTAGGCTGTGACAGGTTATCCTGCGGGTATTGACCCTCTCATGCTGACTCTCTGAATGACAGAAGAGGTGGTGCCCCAAAAGTCTGTGCATACCCAATCATGATACAGACCTCGTGCCCTCCCCTTTTGGAGTTTCAGAGAGGAATTGCCAAATTATAGTTGTCCAGGTTTCCCCCTCCTTTGGGTGAGATGCGTGAGTTCTGCTCCCACCCTCTGGGGTAGGAGGCAGAAAGATCAGAGGCCTCCATGCCAAGAGAGCCAAGCCCCATCCAGAGGCCTGGAATCCTCTGTGACCCATCTGTATCCGCTGTGTGTACCATCTACAGTGACTGGAAATAAAGCCCCTTTGTTTTATATACCTCTGCCTGAGTCTACAGTCTATTGGGCAGGGGTGTGAAAGAATTCTGTTATAGTGGGGACTGTCTCTGGGAATCCTGGAGCTCACTGAAGATGAAGTCGCTGACACCATAAGCGAAGTCTGAATTCACCAAAAGCCTGTCCTGTTCCCCACACCATCGTGGAAAACTCAGCTCTCCTGGACCCTCACAGGTATGCAAGCACCACAAACATCAGTAGTAGCAGCAACATCTTCCAGAGAGTGGGGGAACATGTGTTACAATAATATATAAAAAAAAGTTTGCCAATCCTCCTGGCACATTGCCATGAACTAAAGAACCACAAACATAAATAATAAAAAATATATATAATCATTTGTTTTGATACATCACATGCCAAGTCTTCCACTCTTTTCATGACTGTATTTTGGTAAACGGAGATGTTTTCAGACATTTTAATGAACACTTGGGTTGCTACTGCTTTCAGCAAAAATGGACAAGCTCTCTTTCACTATTTCACCATTTGATAAGATTTTTCTTCCACACAAGAATGAGAGAAAATTTATATGAAGCTTTCATCATGCTCTTCATTTTTACCTTCTTTTTGACAAAAACGTTTTGCTGAGATGAAAGCCCCACCTTCTTCTTTGAAATATAATCTGCTCTCAGAGAAGATCCAGCAGGATACATACTGTTGAAGTCCTCATGTGTCTTTTTGAAGTGTCTTTTAAAAATATAATTCTTTGGCCCTACAACTATGGCAGAACAGATTAAACACAAAAGTTGATTGTCATGGGAGACCAATGTTTTTAACACTTTAAATTACCGGATCCTTTGATTGAACAAAACGTGAGATAAAAGAAATTGTGATTTATTTACACGAGAAACACACACAGCTTGATTTACAAAAGAACACGAATAAACACTTACTGGGATGGGGCAAAACAAAATGTTTCTGGAATGAACTTCACCGAAATAAAGTCTCTAGGCACCAATTCCCCGCTTAGAATACCTAAACAAGCCCCCTTCCCTGGTGGCAGAATATCTACCTCTGTCCTTGACATCTGGACATCTGCTGGGCAAACTGTTTATAATAACTCCTCCTAAAGTAACACTGTGATCTCTCACTGCCTTTGTTAAGTCCGGACTTCTGCCGACAGCTAGGCGACGCATCAGCAGAGTGTCTCAGAAGTCCGCATTTAAGGTATGCATGATTCACTCCCCGGAATTGCCGGTCATATACTGTGCATGTGAATCCCCAATGAATCCACTGCCCCGCCTGTCTGAATATTAATTTCTTTAATCTCATCATTTTAATGCACTAAAAAGAGAGGAACTTTCATTCATGACTGTGTGTAAAAGTTAATAACAAGGAAAACATAAATGCTTTACTGTTGGGTCCTCAGCAGCATTCAAACCAAATTTCATTGCGCCCGCATACTCCTAACTTAAGTAAGCTCCCTGCTTCTGTGCTGTGTGAAAAGCAACTGGTATTAAAACCCTTTGCAGTTTGGCAGTGATACATTGTTGCAATACTCAGAACTAATACATAACTGTGACTGCACTCATACAATGTAACTTAGTATAATAGTATAACTTACTCCGGTAGCATCTTTATCCAGTTGATACCGCTCGCAAGAATATGGGCAACAGACGCTGTATGTTTCGGGTCATTGTCCTGGAAGAAACGGTGACCAGATGGAAAATCATGCCTAATGTATTCCACAATCTCGGGGAATATTTGCTCTTGGAAAAATTCTTTATCCATGATTCCTGGAACAAGAAAAGAAAAAAGATAATGTACCAAATACTGTACACTACAGTCATACAGTGCATAAGGCCACAACATGTGAATTTGTGCATTATTCTACCCTCAAAGATGATGATGCCTCCTGGTCCACGTGTAGAGATTGCACCCCACACATGCATCTTCGCTGGGTGCTTGGGACGGGGCTTCAGAGATAAGCATCCTTTTTTGTGGAATGCAAACGTGGCAAATTTCTCAAGAGCTACAGTTGTCTCGTCAGTAAAGATGACATCCTGAAAAGTCTTGCCACTTTTGATCCATGCCCGTGTTTGGTCCACTCTTTTGAACTTGTTGGCATCCCTCATCACAGGATACACTCGGTAATGACAAAGAATAATTTTACAGGTACAGTAAAACCACCCTTTTACCTATTTTGTCACAGTAAGACACTTACTTTACACGTCCATATTTCCATCCCAATTACGTTTCATCTGCCTGATGCTGGTCTCAGATGCTCTTATATTGTGAGTTTTCTCCAGAGCAGTCTTGACCCCTGCTGCGCACCTCTCATCATTCTCTTCACTTATTTGGTCCATCAGAAGCATTGTCGTCCTACAGTGTAAAGGAAAACAGAATAATTTGTTACAGTAGGCCCCAAATTTTCTAGAAAATAAATTTAATGCTGACTATCCTTAAACCTTGCCCAACAAATCAAGCATCCCAATAGCTAGCACGGATGGTACTGTCCCATACTCAGTCAATCCTACCACACATTGTGACCAAGCACTGCCATCTACAGCACTTATTCCCTCATAACCTCTTAGATTGTAAACACTTCGGGGTAGGAATTTCCTTTCCTATTATCTGCTTTGCTGCACTTATTGCTTATTTGCTGTACTTATTGTATTATTATAATACAATATTATATTATAATAATGTACTGTATTCTTTGTGAAGCACTGATTACACTTTTGGCGCTATATAAATAAAGACATATAGTTCAGTGCAATATAATATGCAATGCAACCTGAAAAAGAATGAGAATGTGTGAATGTCTTTTATCGCTCTGGGGGAGGTGTCGATAAGCTGTTGAATGTCCTTCTGCTACAGTATGCTTTTTGAGGGGGGAAGGTGCAATTTTGCCAGTCCAAGTGTGCAGGATAATACACTGTTCAGTAGTTCAAAGACATCATTTGAATGGTTTTACAATAAACGTTCACTGCAGCACATGCTGTAAATAACCCCCCACAAAAAAATTAGACTATGCCACCTCATACAGTACATGTACAGTATACAGTCGAAATAAAAAGTAAGTGATTTTAAGAATTTAAAAATTGATAAAATATTAAAAACATGCATACAAGACATTATTAGAGTTATAGGACAATTTATTTTCTCTAAAATAATTTCTAGGAAAGAAGTACTGTAAAACACACTAATGCATTTTACCAGTGATAGTGTAATTACAGTCCATACTGTACAGTAAAGAGAACAAAAATACTTACTCTGTAGTGACTGTGGGATTCCACTTTACATTTTTTTGCCTTACCATGGGCATGATAACTTACAGCGCTTGTTATTAAATCGAGGCCCGAAGCAACTAACCAGCGTTGGATCTGTAAAATTCCGTGTTCATTCTTGTACATATCCTGTATTCTCATGCTGAAATCCTTTGAAATCTTTTTCGTCGGCATCATTGCTTTTATGTATTCAATCTGCATTGAATCAACAAAATGGATGGTGCATTTATACTTTAATTTAATGGGCCTCAGCCTTGCTCGACAGGTTTAGTACACAGTACGCCCAATTTTAAACCCCTGCAGCTCGTGTCCTGGCCCGCAAAAAAATTCAAATAGGGACACAGTGTATAAAAGGTGACACAAATTGCATAGCCTCCCACACGCTGATCTCTATCTGAACTTGCTCTTGTCCAGATACTGCATTATGCATTATTCAATCTGCATCCATGGATCAACCCTGATTCTATGGGAGCAGGAACCTGCTTGCTTCTGCCGTGCTGACCACGAGAAAGCGAAAGGCGGAAGCTGTTTCTAAGCCAAAGCGAAAGGACAATAAAAAAAATGTTCTGAAGACTCCAAAGGCTAAGAACCCTGGGCCTTATTATGTGAAGAAGAAAATGAAGAAGAAGAAATCTATAAACACCACATCAGTTTTGAGATGTACAGCGAGTGGACCCAACATGTAAATTATGAAGGGAATAAAACCAAGAAGGCTCTGCAGGAAAATTTAAGAAACACAATTTTAGAAGAAGTGCAGTGTTATTTTATTGTTACAGTAACACTCATGTTATGAGAACTGTGAGAGACAATGGCCTTTTGAGGCATTCAAAGACTTTTCTGTTTGATTGTAGTGTACTGTACTGGAGTTCAAAATTTATAGAAAAATGTTTTTAACATAAAAAAAAACTGTTTATTGTTTTAAATTGTTTCATTGTTTATTGTTTTTCATGCTTGGTACTGTATAATCATATCTTTCTATTAATGTTTTGCATGTGCATGTCCGGAGCTTGGTGAAGATAAAGTGCAGGATAACCCCCTCCCCCCAATACTGGCAGGTAAGACTCAGTGCACCAATCAATAACTATTATAGTTATACTGTATACAGTATAGTTACTGTATACTGGAATATAGTAAGGTACTGTACTGTATTAAGGTAAGTACAGGTACAGTAAGTATGATAAAGGTAAGTATGGCACTCAAAAAAATGTATATATATATATATATATATATATATATCAGGTAATAAAGAACCATAGGCACTCCCTCTGAATAGAAAAAATGGGTGCAAATCCTGTACAAATAAATAGGCAATACGATACCGCACGTGGACGAATATCAGAGGCAGCACTCCAAATGAATATCAAAAATCCTGTATTATTCAACAAAACATCATATCCAACATTTCGGTCCTCAAACGGGACCTTTGTCAAGGTGATGACCGTTTGAGGACCGAAACGTTGGATATGATGTTTTGTTGAATAATACAGGATTTTTGATATTCATTTGGAGTGCTGCCTCTGATATTCGTCCACGTGCGGTATCGTATTGCATATATATATATATATATATATATATATATATATATATATATATATATATATATATATATGTAACGGTTTTTGTGAACCGGCCTGACCCACCCAATCTCACATTGGCCCCTGTGGTCTAACCGGTCCCCATTACAGTGTGATAGTGTCTGGTGGTGCACCTGTTGGCTACAGGACTCCTGAGTCTCCCGCATGATGGTGTGTGGGGAGGACCCGTCCAGACAGGCAGCTGAGGTAGTGTGCTGAGTCCTACCTAGTTCCAGTGCAGCGCCTCCACCTCATCAGGGTCCCTTCGGTCACTTGGGGATGGTCCTGGCGAGGAACTCCTCTGTGGTGCTCCTCTCTGTACATTCACTCCACACATGTACACAAGAGGGTTTGTGATTAAGAGCATCTTTATTGCTTGAGGTGGGCTAGCTGCCCTCCACAATGGGGTATACTTAGCCCTCCATCTTCCAGCTGCTTACCTCCGAAAGGTACGCCTTCCCTTAATAGGTGGGTTCCCTATCCCCGCAGGGATCTCGGCCCTGTTCCAGGTCCCTGGTCACAGTTCTCTCAGGCAGCTTGTCTCTGTCTGCTTTGTGCTACCAGACTCACAGCTCTGCATTCAGACTACTGCAACAATGTTGCAGACCTCCATCTGCCTCTTACTGAACACAGCAGCACAGCAACAGGAACTCCTAACTTTGGATCAGTGCTGTGCCTTATGTATACTCTGGAGGCTGACACACCTCTGACATCACTAACCATGGAGTCAGAGCCTGTGACCACTCCCATCCATACATAGGGCACCTCACCAGGGTGTGAGGGCAAACCTCCATAATTACTGCTGGCATGCCCACAACTTACCAGGCCTTACTGTCAGCAGGAGAGATGACTGCAGCCATTTTACATGACCGCTACATATAAATATATATAAAACAAAAAGGAAACATCGCGGCTCCCATTATTGTGTAAAAATAATTTATTATTTAAAACTGCTAGATTACGGACACTCACTCAGTGTATAAAAAGGTAATAAGCAGTGAATATGAATAACTTGGCTCATCACCTGTTCTCCCGTTCAGTGCGCCGATCCACGTGTACTACTCTGGTAGCCTCCGTCGCGGAAGCCAGGAGCGTGCGCGCGCACTAGATAACTTCCTGGTTTTCAAGTTTCGCGACAGCTGCTCACCGGTTGATGTCACAGGATCCGGACGCAATTCAATATGCACGATATACAGTGCTCAGATAGAGGAATAGAGGGATGAGAAATCGCCAAGAAATAAAAAATGTACTTCCAAATAGATAAAGTCCATAAATAGGTCTTGCCCCACGCGTTTCGTCGCTGCATGCGACTTCCTCAGGGGCTAAGAATAAACTGATAACAATCCAAATATATAGTCAAATGCTTAATTGAATACTTCATGACACATGGGTCATGATTAATTAACTCCTTGGGGCTGGGAGGGGAAAAAAATGGAATGGAACATGAGGAAGGGAAAATAGGAATGAAATTGCATGAAAATACATACACATATAACACAAAACATAAAAATGTAAACTATACATAAAAAGTTAAAAAATTTAAAAATTATATATTTTGTATTTTAATATAAGAAAAGCACTCAGTTAAAACTAAATAAATATTACATAGTATAAAAAATGTAAAATAGAAGTGTTATTATCAATTGACATTAAATAATATCCACACAGTGATATAAATATGTTATTATGGCTATTAACATATAGCCTGATCTACATGGCAACATAAAATACACCTTAGCGTGCGGATAACAGCTATCAAAGAGGAAATATACTAAAAATAATCTTGTTACATTCAAATACACCAACCATCTAGAGCAGTGGTTCCCAAACTTTTTCGGTTCAAGGCTCCCCAAGGCAATCAGGATTTTTTCAAGGCTCCCCAAGGCGATCAGGATTTTTCCGCAGCGCCCAAAGTAAAAACAAAGGTGTATATACATACCTAACAGTTGCAGTGTGCAGTTGGTGTCTCTCTCAGACCTCTTTCTCTCTTTCTCTCTCAGACCTCTCTCTCTCTTTCTCTCTCAGACCTCTCACTCTCTTTCTCTCTCAGACCTCTCACTCTCTTTCTCTCACAGACCTCTCTCTCTTTCTGTCTCAGACCTCTCTCTCTCTTTCTCTCTCAGACCTCTCTCTCTCTTTCTCTCTCAGACCTCTCTCTCTCTTTCTCTCTCAGATCTCCCTCTCTCTCTTTCTCTCTCGGGACCTCTCTCTCAGACATCTCTCTCTCAGACCTCTCTCTCTCTCTCAGACCTCTCTCTCTCAGACCTCTCTATCTCTCAGACCTCTCTCAGACCTCTCTCTCAGACCTCTCTCTCTCTCAGACCTCTCTCTTTCTCAGACCTCTCTCTCTCAGACCTCTCTCTCTCAGACCTCTCTTTTAGACCTCTCTCTCAGACCTCTCTCTCTCTCAGACCTCTCTCTCTCTCTCAGACCTCTCTCTCAGACCTCTCTCTCAGACCTCTCTCTCTCTCAGACCTCTCTCTCTCTCTCTCAGACCTCTCTCTCTCTCAGACCGCTCTTTCTCTCTCAGACATCTCTCTCTCTCTCTCTCTCTCTCAGACCTCTCTCTCTCTCTCTCAGACCTCACTCTCTCTCTCTCTCTCTCTCTCTCTCTCAGACCTCACTCTCTCTCTCTCTCTCAGACCACACTCTCTCTCTCAGACCTTACTCTCTCTCTCTCTCTCTCTCACACACAGACCTCTCTCTCTCTCTCAGACCTCACTCTCTCTCTGACCTCACTCTCTCTCTCTGACCTCACTCTCTCTCTCTTTTACCTCACTCTCTCTCTCTCTGACCTCACTCTCTCTCTCTGACCTCACTCTCTCTCTCTGACCTCACTCTCTCTCTCAGACCTCACTCTCTCTCTCAGACCTTACTTTCTCTCTCTCAGACCTCACTCTCTCTCTCTCAGACCTCACTCTCTCTCTCTCAGACCTCACTCTTTCTCAGATCTCACTCTCTCTCAGACACACACACACACACACACACACACACACACACACACACACACACACACACACACACACACACACACACACACACACACACACACACACACACACACACACACACACACACACACACACACACACACACACACACAGACACACACTCTCTCTCACAGACAGACACACACTCTCTCTCACAGACAGACATATACTATCTCACAGACAGACACACACTCTCTCACAGACAGACACTCTCACTCTCTCAGACACATTCTCTCTCTCTCTCAGACACATTCTCTCTCACTCTCTCAGACACATTCTCTCAGACACACTCACTCTCTCACTCTCTCACTCTCTCAGACACACTCTCTCTCACTCTCTCAGACACACTCTCTCAGACACACTCTCTCTCACTCTCTCAGACACACTCTCTCTCACACATAGTACTAGAGCCAATCAGAGTTGGGATGTATTTCCCACGCTCTGATTGGCTACCGTACCATGTGAGGCCGGCCATGTTTCTTTTCATGGCGTCATCTTAAAGGCAATTGAAGCACAGCCATTCTGATTGGCTCTGCTTTCATTGCCTTTAAATGACGTCATCATTTTTTTTTGTTCAGCCAAATCACATGTTTTTCATGGCCCAATCAGGACCGTGGGAAACATTTGACCAAAATGTGACGGCATAGGCCTATAAAAGCCTATGTCGCCTCATTTTTAAGCTAGTCGCCGAGGAGGGAACATCTCCCCTCCTAAGAAGAGAAGAAGGGCGTTGCGTAAGAAGATGGAAGAAGACGGAAGAAGACGGAAGAAGCCGGAGAAGACCCTAAAAGACCAAAAAGAAGAAAAGAAGACAGACGGGACAGACGGGAAGGATTATAAATAGAAGAACAAGACACCGTTATGGATTGTAATAGTTTTTTATTTTATGGTTTACCTGTGTATTGGTTCCTGTGCTTCCGGGTCGCCTTGATTTCGGTGAGTGGGCATCTAATGGTGAGTAAACAAAAGAAAAAGAAAAGTTTATTATTTTTACTTTTAAAGTTTTTTTTGATTTTTCATTCATGTATTTTTTTTACAGTCCCATTTAAAGCTGCAGTTCAGTCTTTTTTTTTTTTTACATTTATTTTTTTACTTCAATAGTTTTATGTGTGCAATCTCTAATTACCTAAAGAACAGTATAGCTGCAGCTCAATTCGTTTTCCATGTATTGATAGGTCGAAATTTGGTGACATATTAAAAGCTGGCATTTGTTTATAATCTGCTTGACTGGCAGTGGAAGCTCATGAATATTCATGAGCATTCCTGCACTGACAAGTGCTAGAGGGAGGGCAGGGCTGACAAAGGGGTGTGCCAGAGCTTGTGACAGGACATGAAGGGGCAGTGCCTTAGCAAATGGCTGTTAAAATAGAATACAAGAAAATTGGTCTTTCAAAGTTGTTTTTTTAAAAACAGAAAATGCTAAAAGTATTTTTCCTTACTACAGAACTGATTTATTAAAAAAAACAAACATGCAGGATATTGACTGAGCTGCAGCTTTAATGCCCGTGAATGTATCTATGTATATACATACATTCACGGACACTGAATGGGTGTATTCTATTTGAATTTTATATGCAAATGAATTATTTTTTATGCTGTATTATTGCCCTGTATTTTATGTATATCTATCTATATGGATAGACATACAGGGATAATAATTGATTGGTTTGCTAATGTTTATGTTCTTTTCATGTATGACTAATGTATTTATCAGCTTTATTTTGTCATTGTTGTGAATAATGTAATTTGTATTTAGTTACAGGTTAATTGTAATGGCTTCTTTATGGTACTTAGATTAGAATGATGGTGGTAACTTTAAATACAAATTGTTTTGACAATGGTTTGGCTTTAGGAATTGAATAGGGAATTGTATAATTGATTTGTATTGTATTGTAATTGTTTGAGGAAATGGATTAATTGATTAATGCTACTGCACCGACACACTTTATTCGAGCAAATACCCGGTATGTACCTGGCAGATACCTGGAATGCGCCGCTCCTCACCTCTCACAAGCCCCGTTGCGTTTGTTTTCCCAGCCTGGGTTCATGCCTGGCTGATGGGCGGCTGATCTGTTAAATGATAATGATTAGGATTTAATAGGCTGCAATGCTTCGCGTGTCTACCAGATGGCATAAATTCATGAATTGTAATGCAGTATATATATATATATATATACTGTGCAGTATTGCAGCCAGAGGGAATAAAATGCTTCAATCCCTGCCTGGAAAATAACCCAATGCACTCGGGCAGAAAACAGTCACAAACCTCAATACACCCGGGTATACCCGAATTCGTGGGACTAGCCGCGCTCGAATAAAGTGTGTCGCCAGTGTAATTGTATTGATGTTGCTTAGTTTCTATTTGATTTTCATGATGGCATTTCTGGTTAGGGGACATTGTTCATATTGTATTTTATTGTAACATATATTTTGCATTGTGTTACATGATGCACAGATTAATAGCATCATGTACACACTCAATGCAATTGTGTGACATTTCATAGACATTTGTGTAGCTTCATTTTTGTTGATTTATATTTACAATGGCTGTTGGATTTATTTTAACATGCAATGTGGTTATTTTAAGATTAAAAATTAATGTTTTGATTTATGCATGTTTTATGTGTTTAATAATGGGCAAATAATCTATTATCCATATCTGGATAATAGTTATTTGGCACATTATTGTACTGTATGTGTTTGGAGGGGAAAGGGTGGAATGTATGTATTGAATGTATAGGTCAGGTTTATTTATTTTACATTCATGGTTGGTTCCTTGGTTCTGCGTGAGACCTCTGGAGACCACCTGCGGTATCCTTGGGTATCTCACTGGTATCAGGCTGCGTGGGTCCACGGGTGACACCTGCGAGGAAGAATCGGTGGCCCCACATCTGTGGGGGCACCGCTGACCCGTAGTGTGCCGGGAAGAACTGGTGGCATCAAATCCGTGGGGGCACCGCAGACCCGTAGTCTGCGGGGAAGAACCGGTAGCCTCACATCCATGGGGGCACCGCGGACCCGTAGTGTGCGGGGAAGAACTGGTGGCATCACATCCGTGGGGGCACCATGGACTAGTAGTCTGTGGGTAAGAACCGGTGGCCTCACATCCGTGGGGGCACCGAGGACCCGTAGTGTGCGGGGAAGAACCAGTCACCTCACATCCGTGGGGGCACCGCGGACCCGTAGTGTGCGGGGAAGAACCGGTGGTCCCACATCTGTGGGGGCACCGCGGAACCGAAGTGAGCACCTGTGGATCCCCAGACACCCGTGAGAACCACCGGAGGCCCCTCAGACACCTGTGGGTCTGACCCGGGCTCTTCCCGACATCCGAGGGGCTACAATGGGGACACAATTGTGGCCCACTGTGACCCGCAGAGACCACCAGGGGCCATGGCGCTTGGCGGGACCCACCAACAGGTCTCCAGAACCTGTATGAAACAAGTTGCTGGTACCCTGTAGGTATTGTATTGTATTGTATGTCTTTATTTATATAGCGCCATTAATGTACATAGCGCTTCACAGTAGTAATACATGGGGTAATCAAATAAATAACAGATAATATAAATAACAGATCATGGGAATAAGTGCTTTAGACATAAAAGTAACATTTTGGAAGAGGAGTCCCTGCCCCGAGGAGCTTACAGTCTAATTGGTAGGTAGAACGTACAGAGACAGTAGGAGGGAGTTCTGGTAAGTGCGTCTGCAGGGGGCCAAGCTTTATGTATCGTGTTCAGAATATCCACAGTGCTATTCATATGCTTCTTTAAGCAAGTGTGTCTTAAGGTGGGTCTTAAAGGTGGATAGAGAGGGTGCTAGTCGGGTACTGAGGTGAAGGGCATTCCAGAGGTGTGGGGCAGAAAGTGAGAAAGGTTTAAGGCGGGAGAGGGCTTTAGATACAAAGGGGGTAGAAAGAAGACATCCTTGAGAAGAACGCAAGAGTCTGGATGGTGCATAACGAAAAATTAGGGATGAGATGTAAGGAGGGGCAGAAGAGTGTAAAGCTTTAAAAGTGAGGAGAAGAATGGAATGTGAGATGCGGGATTTGATCGGAAGCCAGGAGATTTCATGAGGGGAGATGCTGAGACAGATCTAGGAAAGAGTAGAGTGATTCTGGCAGCAGCGTTTAGGATAGATTGTAGGGGAGACAGGTGAGAGGCAGGAAGGCCGGACAGCAGGAGGTTACAGTAATCAAGACGGGAGAGAATGAGGGCCGGAGTCAGAGTTTTAGCAGTCGAGCAACAGAGGAAAGGGCGTATCTTTGTTATATTGCGGAGGAAAAAGTGACAAGTTTTAGAAATGTTTTGAATGTGAGGGGCGAATGTGAGAGAGGAGTCGAGTGTGACCCCTAGGCAGCGTGCTTGGGCTACTGGGTGAATGATTGTAGTTCCAACAGTAATGTGGAAGGAGGTAGTAGGGCCAGGTTTGGGAGGAAGTATGAGGTGCTCTGTTTTAGCCATGTTGAGTTTAAGGCGGCGGAGGGCCATCCAGGATGATATAGCAGAGAGACATTCAGAAACTGTGGTTTGTACAGCAGGTGTAAGGACAGGTGTTGAAAAGTATATTTGTGTGTCGTCGGCATAGAGGTGATAATTAAACCCAAAAGATGTTATTAGGTCACCTAGAGAGAGTGTGTACAGAGAAAAGAGAAGAGGTCCCAGGACAGAGCCCTGGGGTACCCCCACAGAGAGATCAATAGAGGAGGAGGAGGTGTTAGCAGAAGAGACACTGAAAGGTAGTATGAGATCCAGGATAGAGCTTTGTTCCGAATACCTAGAGTTTGGTCTGTCAGGTGACCCGCCGGGCCCGCCGGGGGGGCACAAGAGTATGTGGGTAGGCGTCCCTTGTGGGTAGTGGGTGAAGGTGGATAGACCTCACAGGCTGGGGGGTTAGTGGGGGAGGGTATGTAGGCCTCCCGAGTGGTGGTTGAGGGTGGGTTAACCCCTTAATGACTGTAGCGGTTAATAACCGCTATGGTGTTTAAGGGGTTAGGGGACATTACATTGGATGTTTTTATTCTTGTTTCTGTTTTATTTATTTATTTAGTGTGGGGCTGTTGTGTGTGTTTTCTTTTTATTGTGGGTGGCTGGGTTGGGTGAAGGGTGTATTAGCCCAAACGGTGGTTTGTTTAGGGCTTGCGGGTGGGTAGCGGGAGGGCTTAACCCCTTCATGACCGTAGCGGTATTAACCGCTACGGTCGTGAAGGGGTTAAGTGCACCCGCAACCCCCCCGGAAGCCCTAAACAAACAACATGGGCCAAATACCCCCCTTCACCCACCCCCGCAACCCACAATAAACCTGGCACATCAGCTTAAGCCCTTCATTGCCTTAGCGGTTAGCCGCTAAGGTAATAAAGTGGCCTTAAAATGCATTTTTCCTGCCTCGGATGCATGCCGGGGGGGTCCGGTGCTGGTATTAATGGCATCAGCTCCGGAGAACCCCGGCATCAATCCCAGCCAGGAAAAAGGCCTAATTTTTTCTAAGTACCGATCCGCCGCTCATCAGCAGCCTCTCACCATCAACTTGCCTACTTTTTGTGGCATGCCGGATTTGCCTGAAAAAACACCATTCTAGAGTGGCGAATAGCGGTGCCACTACTAGAATTGAGCGTGGCGGAAAAATGGGCCGATGGCGGGGAAAAAAAATTGCCAAACACATTGGCGTTTTTTTTACTTCTCGTCACTTTTTCGCTCCTTACTGAATAGGGGTAGGCATTTTTGGCGTGAAACGGGCGAGAAGTGCCTTTCCGCCGCTTACTGCATGACCCCCTATGTCTCTCTGTCACACTCTCTCTGTCTCTCACACACTCTCTCTGTCTCTCACACTCTCTCTGTCTCTCATACTCTCTCTGTCTCTCACACTCTCTCTGTCTCTCACACTCTCTCTGTCTTTCACACTCTCTCTGTCTTTCACACCCTCTATTTCACACTCTGGAGATCTTATTTACCCTATATGTCTTAATTGCCCTCTACCTACACCGAAATAACTTGCTCTGCTTTCTTCCAGATCTGACTCTCAAGCTTCACACGGGAGACATTGGAACCCCCCCTAACCCAGAAGACAGGTAGGAAACACCTCCCCTCCAATGTATAACATTGCGGGAATGAGGGTACATGGACATTGAGGGACTGCGGATCAGGTAAGATCCCAGCCGGGATTGCTGCTTTAGATATTGAGAAGCGGGGGCATCCTGACACTGGTTAAGTGGTTCAGGAAACTATTCATCCACATCATGCTTTTATTTATAGATCCGACATTTCCACTCACTCTCACACTCTCACACTCTCACACTCTCACACTCTCACACTCACATAACAAGGACTAATTATAGTAAAATATAAATGTAATACAATAAATAAACATAAATTTCAAAAACAAATGTTGTTATTAGCTATTATTAGTTCAATTTCTCTAGTTAAAAAAAAAAGTGGGCTAGGGGCAGGGCTGGGGGCGGGGCTAGGTGGCGAGTAGATTTTTTTGGTTCGGCGAGTAGATTTTTGGGTGATTTTTCGACAACTGTGTATATATATATATATTTATATATTTAGGCACTGTACCATGTATAGGTGTCATTGGATGTGCACTGAGCTTTGTCTGTGTTTCATGTTCTGTCTCTGGTTTTAAATGTATTGAAACAGACACAAAAATCCGACGTTTCGATCCCCAGAGGGATCTTCTTCCTGGGGGTGTGCACGCTGTTCTGCTGCCCTGTTGGATGGTAACGTACTCTTTACATTATTTATGGGACTAGCACCAGGCCTTTCTAGATATCTACATTGGAGTGCTTGCTGCTTTTTTTTACCTACATAATCTATATATATATACAGGCATACCCCGGTTTAAGGACACTCACTTTAAGTACACTCGCGAGTAAGGACATATCGCCCAATAGGCAAATGGCAGCTCACGCATGTGCCTGTCAGCACGTCCTGAACAGCAATACCGGCTCCCTACCTGTACCGAAGCTGTGCGCAAGCGGGGAGACTATAGAGCCTGTTACAAATGCATTATTTACATCAGTTATGCACATATATGATGATTGCAGTACAATACATGCATCGATAAGTGGGGAAAAAAGTTAGTGCTTCACTTTAAGTACATTTTCGCTTTATATACATGCTCTGGAACCATTGCCTACGTTAATGCGGGCTATGCCTGTATATAATATAAAAAGAAAGGGACTGCGCTAACAAGTCTTGCAATAATATAATGAATCAATAATAATTAGAAAACAAACCCTATATCTGGGTTGCTTGAAAAATGTATATATAATAACTAAAATAATCACTAATGGCAACAGATGTGAACCAGCTAATATAAATAACCTAGGGCATTACTGTTAAAAAACCAAGTACAATTTATTCCAAAAAGCTCACAAATGGAAGATCACAAACAAAGTAAAAATAAAGGCATGTTATGAGATACGTGCTGTGTAATAGTGAAAGAGAGGCGCTAACACTAATAGTGATCACTAAAAATATACAGTGAATAAACTTAATAATCCAGTGATTACAAAATATTAACTCATACAAAACGTGACAATAACGTGACAAATGTAAATTGAATCAAAACCCCCTGCTGAAACCCAGCTGGCAGGGACTGGTTTCTCTGGTCCCCAAATTGTAGAATTCCGTTCGCAATCCAGGGGGAGCATAAAAGGGAAATAAAACAAAATAACAATCTACGTGTAGAAAATAAAACAATTGTGAATTCGCTATGTGATGTGTCTTGGCTCATATGCACATGCTTTCTGTTCTGGGCAGGGGGTGGGTTCGGTGTAACAGCAGGTATACTTGGTGCAATAGTACCGGAGTATCACAAATCAATGCCTAGACATCAGCATCACATGTGTGTGTACGTCCCTACGCGTTTCCTCAGCTGTACTCATTTCATCAGGGGATAGTCTGGATATGCTAGTTGCTACTATATATACCCAGAAGCCAGCTTGATTGAAAAATGCTATCTAGAATTCATGTGTTTTGAATATGCATTAATGCATGCTTGCAAATTACCTACATGCTAGTATATATTGCACAATATGCACAAAAAGAATAATGAAACACAACTCCATATATCAATAAATGAATAAACAAATGTTATACAAATATCATAAAAAAGACAAAAACTATTTTAGATATATACACAGTTAGTCCAACTCACAAGTGCAGTATTATACTATTAGTAAACTATATACAAAATTGAGAGGACTTTATGTAATCATTATTAGTTCATTCAAAACTGGCTTGTTTTAGAGGATAAGGATACATTATTTTCATATATTAGTATTAGAATTGAATCTTATACTCTAAAATAGATCACGATCATCATGATTTCAAAATATTATAGCAACGATGATATTATTTTAAAATAAAATTGAATAAAAAGGTGATTATAACTGGTATTACCTAATGAAAAGAAAAATAAGTTCATGAAATGGATATAGATATCACTTGATTGTGGAAACAATTATATTTTTTAACCCATTGATTACTGAAATAGACAGAATTAAATAATTAATTCTCCCTAGTATATATTTAGTGTAAATATAGAATGGGCTATATATAAACCAATTTAAATGCCCTTAGAGGATTTCCCCAGCCCCCAAATGGGGTTATAGCAACCTATCAACTTAAAATGAAGTAGTAAATGAATATTAGTTGTAACCTATAGAACCTCAATATGTAAGATAATTAAATTCTATTAATAACTCTATTGGTATGAATGGAAATTCTAAATGTAACGATAGAAGTTATTTTAAAGGATGAAGAAAGAAAGATGCAAGAAACGGACCGGACATGTATCCAAGTCACTAGTTGTCTCAAGTTAGCAAGCCTGTGCCATCCAGACATCGCAAATCATAACTCTTAATGTAGGTAATTGTGTGTTTCATGTTGATGTGATATATTAAAATTAAACTAATGTGAATGGTAAGTGAATGTGTGCTAATAGAATGTGAATAATATTAGTGCATAAATATTATAGTTTAATTGTGTATATAATCCCATATTGGTTGTAAATATACTATATAGTGCAAATAATTAATAATATTGCATATATATATATACCTATACAGTATGTTTAAAAATGAAAATTTATATTAGAAAGGAAACCCTCATGAGAATGCAACACAGAGGGAACATGTCTAGCATGTTCATCCAAGACCTCTATATTCCACTCCCCAATGGAGCGTAATATGAATATTAAATGACAGTGCTGGTGTCGATACAGTCATTTAAACCTTCAGGACTCAATGTATTACGTACATATATCCAATATGTTTCTCTTAAATTACGAGGTCTGTGTCTATCTCCACTCAATAAAGTAGGACTTATAACTTCAAAACCCATTATTGTTAGGGTAGAAGGATCTTTATTATGTTTCAAATTATAATGACGAGATAGACGATGTGTTTGCAGTCCATGTATTATGTTTCTGCGTTGTTCACGCAGTCGGTCGTCCATTTATCATCGAACGGCTGTCTAGCAGAGGTGGCCTCTTGCCCTTTGTCCTCGGGGTATATTTTGAGGAGATTGTTGAGAGGCTTGGCCTTACTGGAATACTCCTCCACAAAGCGGCGACAGTAGCCATAGAAGCCAAGGAAAGAGCATAGCTCCATGACGTTCTCAGGTCACGGCCAATTCACCACAGCTTCCAATTTGGCTGGAACAGTGGGGATTCCATCAGCGCACACAATGTGTCCCACATAGGTCACCGAGGTGTGACAGAACTGGCATTTGTCGAGTGACAGTTTCCGACCTTCTCGCTCCAGACGGTCCAGCACTTTAAGCAGCCGTTCTTCATGTTGTTCCAAGTTCTTACCAAAGATAATAATATCCAGGTAGACAAAGCATTCATGTCTCCAATGGTTTCTCCATTAGGTGCTGAAAGGTTGCAGGAGCTCCACAGATGCCTTGGGGCTTGCGCGTAAATTGATAAAAGCCCAGGGGACAGATCAAGGCGGTCTTCTCCTGGTCTTCTGCACTCATCGGTTCCTGGTAGTACCCAGATCGCAAGTCTAGAACACTGAACCACTGGCTCTCATTTAGGGCATTGAGAATCTCCTTGATGCGGGGAAGAGTGTACTGATCGGGCACTGTGCATTTGTTCAGTGTCTGGTAATTGACACACAATCTTACAGACTCATTCTTCTTTCCCACCACCATGATGGGCGAGGCGTAGGGACTCCAGGACTCGGTCACAATCCCTGCTGTCTCCATCTCTTGTAAGACAATCCTTACATCGTCCACATCCAGAGGGGCAATGCGATGAGAACATTCTCAGAAGGGTGTAGTGTCACTCAGCCTGATGGTGTGTTGGGCATTTCGGCTGCAGCACACATCCATCTCACTTGTGGAAAATATGGCCCAGCGTTCTTCCAACTTGGCAGTGAGTCGGTCTTTCCAGTTGGCCGGCAGTGTTAACTAAACAAAGTTGAATGTCAGCCCGGCTTGCTGATCGGACGCCACAGCGGCATTCACCTGAGGCATTTCCTCCACGGGGGGTGACGGGTATATTCGTCCCAATCTTAGCACCTGATCAAAGGCAATGGGAGATATATTGGATGAATACTTTAATTCTTCCAGGAATCTTGGAGGTCCACACCCGCACTTCTGGCACCAGCTTGTAGCCTCGCTGGGCGTCTTCCTCAGGGATCATCTCCAGAGAAAAGGTCTCAGCCTTGTCTCGGTTGGGGTAGCAGCACAATGCAGCCATGCGCTTCAATCCCCCTGGTGGTATCTCTGTTAACCCCGCCTGCAGGTTGAAGAGATCTCCATGTCCTCTTCCTGAAGGATAGGGTGGATGATCAGACTATCCAAAGGCAGTGCACTGGCTTCCTGAAGAGAGGCCCTGATTGAGGCCCTCACTATGTCGTGTGGGTTCCCAATATGATTGGGGAACTGGGATGCTCTCGGGGTTCGGGGCATACCAGTGCCTCCACATCCATAGGGTGTGATTTTCCGGTGTTCAGTTGAAGTATCTCCAGCCGAACCTTCACTACTCTGTCGATGGAGTAATCCTCATTGCTGAGTCTCCTCACTTTTATGTGCTCCGCCGACTGCAAGGGTCGATGTTGGTTGTAGAATTCTCGGTACACAATCGTTGATGCATGGACACCATCCATGATGACGCGTATGATGGCGACGGGTCCTACCCGACTATAAGCGTCTAGTGGTGGGGTTCCATCATTGGGGCTTGGGGCAGAAGGGTTTTCAGAGGGCGGGAAAGTGGTTTCTGCAGTCTGGACTTGACAGATAATGGATTGGCCTAATCTGAGTTTTTTTTGTTTCTTCTTTCTCCGGGCATTCCTTGGAGAAGTTGCCCTTCTGACCACAGCCGTAGCAGATGAGGCCACTGGTCAGCGCGGTCCTTGTAGGTAGGGGATACTCTCCCTGATGGTTTGGACTTGATGGAAGGTGGCTTGGATTGAGAGTCCTTGAACTTCTTAGCAGATGCTCCCTTTGGTTCACCCTTGAGGGTTCCTTTGGTCTTTGGGGAAGTATGCAGACATGTATATGCTTTGCCGAAGGAAACCGTCTGTCCACTCCAGGATGACCCCCACAGCTTTCCAGCTTGATGAAGAGATATATTGAGCGGTGGTGGTCCTAGACTATGCTTATTATGTTGATGAGGCTTTACGCCAACTCCAGGATAACCAATCTTACACTAAGTTACACATGGATCCAACTCAGTGTTTCCTATTGGAACTATATGAACTATTAGAGTTTGGCAGAATCCTTCAAGTACTTTCTGTACAAGAATATGAATATCTACACCAGGGCTGCACAACATACAGCCCGCGGGCCGCATGCGGCCCGCGACGGCCCCCCTTCAACCCCCCTCCTTCACCCCTCCTTCCCTGGTAAACTCTCGCGGCCGCATTCTGTGTCTGTGGCGTGCCCTCTAGGAGTGCACACCAGCAAACCAGCAAACGCGCGCTTCCCCTAATCCCCCTAACCCCCCTTCCCGGCTTCAGCAGGGGAACGCGCTCCAGCAGTAGCGCGACCTGGAACTTCCGGGTCTGCTACTAGAGCGCGCTTCCCCCTGCTTCACCTCGGCACCAATTTTAAATGAGTTTTAGTTGCTGCCATCGCCGTCATCCACCACCACCACCTCCTCTCCTCTTCTTCTGTTGCCGCCGGTGACAATGAATCTGTGGCCGCCGACGCCACCTCTGCTACCGCCGCCAACATCATCTGGTAGGCATGGGGTGGGGGGGGAGTCATTCATTCATGCGGGGGGCTGCGGGATGCTGACTTGGGGGGGATGCTGGATGCTGACTTGGGGGGGGATGCTGGGTGCTGACTTGGGGGGTATGCTAAATGTTGACTTTGGGGGGGGTGCTGGATGCTGACTTGGGGGCGATGCTGGATGCTGACTTGGGGGGGGGCTGCTGGATGCTGACTTGGGGGGGGGATGCTGGGTGCTGACTTGGGGGGGATGCTGACTTGGGGGGGATGCTGACTTGGGGGGGGATGCTGGATGCTGACTTGGAGGAGGGATGCTGGATGCTGATTTGGGGGGGATGCTGGATGCTGACTTGGGAGGGATGCTGGATGCTGACTTGGATGCTGGATGCTGACTTGTGGGGGGAGGCTGACTTGGGGGGGGGGTGCTGACTTGGGGGGGATGCTGGATGCTGACTTGGGGGGTGGATGCTGGATGCTGATTTGGGGGGATGCTGGATGCTGACTTGGGAGGGATGCTGGATTCTGACTTGGATGCTGGATGCTGACTTGGGGGGGATGCTGACTGGGGGAGAGTGATGGGAGGTGCAGGGGGAGAGTGATGGGAGTTGCAGGGGGGAGAGTGATGGGAGGTGCAGTTGGGAGAGTGATGGGAGGTACAGGGGTGGAGAGTGATGGCGGAGTGTGATGGGAGGTGCAGGATGATGATGAGAGGTGCTGGAGGAGAGACGACGATGATGACGATGATGATGATGATTTTACCTGTGCGGCCCAATTTTTTTTCCTTGGAGCAGTTCGGCCCTTTGCACTCTACGAGTTGTGCAGGCCTGATATACACATTACCCATCCCATTTTACCCATATTCCATCACCTCCCTAAAGTTCACAAGTCCCTTCTTCACCCCCCAGGTAGACCCATCATTTCTAGTATTGGCTCACTGGGGGAGCACTTGTCACAATATGTCAATTATTTTCTCCAACCCTTAGTCACCTCACTTCCCTCTTTCCTTCTAGATACCTCACATGTTCTATCTATTTTTTCTGATTTCACTTGGTCACCCACACACCTTTGGGTCACGTTAGACGTGTCTTCACTGTACACCATCATCTCTCAAGAACACGATCTCACTGCTGCATAACACTTTTTGGAATCTGATGCGACACTCGCTCCAGCACAGAACACCTTTTTGCTGGATGCCATCAGATTCCTCCTTACTCATAATTATTTCATGTTTGATGGGGGTTTCTATCTCCAAACGCGTGGGACCGCCATGGGATCATCGTTTGCGCCTTCCTATGCCAACCTCTTCATGGCGTGGTGGGAACATACCCACGTGTTTGGAGATAGGAACTCCTATCGACATCACATCATCACATATCACCGTTATATAGATGATCTCATTATAGTTTGGTCTGCACTGTTTCACAATTGCAAGCCTTTTTCGCTTACCTTTACACCAACACTTATAATTTGTCATTCACACACCAATATCACCATCACCGCATACAGTTCTTGGACTTGTGTCTTTATGTGGGCATCATGTTTATACAAACATTTTTCGCAAATCTAATTCAAGGAATACACTTTTGCACGCATCCAGCTGTCATAGCCCTAGTCTACTTAAAGGACTACCATATGGACAATTCCTTCGGAGTCGGAATTGTTCGACTATGGAACATTTTGACAATGGTTCTTATGACCTCATCAAAAGATTTGTGGATAGAGGCTATGACCCACTTTTTTATTACTCCATACAGCCGTCAGGCTATAAATATGTGAGGTCCGGGGGAACACCTCTCTCTAAAGGGGTTCCCCCAGCAACTTTACTTACCTACGCTCTTAGAATGGCCACAACCCACTTCCCTGAAAACCATACAGCGATTCTTGGGATTTGCGAATTACTATCGTAAATTCATCAAGAATTTTTCTTCTACCGTGGCCCCCATTACTGCCCTTACCAAGAAGGGAGCTAACACAGCAGTCTGGTCTCCTGTAGCTCTCCAAGCTTTCGACTCCCTCAAAAAATCTTTCGCTTCTGCTCCTATTTTGTGTCACCCTGACCCCGGGCTTCCCTTTACCCTAGAGGTAGACGCATCCGACGTCGGTGCTGGCGCCATTTTCTCTCAGAGACAATCCCCACAGGCCAAACTTCATCCCTGTGGGTTCTTTTAAAAAAAAAATTCTTCGGCAGAACGGAACTATGACGTCGGAAACAGAGAGCTCCTGGCTATTAAACTCGCCCTTCAGGAATGGAGACATCTTCTGGAGGGAACGGGGACCCCCATTTCGATCTTTACTGATCATAAAAAGTTACTTTACATTGAGAGTGCACGTCGCCTTGGGGCTCGATGGTCTCTTTTTTTTTCGAGATTTCATTATCTCATATCTTACATTCCTGGTTCAAAGAATCAAAAGGCAGACGCACTTTCACGTCAATTCCTATTTGAGGACAATTCCGAAGTTATCTCCGAAACAATCTTACCCTCCAAATATATTGTTTCGGCCAACTCTTTTGATATCCTGGATCAGGTCATGGCAGCACAATCTAATCTTCCGAGGGGCCTTAAGGTGCCGGTCGGCCGTCTGTATGCAGCTCCATGCTTCCTTAAGAAGATTCTTGAGTGGGGTCATTCTTCTAGGTCAGCCGGTCATCCAGGCATTAGCAGGACTTCTGACCTCATTGGTCGTACCTTTTGGTGGCCAACCATGTTGCAGGACATTTCAGAGTACGCAAAAACTTGTCCAATCTGCGCCCAGGTTAAGACCGCTCGTAAAAAGCCGTACGGTCTTCTACAACCCCTCCCTATACCAGAACGCCCATGGAGTAATCTGTCCATGGACTTTGTGGTGGAACTTCCAAACTCTAAAGGGATGAACACTATTTTGGTTGTCGTGGATCGTTTTTCCAAGCAGGCCCATTTCATTCCTCTCAAAGCCCTACCCAATTCCCCTACCCTGGCAGACATTTTTGTTAAGGAAATATTCCGCATTCACGGAATTCCTCTTTCCATCGTATCCGATCGAGGTACACAATTTGTCTCAAAATTTTGGCTAGCTTTCGCTAACAGGATGGATATCACCCTCCATTTTTCGTCCGGGTATCATCCACAAACTAATGGGCAAACCGAGAGAACGAACCAAACTCTGGAGCAATATCTCCGATGCCTCATCGCAGACAGCCAAGACAATTGGGTAGATTTACTTCCGTGGGCAGAGTTCTCCCATAACTCTTTAAAGAACAGCTCCACATTGAAATCCCCTTTTTTCATTAATTATGGTTTTCACCCGGGTCAGCTGCCCATCACCTCAGTGCCTCCCGGGGTTCCAGCGACCAAAGACCGAATCAAGGATCTTCAGGAATCCTGGAAAAGGATCCAAGAGGCTTTGAGAAACGCAACCAATAGACAAAAGGCACAGGCATATCATCTGGAACTTCCTCCATCCATGAGGATACCCTCCGTGTTCTATGTGTCACTGCTGAAACCTGTGTCCCAGAGTCCACGGTTCCATAGGACACTGATTGACCCTAAACCAGTCATAGTTCAGGGGCAGGAAGAGTGTTAAATTCAGTCTATTCTGGATTCCAGGAGGACGAGGGGTTCGGTACAATACCTGGTTCACTGGAAGGGCTTTGGTCCAGAGGAGAGATCTTGGGTACCCTACCATCAAATACATGCCCCCAGACTGCTGAGACTCTTTCACTCCAAATTAACCCAAAAGCCATATTGGAGTCGTCCTGAGGCCGCTCCTCATAGGGGGGGTATTGTGAGATCCGGGGGAACACCTCTCTCTAAAGGGGTTCCCCCCGCGACTTTACTTACCTCCGCTCCAGCTCTGCCTCCTCGCCGGGATCTTCCTTCTCCTCCGCTTCCCGCGGCGGCTAAAAATCTCGCACATGCACGCGCACGGCCGAGGACCTTTACGTCCTCCCTCAGGAGGAGTTCCCGCTCCCAGCTGAGGCCACACGCACCTCTCCCGTGTGGCGCACACACCTGATGCGCGTGCCCCGCTCACAAGCTGCACATCTCATGCAGCTGTGGTAAGTTTCTCCCTACCAATCCCCATCTTCCCTGGGGCCGCTCCCTCGTTACTCCTCTCTCCCTATTGGTCCTTCCTCCTACTTATACCTTGCTCAGCCATTCATTCTTTGGCTGAGCACAACTTTGTATGACCTGTGTTAACCGTGGTCGTGCCTGCCTCTGTTCCTGTCTCTTTGTCTCCTTAGTGATCCCTTGTGTACCGAACCGGCCTGGCTGTGGACCCGCTCTGGACTTCTACCCTTGGTTTGTATCCTGACCTCCTGGACTCCCCAATCCCTTTACCTCGGCTTGCAGATTCCAACCTACCTCCCGGCTCTGGACCCCAGGCTCTCGGTACCACCTATCTTCTGGAACCTTCCTTCTCGTCTGGCGAGTATCTTACTTTATCTTATACTCCCAGACGGTTCCAGACGCCTATTTTCCACTTTCCAGGCGTATCCCTGTAGCTGTGGGTGCAGTTTGTTACCCATCTCACCTCAGTTTAGGGGTCCCTCCTTGTCCGTGGTGAGCACAGCGTAACAGAATATTAAATCAATAATCAGGAAACATTGGACCATTCTCAATACTGATGTTCTTTTAAAGAACATGGTCTCCATGGACCCTAAATTTGTTTTTCAAAAAGCACATACATTGGGTAGCTTGGTCTCACCTAGCATGATTCACGATAAGAATGAGCACAAAAATATGTTATTTCATAGATCTTAAGGGGTGTTTTAGATGTGGGAAATGTAAGATATGTCAATATGTCCAAAAATGTAAAAGTTTTACTAACACAGAACTCACTAAAGAATACAAATTCTGTCATTCGTGACATGTAACACAGATTACATTGTATTTTCCATTTTTCTTTCCTTTCCTCTCACTTTTTCTTCTTCTTTTTCCCATTTCCTTCAATCCATCTCTTACTCCCCTTTTCTCCCTCCTTCTCTTCCTCCCCTTTCCTCCCCTCTCCCCTCTCCCCCTTACCCTCCCTTCCCACCCTTCTCCCCCCCCATCCCCCCTCTTCCTCTTTTTCTCTTGTTTTTCTTTTCTTCGTTTCATTCTGCTGTTTTAAATTACAATATTATATTATTTAATTATTCATCTATTATTTTTGTTGCTATGTTGTTATATCATTATGTACCATACCTGTATAAAAGTGACGAATCATACGAACTATAAAAGATTATTACCTTGCAGCCATTAAGTGGTTTAGAAAGATCATCTGTATTCCACAAACAATTATGATATTGCATATTGTTTCTTTATATGCTTTTTATTTCTTATTTTTCATATATGTATTCAATCTGTGGTTATTAGACATAGTATATACATATATTCAATATTACTTTGTAAGGCATCATGGTAGTATAGACTAATGTATTATGAGAACTTACTACAATTCATAAACTAACCTTTCTTTTATGAATTATATCTTATGGGATTACTTGGTATGAGCCCCAGTGCGTTGTAATTTGCATACATGTCTCTTAATTAGGTGCAACGCATCAGTCAACCATTAGAAGGGAGTTATAAATAACACCCTTCCTTCATGTTTTGTTACACTCCTTGAGAAAGGGCGAATTCGCCCGAAACGCGTGGGAGGATGCCTTTTTGATATGTTCCCTAGTATCTGTTTTATGTAGTTTCAATAAATTGTTTTTACCTCACCTAGTGAGTCTGATATCTACCGGAGCAGCGCTGATATCGATCTTCCAATCCCATGTATATGCTTTGTGCCCCTTTATTAAGCCCAAGAGTTCCTCGAAGGTAGGGGGAGGTCCTTGTAGTAGAGAGCACCACATCATGATCAATGTGATGGGTGGGGATTGCCCCACTGAGGAATTGTTTGCACCGGTACTCATCTACCATGGAGGTGGGAATGATGTTGTGGGTTCGCAGCTTCCAGAGGATTAGCTTGATCCGTTGAATGAAGATGGACAGGTCTTCTCCATCCTTTTGTTTGAGGCCGTAATATTGGGACACAGTTTGCTCTCATCTTCATCCTCTCATCTTTATCCTTTCCATGGATACGCACTAGCAGATCCACGATCCGGTGAGCCGAGAGGTCAGCGTCTTGATCGCATTGCATACTGACCATGGTGGATGCTGGAGTCAGATGCTCTCCATTATCCACTGTCGTTTCACTGCTTTAAAGCATGGCCATTCGTCAAGCACTTTGAACGTGTGTTCCCTCCAGGAATCGATCCCTTCTTCTCCCACAGGGGAAGGGGTCATCCCGGAGAAAGCCTTTAGTTTCCTGTAATTTTGCACTTGGGAAGACATAGTTAGGGCTTCCACTAGCTGCGGTAGAGTCACACCAAGTATGGAGCCGCCACTTGTTAAGCGACTATCGGTTCCAAGCCCTGGGCTAGGGACCGGCATAGAACTTCTTATCTGTCGGCTAGGGGAAGGTGACTGTGGGGGACTCCCGGCCCAGCTGGTGGCTCCATGCAGAGTATTTGAAGTGAACGTTACCCGGGGTAGGGGTACATCAGGTCTGGTCGGAGTACTAGTGGCCATATTTATGGTCCTCCACTCCCTGAGATTGTAAGGGGAGGAGGAACCTGGATCAGTGGGGAAGCCCTTGTGGAGGGTTCAGGAGGGGAGGTATCGTGAGAGGAGACCATCTGAGGGTATATAAGCGGACACCCTTGTGGCAAAATCTCTGGCAGGTATATAACCTGAGGGGCATCTTCGGGGCACATCTCTTGCTCGGTGGCCAGCACTCCCCTGACAAGCAGGGTCATACTTTCTGCTGATGATCCTGACATTGCCCATGCCAGGGGATCTTTTTACTTGGTCGTGGACAGCAAACATTGAGGTGAGGGCCGGAACCCCTTCCAACTGCGACCACATGTCACAGAGGTTCTTGGAGCTCTAAGGCCAAGTCAAGGACTTCTTGTTGTGAGGGCTTCAACATGGTGAGTCTGATTGGTTCACTAATTTAGAACTGCTGAGTAGGGCACCCAGGTCTGAGATCTCAGCAGCGCCTCCAATTTTAGCGCACTTTTCCCGACCCCCGAGAGATGTGTGACTACGGTGTGTGTGCAGGGTGAAATTCCTGTGGCTCACAGGAGGCCTGAGCCTCCACTGCTGGGAGCCTGGATCAATGCTCGGTAGTATCTTCACCTGTACGGGATTCTATTATGTAGAATAACCCCGTTACAGGACCCGCATGCAATAAACCACACACTTTGTGAAACGATAACAGTTTTATTGCATAAATTTCTATGAACTATATACATACACTACCACCACCAGGCCACGCATGGCCATACTCACCATCCCTCTGTCCCAAAGTACTGAAGGGGCCCTTTGGTACCCAACCACCCTGGCGTCCATACCTACCCAATGTGTGGTACAGCACTACCCACTAAAGTGTTTGTTGGTGCACTTGCAGAGTTGGGTACCTGCCAGGTGATCCCACACCCGGCATGCTGTGGAAGATAGGATCCACGGATGTCCTCCGTGAAGCCTCCACCTCTACATTGGTTGGGTCTAGCATGGATGGTACCACCTTAAGAGTCTCTGTGGTCACAGGTGTCTGGTCACAGACCAGGACAGCCGAGTCCTGTCTTGTTCCCTTTGCTGTGGTTCTACAGGGCAGTGTCCCTACCTATGGGTCTGTCCCGGCGGCAACCACAACCTTAGGGAAGTCGGGGCCTAGCTGGGGTTTAACGGGGCCTAGCTGGGGTTTAACAGGGGGTCTCTGGCCTAGTGCAGGTGCACATACCTCCTACACTGACCTTATCCAAGCTCCGACTGGCGTGGTCCCAGGCGTGTGAAATGTAGCAACTCTTGGTGCGGGGGAATCCAGCCGCCTGATTGGCTAAGCTTTGCCATCTGACTAGCAACTCCTGTGACTGCTGGGGATTGTAATTCCCCTGCGGAGTACTCATTGGAATGGCCGCCTGCTCATGCTGCTCCAGCGCATGTGCAACATGTCCCTCTCTCTGGTACCAACCCCAACATGGCGGCATCCTGTAGCGTTGCTCCCTGTGGGCCTCCCGCGACCTGCTCACCCGGCGACAGCCTCCTTGCAACCACCGGAGGCACGCACACCCTGCACTGGCACCCGCATGCCACTGCAACGCTCCCGGCACCCACCAGATGTACCCGCCGTCGCAGCAGAGATAAGGGGCTTACGGGGGACCAGGGGGACCCGGGCTACGATTCATTTATATCTTTTTTTTTCTACGAATGCACTTGTTTTAAAAGAATATGAGGTACTCTTTTGTGTTACATTCACTACATCACTTAGTGTTTGTGGTGAAGGACACAATCAACATATTTTCTCTATATATATTTTTTATCATTTATGTTTGTTTCTTTATTTCATGGCAATGTGCCAGGAAAATTGGCAAACATTTTTAATATATTATTTTAATGTTGTTTATATAAAGATATTGATTGCTTGTACTGTTCTTTCTCCTGATTTTGCCTCCTCCATTTGGGGTTTATGACGTAGTATGCAGGGGGAGAGCTATCGCATGTAAGGGCATTAGGGGGCTTATGCATACTCTCTTTGGTGCGGTGATATCAACACCAGAGGGGGAGTGGCTTGCAGGATTGACCATGAGTAGTTTCGTTCTGGGCTGGATATCTGTTAGGCCGAGCGGTCTGGATGTCTGTGTTACGCCGGTGCTGCCTGCAGACCAGACCCGTCCCCTGTGCTGAGGTGGGACGTAGGGATAAACGCACCCGCAGCAAAGGGAGCGCGTCCGAAGTGTGGTGTTAGTGTTGCCAGGCCAGGTATAGTAAGGAAGACAATACTTGCCGGTACCGGTAGTAGAGGAGGAGTAGTTATTGCCATTACCAAGATCAGGGATTGGAGAGTTGTGGATGGTCGAAGGTATAAGCCGTGTTACAGGGATGCCAGAAGTCATGAAGTCCAAGTAGAGCCGAAGTCGAGAGCCAGAGGGGGTAGTCGTCCAATCCGCGTCAATACCTGAGGAGTCACTGAGAGAGTATTCAAATGCTTCCATACAGAACTATGTCGAGCGACGAGTGATGGGAAGCACAGGCATAATAAGGCTGGGCAGGCCAATGGGAAAAGGGGGCAGGCCTGGAGGACTGCAAGGAGTCCTCCCTGATAGGAGGGAGGTGTTACAGCCCAGCTGAGTGTAATCATTGATTTGAATGGAACTGTGTGATGCTCGGGGGCGACGCCTCACTGCAGGAGCAGTGGTTAAAAGTGCTCTGTTAGGTGTGTGCTCTGTAAGCTGGGAATGCATGCACATAACGTCTGGGGCTGCCGTGCGTGTGTGCGTGGATTCGGTGACTGACGCGCGTATGCGCATGGGGACAGAGACAGATGCACGTGTGCGCATAGAGCGCGGAGCTGGGGACACACGCAGAGGCTGCGGTTCAACAGGCACCTCTTCGGTTGGTGCAATCCTGTGATGGCGAGGAGCCAGAGTGCCAGTGGCAGACAATGGAGGTATGTGGGAATTGCACTGCAGACGCTTGGACGCCTGAGTACCGACGGGAGAGGAGTAATGGTCGCGCTGACGGCGCTTAGACACCAGATTCCTTACAGTACCCCCCTCTTCAGGAACGGCCTCAGGACGGTCCTTAAATGGTTTGTTTGGAAACTTCTTCCTGAAAGTCTTCAGAAGAATCGGAGCGTGGATATCACGAAGTGGAACCCAAGACCTTTCTTCTGGGCCGAAACCCTTCCAGTGCACGAGGAACTGCAGTTGACCCCTGGATATGCGAGAATTGAGCAGGGAGTCTACCTCATATTCTTCCCTATTCTGGGTAATAACCGGATCAGGCCTACGGTTATTGTTGGGGAAGAAATGACTGGATACGAATGGCTTGAGTAGAGATGTGTGAAACACGTTTGGTATCTTCATGCTGTCGGGAAGTTGAAGCCGGAATGCTACCGAATTAATCTGTTCAGTTATCAGAAAAGGGCCCAGGAACCTCGGCGCCAATTTTGGGGAAGGTACCTTCAAATAAATGTTTCTTGAGGACAGCCATACCATATCCCCTGGCTTGTATCTGGGTGCCGGACGGCGGTGGCGATCTGCCTGATGTTTGGCCCGTTGAGAGGCGGTAAGAAGAGCAGACTGAATCTTTGACCATGCTCATTGCAGAGATGTGACACGGTCGTCTACAGCCGGGACTCCGGAAGGAATGTTGGAGACGAGAAGACATGGGGGATGAAAACCGTAATTGATGAAAAATGGCGACTCTCGGGTGGACTAGTTGGTAGCGGAGTTAAAAGCATATTCGGCCCATGGCAAAAAATGTGCCCAATCATCCTGAGAATTGGAAATGAAACACCTCAGGTATTTTTCCAGGGACTGATTGACCCTTTCTGTTTGACCATTGGACTGAGGATGGTAAGCTGAGGAAAAAGAAGAAGAGATCCCTAGTCTTTTGGTAAAAGTTCTCCAAAATCTGGATACGAACTGTGACCCTCTGTCAGACACGATGGACGAAGGAATACCATGAATGCGAAAGATGTGATCAGTGAAGATATCAGCAATTAAGTCCTTTGAGCGGGATAAAGTGAGCCATCTTAGAAAAACGATCCACCACCACTAAAATCGTATTCATTCCTTTGGACCTTGGCAACTCCACAATAAAATCCATTGATATGTGTGACCATGGACGTTCTGGGATGGGCAGAGGAAGGAGAAGACCGTGAGGCCTTTGATGAATTGTCTTGTTTTGCGCACAGACCGGACATGCGTGCGTATATTCAAAAATGTCTTTGGACATCTTGGGCTACCAAAAGTTGCGACGTATAAGGTCCAAAGTCTTTTTGTAGCCAGGATGACCAGCTGCTCTCGAGGCATGTCCCCAATCCAGAACCTCGGGAATGAAATTAGGTCTCACGAAGAGCTTGCCCCTGGGGACCTTCAGGTTCTTTGGAATGGACCATTGTGACTTGACGATCTTGTCAAAGCTTCTGAAGGAAGATGCGGCGAAAATCTTCTCGTGAGGTAAAATGGTCTCCATGGAATCTTCTGGTCTCTCTTCGGAAGAATGTTGTCTTGAGAGAGCATCGGCTTTGACATTTTTAGTCCTAGGAATATATGACAGTTGGAAATTAAATCTGGAAAAGAACAAAGACCAGCGGGCTTGCCGTGGACCCAGACGGCGAGCGTTCTCTATATATAATAAATTCTTATGGTCTGTGAGGATGGTGAACGGTTCCCTCGACCCTTCCAGGAGATGCCTCTATTCTTGAAGTGCCATTTTAACGGCCAATAACTCTCTGTTCCCCACGTCGTAGTTCCTCTCTGCTGAGGTAAATTTCTTCGAAAAGAATGCGCAGGGATGCAATTTTTCTTGGGGTGAAGGTCTCTGGGATAGAATGGCACCGGCGCCAGAATCAGAGGCGTCCACCTCCAACACGAAAGGGAGATCAGTGTTGGGGTGATGGAGAACAGGTGCGGACACAAAAGCCTCCTTAAGTGTGTTGACCAAACCAACGGATCGGCCCCCTTCTTCGTAAGGGCTGTGATAGGTGCAACAATTCTGGAGAAATCACGGATAAACTTGCGGTAGTAGTTCGCAAATCCCAGGAAGCGCTGGACGGATTTAAGAGAGTCGGGTCTAGGCCAGTTAGTAACGGCATTTAATTTGTCCGGATCCATCATGAAACCATCGCTGGAAATAATGTAGCCTAGAAACTGGGTCGAAGTCTGATGGAAGGTACATTTCTCCATCTTGGCATATAAGCGATGTTCACGAAGGCGAGAGAGTACGTAAGATGTATGAAAGATGTGGTCCTGTAAATCCTTTGAAAAAATCAGGATATCATCCAGATAGACTATGACAAAGTCGTTGAGTACTTTACGGAAGACATCGTTAATGAAATCTTGAAAAACAGCCGGAGCATTACACAGTCCGAAAGGCATCACAAGGTATTCGTAGTGGCCACTACGCGTGTTAAAGGCCGTTTTCCATTCGTCTCCTTGACGTATGCGTACAAGATTATAAGCTCACCTGAGGTCCAGCTTGGAGAAGACTTTGGCACCTTGCAACCTATCAAAAAGTTCAGTGATAAGGGGGAGTGGGTAGCGATTCTTTACGGTGATGTGGTTAAGCCCTCTATAATCAATACAAGGTCTTAAAGTTCCATCCTTCTTCTTTACGAAGAAGAACCCTGCTCCAGATTGTGAAGTAGATGGACGAATAAAACCTTTCTTCAGGTTCTCCTGGATGTACTCATCCATAGCCTTAGTTTCGGGGAGAGACAGAGGATAAGTCTTGGACTTAGGTAATGTGTAACCAGGAATCAGGTCAATAGGACAGTCATATGACCTGTGTGGGGGTAGAAGGTCAGATTGTACTTTATTAAATACGTCCAAAAACTGGTGGTAAACTGTAGGGAGGTTCGTCTCAGGAACGGTGGTATTCGCTAGGAGTCGCTGTGGTTCGCCTGACCTTGGTTCCCAAGTGATGGGGTTGGTGGATGTCCAATTGATCCGTGGTTTGTGTAGTTGTAACCATGGCAAACCTAGGGTTATGGGTGTTCCTGGAGCCTGAATTACGTGAGTGGATGCCCATCAATTCCGACCAAGGCGATGGGGATCTTTTTCTCCACGAGCGGTATCTGGTAGTGTTTGGCGAACTCTTGATCCACGAAATTGCCTCCGGCTCCGGAGTCTATGAAGGCTACTGTGGAGACGCGGAACTTACGGCCTGAGAGGTACACGGGTATAGTGAGTTTCTTAGGGAATCCTTTTTGGGGAATGGGGACGAGGAGACATAACACCCACGAAGAGCCCCTTCATACTCACTGGGTGTTCCCGTTTTCCAGAGATGGAGGACATTCTTGGGTCAGATGTTTTTGCAGGTCCGCAATAATAGCACAATTCCCCGGCGCGGCGGAATTGCCGTATTGGTGTGCAAACCCGTTGAACCACCAACTGCATCGGTTCGGACGAGTCCAAGGAAGGAAGGAGCGGTGAAGTGGACCTGGGGACTGTAGTAGTGCTGAGAGAGAGAGACAAAGAGGTTACCGAGCGAGTGCGCTGGCGCTCTGTGCGGCGTACCTGAATACGTTGGTCCACTCTAATCGCCAGAGTGATGAGATCCTCCAAAAGACCTGGCCTGGGTTGGAGAGCAAGTACATCCTTGATGCTGTCTGACAGTCCTTGCCAGAATACGGCGACATAGGCCTCCTGTTCCCAGTTGGTCTCTGCTGTAAGGGTCCGGAACTCTATGGTATATTCAGTCACCAGTCTTCGCCCTTGAGTAATCTGTAAAAGAGAAGAAGACGCCACCTCCCGACGTGCTGAGGAATCAAACACTTGCCTGAATTCCGTCTTGAAGGCTGAGTAATTCTGGGTAAGGTCATCTCGCCGCTCCCAGATGGGGGAGGCCCAAGCCAGTGCGCTACCCGTCAACAGATTATAAATGTAGGCCACCTTCTTTCGGCCAGTAGAAAACTGGTGGGGGGCCATTTCAAATTGTACCTCACATTGACTAATGAAGCCCTGAAAATCTTGAGATTCACCTGCGTAAGGTTTGGGGTTAGGAATCCTCATATCTAATTCAGTCTGGTCTGCGTCTTGTGGGCTCGACATAATGTTACGCCGGTGCTTCCCGCAGACCAGACCCGTCCCCTGTGCTGAGGTGGGACGTAGGGATACACGCACCCGCAGCAAAGGGAGCGCGTCCGGAGTGTGGTGTTAGTGTTGCCAGGCCAGGTATAGTAAGGAAGACAATACTTGCTGGTACCGGTAGTAGAGGAGGAGTAGTTATTGCCATTGCCAAGATCAGGGATTGGAGAGTTGCGGATGGTCGAAGGTATAAGCCATGTTACAGGGATGCCAGAAGTCACGAAGTCCAAGTAGAGCCGATGTCGAGAGCCAGAGGGGGTAGTCGTCCAATCCGCGTCAATACCTGAGGAGTCACTGAGAGAGTATTCAAATGCTTCCATACAGAACTATGTTGAGCGACGAGTGATGGGAAGCACAGGCTGGGCAGGCCAATGGGAAAATGGGGCAGGCCTGGAGGTCTGCAAGGAGTCCTCCCTGATAGGAGGGAGGTGTTACAGCCCAGCTGAGTGTAATCATTGATTTGCATGGAACTGTGTGATGCTTGGGGGCGACGCCTCACTGCAAGAGCAGTGGTTAAAAGTGCTCTGTTAGGCGTGTGCTCTGTAAGCTGGGAATGCATTCACATAACGTCTGGGGCTGGCGTGCGTGTGTGCGTGGATTCGGTGACTGACGCGCGTATGCGCATGGGGTCAGAGACAGATGCACGTGTGCGCATAGAGCGTGGAGGTGGGGACACACGCAGAGGCTGCGGTTCAACAGGCACCTCTTCAGTTGGTGTAATCCTGTGATGGCGAGGAGCCAGAGTGCCAGTGGCAGACAACAGAGGTATGTGGGAATTGCCCTGCAGACGCTTGGACGCCTGAGTACCGACGGGAGGTGAGTAATGGTCGCGCTGACGGCGCTTAGACACCAGATTCCTTACAGTCTGACGTCGGGGTGGGGCAAATGTGGAGCGCACGTGTTGCGTCCTGACGTTCTTGGCGCGAAAACACCACAGTTCTTCAGGTTTAAAAGGGAACCTAGGGAGAATGTTGAATTACTCTTTGATAAAGTACAGAAGTGTACGAAACGTGTAGGAGAGCCGTGTACCTCCTTTTTTTATTCATCTTTCAATAAACTTTTCTTGTTTTGGACCCTATTCCCTTGGCTATGTGCTGCTTTTTTTGCCTTACTGGATTCTACTACAGCGACTGGCACGCCACAGAGAAATCTTCTGATGTGGATATTCAAATCAAAGTACAACAAATGTGAGTACCTTCCTGAATGAGGACCTTGTTATAGATACCCACAATGAGGTTTTGGATGAGTGTGGAGTACCTCACCTTCTGTAAACCTTCAGGGGATATATTGCTAATAGGAACTGATCTCCTCAGGATTGGATATATATGAATTTATTTTTTCAAACAAAATCCACCATGGAGTTCGATGTTTATATATAAATGGTATTTTCTACAGGATCTAATTGCTTGAGCACCCTGACACTGTTTTTTTACTTTTTTCTATTACTTCAGTTTTACACCTGGTACTTTATATTAATAGAAAGCTTCAAGCTATTTTTATTTATTTATAAAAATGTTTTACAAGGAAGAGTTACATTGAGAGTTACCTCTAGTTTTTAATTATGTCCACCTGTTTTCAAGAATGAGCATTTTTCCCAGGGTGGTATACTGAGGCACAAAAATACTATTTCTCTCACTGCCTCCGTTTCAATTTCCTGAACATCCATTATACCTACTGTCTGTTTACCGTCCCTGTCAAATCGGTATGCATTTGCTATGGGATTATAAAAAGCCCCTTAAAAGAGTGCTCATTGTCATAAAATACTCAGGGGACTTATTAAAGGTTCGTGTAAATTGTCTTTTTTTTTTATTCTTTGTAAAGGCCAATTGGGCAAATTATTTATTTATGGTTGAAAGGGGTGAGATGGTAGGTTTTAACATTGCTGTACTAGCCTCTTGGCATGCAAGTGATTGAGTAGAGATGTTAGTTTTAGAGATTGTAGTATGTAAGGTAGAGTAACCCTTTAAAAGTGACCTATCAACTCAGATTTACACTCTCGCAGCCTCATGGAAGATAGGATGTATTTCATGGAATCTGTGATAGTTGACAAGTCCCTAAATCAAAGGAGCAGGACACTCCATCACCGATGTTCTGCCACTTTAAATGTGGCAGGATGATCGCTCAGTGTCCAGTTGCTGTCACTCACCATCAGGCACTCAGATTTTGCCCCAAAGCATTCTAGTACAAGTGAGGTGGAGGCAGCAGACACACGGAAGAGGCATGGAGTCATCTGGAAATTGATGTTATTTCACAACAGCTGCCCCCCACCAGTCCTCGCACACACTGCCCCTTCGTCCACCCTTTAACCCAACCTCATCTACCCTCTGCTTCCCTCCCTCCATCGACCTTCAGCTGCCCCCATCCACTCTGTTACTCTCCCCATCGACCCTCTGCTGCCCCCCAACTTCCCTCTGCTTCCCACATGTGCCCTCTGCTTCCCTCCTCCTCATCCACCCTAACATTGAAGAATCATACTGTAGGTGCCCTAGGAGAGGTTATGGTGCAAAGTTAAATGGTTGCTTGGGATCTTTTCGTGGTGCGTGGCACTAATTCTATCCAACAGTGAATGGCACACTGCCCTTGTGACCCCAAGTTATGGTGTCTGACTGATTTTAGTTCTTCTAGTTTGACACCTTTGTTGTAATCATTGTCCTCATGAAGGCCAATTGCATGCTGACCAATAATCAATACTTATTCAGTAAGCAGCGATAGCACCGATGTGGCTCTACTGCACGGAAAAAACATTGGTTAAAACTGTGCTTTCTGTGCGATAGAGCCACATCGGTGCTATTGCAGCTTACGAATAAGTCCCTAAGTGCCTTATTCTATATTTGCCATTTTCAGAACAAAAATGGCCACTTAAACAGATGAGGGTGTAATACCCCATTGATGTCCCCTTGTGTAGTGTATATATTTTGACACATTAAGTGGTTAAAAATATTTATACTTAAAGAATGTGCATGTGTATTATTTTTGTAACCTACCGGGCCATATGGACAATTTGGTTATCCATACCTTTTATATTTTATATGGTAAGCCAAATTGCTCTTCTGAAAAAGTAAAAATAAAATAAAGAGAAATTGTCTCATGTGGTCCTGTTATCGCTCTCCTCCGCAGTTAATTGGATATTATAACATACTGCAGTCAATTAGGTTGGAAAAAGACATACTGTATGTCCATTAAGGGAACCTTTGTTAAATTCTAATTGGGAGAGATACTCTTGCTATTTTTATAGTTATATTGATCCAGAGGCAGCAAACCAAAAACCCCAATGAAACATTTGCCAATTACATCTCATAAAGGGAAAAAATATCCTTCCTAACTCCAGTAATGGCAATCATATTTCTCTCTGGATCAATGCTGTTCTATATATTTTAACTTATTCAGCATGTCCCTGTATTCCTTTCCTTTCTAATAAGATGTCTATCGTCTCTCTGTACTGTATATGTCATGACAGCCATCATTAGTTTTCACTGCCCTTACTGTAAAGAACACTTTCCTTTGCTGCTGGTAAAATCTTTCATCTTATCTTAAAGGAGAAGTTCCCCCTTCCCCCATTGTTCAATTTTTTTTATTACTCCATCTCTTTTTTTTTACATGGATGGGAAGCAGAGGGTCCCCAGACCTAACTGAGATACATATCTGTAAATCTATAGCTGGTACACTCTCATCCAGGGGAAACAAAATGGTGGTTTTAATCTTTTGCATTACGCAGGAAAATAGTAAGCTGCAACATTATCCTTCATGGCTTCCTATTGACCAATGTCACAATGGGGGATTTAAATATGATATGAAAGACTGGCACTAGCTTTACAGGTATGTATCACAGGTACAAGGGGGTGAAAGAAACACTGTTCACCTCTGAGCCTGCTTCACACCCATGTAAAGAAAAATGGGGAGATGGTGAACTGCACCTTTAAGTGATGACCCTGTCTCATTTGTGCTGTCTACGGTATAACAAGTGTCTTTGAATGATTCTATAGGTTGGCATATACATTGAGAAAAAGTTTGTAAACCTGTGATAATTCTGGAAAATCCATAGATTTTCCATAACAACCTTCTTTAATCAAAAGCAGACTTTTAAAAAAATAAATAACCAATAGTGTTTATATTAGCCAGTTCTATGTCTTTGAAACAAAAATATGGGAATTAGACAAACAATGAGTAATTAAGAGTCAGGTAAGTGCAAAAGTAGTGAAAACCTGAATTTATCAGCTAAATTAAAGGGGGTAATTAGAATTAGGTGTTTATATAATTAGGTAAAACTTCAGGGAAAGTTTGGAAGTATATAAAGATCACAAACTTTGAGTTCGGTCTTCACCATACAGATGTGTGGAAATACGACATACCACAATCAAAATAAATCTCTGAGGACCTCAGAAAAGCAGTTATTGATGCTCATCAGTCTGGAAAGAGTTCAAACGGATTTGGGGCTCTACCAATCCACTGTCAAACAGTCTACAAAATGGAGAACATTCAAGACCATAGTCACTCTACTCAGGAGCGGTTGTTCTACCAAAATCTCTCTAAGAACAAACCAGCCAATCAACCAGGAAGTCACAAAGAACCCCATAGTAATATCCAAGGAACAGCAGTCCACTCTTGCCTTGGCTAATGTGAGCGTTCATGACGCAACTATCAGAAAAAAACGGAACAAGAATGGTGTTCATGGAGCAATAGCCAGGAGGAAACCACTGTTCTCTTAAAAGAGCATTGCTGCCCGTCTGAAGTTTGCCAAAGAGCACATAGATGATCCACAAGACTTCTTGAAAATGAGCTCTGGACAGATGAGTCAAAGGTTGAACTTTCTGGCCTCAATGAGAAATGTTTTTTTTTTTGGTGAAAACCAAACACTGTGTTCGAACAGAAGAACCTCTTTGCAACTGTCAAGCAAGGTGGTGGGAGTGTGATGGTTTGGGGCTGCTTTGCTTACTCAGGACCTGGATGGCTTGCCATCATTGACACAATCATGAATTCTGCATTGTATCAGAACATTCTAGAGGAGAATGTCAGGCCATCCATCTGTGAACTGAAGATTAAGCAAAAATGGGTCATGTAGCAAGACAATGATTCCAAACATACAATCAGATCAGAATAGAATGTCTGTAGAAGAAGAAATTCTGCATTTTAGAATGGCCTAGTCAATGTCCGGATCCAAACCCCATCGAAATGTTGTTGCCGGACCTGAAGCGAGCTTTCCCTGCAAGAAAGCTCTCAAATGTCACTGAATTGAAGCAGTTATGTAAGTTATGTAAGGAGGATTTGGCCAAAATTCCTCAACCGATGTGAGAGACTGACCAGCAGTTACAGGAAGCGCTTAGTTGAAGTCATTGCTGCTCAAGGGGTCCTGAATCTAAAAGTTCATATACTTTTTCACACATGGCTATTGAATGTTGAATCATTTGTGGATAAATAAATGTTGAAAAAATATCATGTCTTTGTGTCATTTGTTTGATCAGGTTACCTTTATCTATTAATAGGACTTAGATTAACATCTAATAACATTTTAGTTTTGAAATATGTGTGCAGGGTCTCCCTCTTGGCTCCCCTTAGTCTTTTTCAACTCTGCTGCGGGCAGGAGCACTGGGGAGCGCGCGGCTGTCAGCAGAGGAGTGCTCATGCACCCGACAAATACCAGTAGTGCGGGGAGGGTTGTGGGCAGTTGTGGCAGGCGACGGGATAGCCGGAGGCTCCGGCGGCTTTCTCTGCAGGGCACCACCATTTTGAGTTTCATTGCGAATTCGTGAGATGCAAAGCATGCGCATTGGTAGGCGTGCAAGGTGGCCATTAGGTAGCAGGCTCTGTGAGAAACTACAAGTACCATAATGCAAAGGGGAATTATTATCACCTGGCGCAGATCAGCCAATAGGGCTGCAGCAATCCACTGCTCCCTATATTGATACATTTCACGCATTTGCTACCACGTTAGTCGGAGCTGGGACAAGGAAGGGGTAGGTTGTAAGTGCAGGTGTCTGTGGCACCTGCACAAGGCCAGGTACCCCCTATTAAGCCCTAGCTAGGCCCCGACTCATCTCAGTTTGTGGCTGCTATAGGGACAGGCCCCCTTTGTCAGGGACTGTACGTGAAACATGTTGAGGATCTGTCAGGACTTTTGTCTATATGTTTTTAATCTAATAACATTTTGATATTGGCCCTCTGTCCTACGATACACTTTTTTTTCTAGCTGTGCTCCGGATTTTCTATTCTATTTTTGAACAACTTCTGCTGCCCTTAGTCAGGGACACTGCAACGCTTAGAATCCCTAGTGTTAGGGACACAGCAGAAGCTACCCAGCATTTGAGGCCTGTGGTCTGGGACCAGACCACCACTTAAAGGCACAGAGACTCTCTTCATGGTGGGACACTCCAACCGGATACCACAACATGCGGAGGCGGACTCATTGCGGACGACGCCATCGCTGGATCAGCGGATCCTGTCTTCCTTTCTGTCAGCGCGCCCGGGTGCTGGAGAACCCGGCAGGTATCTTATCTCACCAAAGTGCACCAACTATATACGGGCTAGTGGGGCAGCACTGTCTCACCCACTTGGGTGGGTGGTTGGTTCTGTGTACCCTGGGATGGTACGGTGCCCGGAGCACCTCAGTACATTGGGGTAACCCCGCAGGGGTATAGACACAGTGTTGGGAAGGCACCGTGAGGGGTTGTGGCCCTGCGAGGCCTAGTGTCACAGTAGTAGTGTCATTGTTTATTATCGTTCATATATTTACAGTAAAGTGCTATTGTTTTATTACATCAGTGTGTATTGTTCTTATATGGTCATGTAGGGGGCTATCCCACATAGTTAGAATCCCACGCAGGTGGAGGCGCTGTCACCCATCGAATCAGTACACCCCAGGTTCCCAGTGGTGGAGGTTCAGGCCTCCTGTGACCACAGGTAAAGCATCACACACACCGTAGCTGTCTATCTTCTAGGGGGTGGGGGAAAGTGTACTACATATGTAAAAAAATCCTAAAGGGTTCACAAACTTTTTATCACTCTTGCCTCTAGCATCCATGCAGTATGTAAAACATCTCCCTTCTACTTCCAATATTAATAATAATAACTGTATAATAACTTTTTTTCATATAGCACTTTTCTTCAAATGGGACTCAAGGCACTTCAGAATTACAGTATAATGCGCGGTACGCAGCACATAGGGATTTTTACAGACACAGTATTTATATTTATATACTCTTGTGCACATACATTGCATGTCTGTACCCAGGGGTACTCCTAACTCATTCTATTAGACTTGCTCATTCTACTCTTTTCACACGTTTGGATCTATTTTTCTGTATAAGCTCATTATTGTGTGTAGGAGTTAGTGAGATTTTATAATAACATTATATAACTGATTTGTCAGTGTTCTCCCCATTCAGGCTGAAATTGTGAAATAAATTAGGTTAAAACCATACAAAAATAATTAATTTAATGAATACGACAATATTTGCCCTACATTAGCAGCCACAGTTAAATTGACTAGGGAATATCAGAGGTTAATGGATATGACAATTTGCGTCCCTCTACTTCAGCAACTAAGAACAGAGTAAAGTTCAATCTCTGGGGGCGGTGGCAAGTCAATATTGGTGAAAGGCTTGACACAAATAGCATTAATATAATGCATTCCATAGCATAAAAATATTATGGTATCTTGCACTAAATGTTTTCTGTGTCAGCCTCTAAAGAAATACAGAAAAATTTGGGGAGCGCTCTAAAAATCTGTGTGTGTTGTGACAGAAACCAGGGGATGGTAATACATTCCATATATAGGGCTCCCAGGATACTGAACAGTTTCTATCCTGTTTAGGCTGGAAAGTGCAGCCTCATAATACATGCACTCCATCCCACAGTTTGGCAAGTGCTGGAACTGAGGGATGAGGGATCCAGACCAGAGTTTGTCTGCTGCCTGATTTCTGTCACCTGTCCTGCTAGTTAGAAATCAGGTATTTAAGACTGATTTCCTGGTTCCTCTTCCCTCTCCCCAAGAGCCTGGAGGCAGGAAGGCTGCTGGAAGCAGAGAGGGGAAAAGCCTCTCCCCAAACAGGTTAAACCATTCTGTTCCTTTTTTCTAAAACTGCAAAGTTCCTTATTTTGTTGTTGGAAGTAGAAAAGCCACTGCAACCCTGAGTCAGGGAAAACCTTAGTTAAGTTATTGCTCAGGTGAGCAGGCTTTTGTTTTGCTTGTGTTTCTTTTGTATGCAGTGTGGCAATCTCAGTGCCTTGGACTGAATAAACCAGGCATAGCCTGTTTAAAGGAACAGCACGTTACGCCTAGTCATTTAACCTACCCTAAAAGACCGTGATCTAACAGTCCTGGACAGACGGCGGAGCCCCGGAGTAAGCCGTTTGTCACATATGGTGGAGAATGCGGGCAGAACACTAAAAGGTCTGCGGGTTAAAGAACTTTTAAAAAAAAAAAGTTTTTTTTTCCCTCTCCAAACAAGATGGAAGACGGGGTGAGTGCGCTGGTACGCAATGTCACTGCCCAGAAAGACGCGAATGAAACCCAGCAACAGGTGAATGCAACCTAGCAACAGCTGTTGATAGCCCAGCAAGAGACTAATGCAAAGCAGCAACAGGCGAATGCAGCCCTGCAAGAGGCGAATGCAGCCCTGCAAGAGGTGAATGCAGCTCTGCAAAACGGGAATGCAAACCAGCAAGAGACAAACCGCTTGCTGAGAGAGGAGCAACAACGGTTCGCCCAGGGCTTACAGCAGGAACTCGAGATCCTGAGAGGGACTATCATTAAGACTCCACTGGCAGAGGCAGCCCCAGTCCCAAAAATGACCAGGGCAAGCCACTACCTTCAGAAGATGAGACCCTCGGATGATGTTGAAACCTATCTTCTCACATTTGAACGCACGGCACAGAGAGAGGGTTGGCCAGAAGCTGAGTGGGCCAGACTAATCGCACCCTTCTTAAGTGGCGAACCCCAGAAGGCTTACTTTGATCTAGAGCCAGCCGAAGCTAACGTCTATGCAAAATTGAAGTTTGAGATCCTCGCCCGCCTCGGCGTAACCACGGCCGTTCGCACCCAAAGGTTCCACGCATGGTCCTTCACGTTGGATAAAGCCACCCGATCCCAGATGTATGACCTCATCCACCTCGCTCGGAAGTGGCTACAACCCGAGATCAACTCAGCAAGCCACATCGTGGAATGGTTGGTCATGGACCAGTTCTTGAGGAAACTTCCCTCTGCCCTATGCCTTTGGGTCAGTCAGAGTGACCCCCACAATGCAGACGAGCTGGTGGCCCTCGTAGAAAGGTACAATGCAGCAGAAGATCACCTGCAACCCACAGTCATGGATTATCCCCACTACCCAAGGTTCCAGGACTCTTCCAGAGATGGTAAAAGGGTACCAGGGTTAAGGGGGGCTGAAGAGCGTCGACCGCCTTCACACAGCACCAGCAACAGTGGCTCACCTACTAAGGGCAACAGCCAACATGGAGAGACGAAAAAGGGCTCTAAGTGGGACACAGACTATGTACCTAAATGTGTAAATTGTTATGAGAGGGGCCACACCATGAAAGTTTGCCCACTAAATATTGAACCAATGCAATGCAACAGCGTTGAACCTTATTCGTTGTGGTCCCAATGTATGGGCCCTAGCCCTTGAATAACCATCTCTGGGCATTTGTAAAGGTAAATGGTAAGAGGGTTCGGGCACTTCTTGACTCTGGGAGTATGGTTACACTAGTGTCCGAATACCTGTTGCCCATTGGGAAAAAACAGGTAAACAGGTCACAAAGTGTGGCAATTTGTTGTATGCATGGGGATAATCACGAATATTCCACTGTTGATGTTCTTATTGAAACAGAGTTTGGTTCTTTAGATTTCAAAGTGGGTATAATATCCAAATTGGCACATGATGTGTTAATAGGGACCGACTTTCCCCATTTTCAAAAAATGTGGTCCTCCTCTCAGAATAGCGCCCAGAGTTCAATAGCGGACCATAAAGAAGTAACAGAAGAAACAAATCCTTTCCCTTTTTCAGAAATGGAGGTTGACGAGGGCCCAAATAAAAAGGGGAAAGAGGAAGAGTGCTGTAAAATCCCCTTTCCCATGGCCACCTTGGTAGGGAATACCCCAAATCAAGATGTTGAACAGGCTCTTACCACCCCAGAACAGGATAAGACCTTCGCTGACCTAGAGGTCAGTCCTGGCAGTTTTAAGAAGGCCCAGTGGGAAGACCCCACATTAGCGGAAGCAAGGGGGAATATACGGGACCAGAATAGTACTCCTGGCCAACTAGATAAGTCACTTGCCTACCCCTACTTCGAGGTAGAGAATGACCTAGTATATCGGGTTGATAAAAGGAAATCAATTATAACTAAACAATTGTTGGTACCATGGACATTCCGTAATGTAGTATTACACCTCGCACATAGTCACCCATTGGGGGGACACCTAGGGGTGGAAAAGACAAAATAAAAGGTTCTCCGAAGCTTCTATTGGCCTGAGGTTCTGGCAGAAATTACAAATTATTGCTCCTCATGCCCAGAATGTCAGATCACCGCCCCGTTCAAAGCGTATCGTAGTTCATTGGTACCCCTTCCCATAATAGATGTACCATTTAACCGGATTGCTATGGATCTAGTAGGACACCTAATAAAATCGGCTAGGGGACATCAGCATATATTGGTAATATTAGATTATGCCACCCGATTCCCCTAGGCAATTCCCCTATGTAGCACCTCTGCTAAAAACATAGCAAAAGAGTTAATAGTCCTGTTTACTCGGGTCAGAATTCCTAAAGAGATCTTAACTGACCAGGGAACACCATTTATGTCCCAAGTAACAAAAGACTTATGTAAACTCCTAAAAATCAAGCATATCAGAACCTCAGTCTATCATCCACAAACAGATGGTTTAGTGGAACGATTCAATAAAACCTAAAAAAGCATGTTACGCCGGGCGGTCGATAAAGATGGGAAAAAGTGGGATTGTTTGTTACCGTACCTGTTATTTGCCATTAGGGAGGTTCCCCAATCATCCACAGGCTTCTCCCGTTTGAACTATTGTATGGCCGACACCCAAGGGGCTTACTGGATATAGCCAAAGAGACTTGGGAACACGAGGTTACCCCATACAGAAGTGTAATAGAGCATGTTGCCCAGATGCAGGACCGCATAGCTGCAGTCCTACCTATAGTGAGGGAACACATGGAAAAAGCTCAAGAGGCACAGAGGAATATGTATAATAAGGGTGCTAGGGTCAGAATTTTTTTTCCAGGCGATAGGGTGCTAGTTCTGATTCCCACCGTAGAGCGTAAATTCCTTGCTAACTGGCATGGGCCATATGAGGTCTTGGAAAGAGTGGGAGAAGTAAATTACAAGGTGAGACAGCCAGGTAGGAGGAAACCTGAGCAAATTTACCATGTAAATCTACTTAAGCCCTGGAAAGATAGAGAGGTCTTGTTAACCCTAGTACCCACAAGTCCATCAGAGAATCGAGAAACTGACCCAGAGGTAAGCATAGCTGAAACTCTGTCCGGTCATCAGAAATGAGAGGTCCAGAATTTAGTGAAAAGAAACAAAGAAGTCTTGTCTGCCCAGCCAGGTAGAACTAGCGTAATTGAACATGACCTAGTCTCTGAACCGGGGGTCCGAGTTAATCTTAAACCGTACCGAATCCCAGAGGCCAAAAGAGAGGCTATAAGTTTAGAGGTTAAAAAAATGCTAAAACTAGGCATAATTGAGGAATCCCAAAGTGGGTGGAACAGCCCTATAGTTTTAGTCCCAAAGCCAGATGGTACAACAAGGTTTTGCAATGACTACCGTAAACTAAACGCTGTGTCAAAATTATATACTTATCCTATGCCCAGGGTTGATGAACTGGTAAAGAGACTGGGCAAAGCCCGATATCTCACGACCCTAGACCTAACAAAAGGGTACTGGCAGGTTCCCTTCACTGAAAGGGCAAAAGAAAAGACAGCCTTCACAACCCCAGACGGCCTCTTTCAGTATAGGGTGCTGCCTTTTGGCTTACATGGAGCTCCCGCCACATTCCAAAGAATGATGGATAAAATTTTAAAACCACATGCTCGGTAAACTGCCGCCTACCTGGATGATGTGGTAATCCATAGTGAAGATTGGCAATCCCACCTTCCAAAGGTCCAAGCTGTGCTTGACGCAGTTCGGTCTGCTGGACTAACTGCTAACCCTGCTAAATGCACTATTTGTCTGGAGAAGGCCAAGTATCTGGGGTATTCTATTGGCAGAGGTTTACTCAAACCCCAAACACTTAAAGTAGAGGCGATACAAAATTGGCCAAGGCCAGTTACAAAAAAACAAGTAAGGACCTTTTTGGGATTAATTGGTTACTATAGAAGGTTTATTCCCAATTTTGCAACTAAGGCAACCCCACTAACCGACCTCACAAAAGCAAGAGGGCCGCTAATGGTAAAGTGGTCCCCCGAAACCGAACAGGCCTCTAGAAGCCTGAAAGAAGCTCTCTGTGCCCAATCAGTGTTGGTCACACCTGACTTCTCTAAAGAGTTCTTAGTTCAAACTGACGCATCTGAGGTAGGGCTGGGGGCTGTACTCTCCCAGGAGTCTCAAGGTGAGGAGCACCCCATCCTTTATTTAAGTAGGAAACTAAATCCCCAGGAGAAAAATTACTCCATAGTCGAGAAAGAGTGTCTCGCAATAAAGTGGGCTGTAGAGACGCTCAAATACTATCTGTTGGGGAGAAAATTCCGGTTGGTCACAGATCATGCACCCCTCACCTGGATGTGTCAAAACAGACAGAAGAATGCTAGAGTGGCCAGGTGGTTCCTAAGTCTACAACCCTTTACATTTTCTGTGGAACACAGGTCAGGGCACAAACATGGCAATGCTGACGGGTTGTCAAGGATGCACTGGTCAAAGAAATCTAGATAAGAGAGAAATAAGACTGATATAAAGGCAGCAGGAGCCACCTTTTATTCAAAGAAGGGTGGGTAGCCATGTTGGTCTTTTCTTCCATGTAGTAACAAAGGAGGGAGAGGGAGTAGGTGGTATGATACCTTTTATTTGACCAACAGGTAGTTGGTGTGTGTTTGTATATGTTGTGACAGAAACCAGGCGATGGTAATAAATTCCATATATAGGGCTCCCAGGATACTGAACAGTTTCTATCCTGTTTAGACTGGAAAGTACAGCCTCATAATACATGCACTCCATCCCACAGTTTGGCAAGTGCTGGAACTGAGGGATGAGGGATCCAAACCAGAGTTTTCTCTCCTTTCCAATTACTAACTGCAGTGACCAATTTAGTATAATAGTGGTTTAATCTATATAAGAATTAATCAATTTGATTAATTATGTGTATAAAGTTTAATTTTTATATTCTTAACATTATTATTATATATAAAAAAATGTTTTATTATTTGTTTATTTTTATTTTTTTATTTACTTATTATATGGGTTATATACACTATCCTTTTACATCTGGATATACTACTTGGCCATTGCAAGTATTAGTAATGTTATGACAGAGTGCATTAGACTAGTCTTTTGCACTCAGCAAATAATCAATATTCTTGTTGTTTCTATGGTTTCTCCTTACTTATTTATTAATTTTTTTAAATATGATTTGCAATTGAATCTTTTTATTATGATTAATTTGATTTTCTTTCTGATTTATTAGTTCAATCGGCGAATCAATATGTATGAACTGTACCACGGTATATGAAGGGAAGTTCCCCTAGCTGATTGGGCACTGGTTGCTTAGTAACCCGCCCCTCTTTTTTGTATAAATCCATGCCTGAGTGAAGTTTCCAACATCCTTTGACAAAGTCAGTGTCTCTGACGAAACGCGTCAGGAGGGCAGCGACGGCCATACGTCATCACTGTGGGCCGGCCAGCTTGTAAACGAGCGTCCTTCCCTGCTGCTTGATACACCAGTGCAGGTTCGGATGAGAGCCTATCTGGTAGGAAGAGACTGACTATGCAGGACTTCCTTACTGATCATAATCACTTGATCCACGAGGTCTGAACATTTGGACTAGCTGCTTACAGCGTGCGGAACATCTTTGCTGTGGAGGCCAAATTTTGCGGTTCCCGTGGTGGTGATATTCAAATGCCTTTATTATTTGTTCGTTTGTGAGTGAGCTTGTTTCCCTCAATTTTTATATTTGTTATTAAACCATACGCTTTTAACGCTATGGGCCGTGTGCTTTCTCTTTTTGTTTTTTATATATATATACATATACAATATTATATATATATATATATATATATATATATATATATATATATATATATATATATATATATATATATATATATATATATATATATATACACATATACATACATACATAAAGAGTAAATATATAATTTAACTTTTAAAACCATAGGCAGTTGGGATTTTCTTTCCTGTATCTGCATGGAACTTCATTCTTCCTCCCAGGGTTATAAAAGAGAATGCAAATGGTACAGGTCATACGATATATTGAGAACAGTAACAGAGCTTTGTGCACTCACATTTACAACTCTGGAAATAGACCTTGTATTTGTGTCTTTAGCGTTAGGTTGTCCTTCTTGGTGTTCGTTTCAGCTATCCCTCCTCGGTGTGGCAGGATGATGCCCAGGAGCACCGGCTTCCCCCCTGGACAGTCCCTTCCAGTCATGCGAGTGCACATTTTTAAAGCTCTGTTTTCAATATATCTTATCACCATTGGCATTCTTTATGCACATACATACACACACACATATATATATATATAGATATATATATATCTATATATATATATATATATATATACACATACATACATACATACATACAGACACACACACTCAAACACACACACACACACATATATATGTGTTTGCTGATGTTTGCACATCATTTTTTTTAGAGCGCTCCCCAAATTTTTCTATATTATAATTTTGACAGAATTTAGAGGTAAATTATTTTTATTATTTTTTTTTTTTATCAAATACATTTATATATATTTCACTTATACCACCATCGTCACAAGCGCCAGGTTACTTTTTCTATTTCACCTGTAAAGAAAATGTGCCAGATCTTTGATTGCAAAAACCTCATTGATAAACCACATTAAATGTAGGAAATAATAATGTTTGATCGAAATGTAAGCAGAAAAATAAAACCTTTTTATTTTTTATTAAGGAAGGGAGGGTACATGATCACGGGGCCAATCAGGTTAAAATTTTGTGAGGGAGGATAATAATGAGGGCAAGGGTATGGGTGCTTAACTCCAGACGTTATCGGAGGTAGAAGGACAAATTACCTCCCGTATAATCAATAAGGGTCATCGCCACTTAAAGAAAGTAACATCACAAAGAAGAAACTTGTGAAAATGGTACTGAAAATGACCAAATTTAATCCGAAAAATTATCAATAAAAACAAAACGCACTTAAAGAAAACACGCAAGCTAAACCAATGGCACAACAGATCATCTGAAAGAAATTACTGGCAAATGCATGAGAACATACAGAACACAAATCCACAAACTAACTGTGGCCAATATGGGAATATTCTCACGATGACTATATCTTTCCATAGTCTTTTTTTTGTTGTTGCTATTTTTGAGTTCATATCTTTTGCACTTTTATTGTCCTTTTTTCGGCCACAATTATTTTGTGGATTTGTGTGCTTTATGTTCTCATGCATGTAATTTGTTTCAGATGTGTTGGGCCATTGGTTTAGCATTTGTGTTTTTTTATGTTCTTTTTGTTTTTATTGATTATATTTCAGATTAAATTTGGTAACTTTAAGTACTTTTCTTCTTTGTGATTTTACTTTCTTTGAGTGCTGAGTACCCCCATTGATTATATGTTATAGTTATTAGGGCCGGGGGTTCCTTTTTTGTCCTTGTGCATCTATCTCTGATTTTTTTAAATTTTTGCTATTTCTGGGTCCTCTGTCATTTTAGAAGAAGTTACCTCCCAATCCTACTGTTTGTTACAATTTTAATGTTGCCTTAACTATCATCACAGAGGTGTTATCCAAAGGTCCTGGGACATTCTGCCAGAAACTAACACCCAAGGCTATTTGCTGAAGGTATGAAAGGGGCATGTCTGGCCAGGGCAGCAGAGGTAATTCTGTAATGATACTGGACATCAGGCCAGGAAAAACAGCTGAGCTACAGTATGGTTAGGAATGAGCTGTGGTAAATGGATCAAAGGCTCAGGAGAGAACATGAGGACCTTGTGTGTGTATAAATAAATCTGTCACTGTTTTACCCCAACTTATTGTTTGTAGTCATTATTAAGGGAAGTGCATGTTGAGTCCACGGCATTAAAACATACATGTTGCAAGCGTACATTGATGAGAAAATTAAGGATTCAGTTGTTTGGCAGTTTTACAGAACTAGGAACATTGTATTTTCCTACCTATCACAAAATCTGTAAGGCAGAGCATATGAAGGCCCATACTAAGGAGATGAGATTGTAATAGGATAGTTAGGGTGGCTTGATGTATTCTAATTTTATTTGAGCTAGCAAAGGAGGCTTGGGTAGTGTTTGATATTTAAAAGCAAAGTACTGCTACAATTTATTAATGAGGCTGCTACAACAGGGCGCACAAAAAGCCTGAACTAGAATTGCTACTCTCCCACATAGCAAACGCATAAAAATAGACTTCCAAGTGTTTCATGTGTACACAGGTGAAAACAATACGATTTTGGTAGTAGTTTATTGAATTAGAAACTTGGATTTTCCTATCTACAGTATAGTAATGTGAAGGGCAGATCATATGAACACCCATAAAAGGTTGTTACTATAGGTGGGTCCTCTAAGCTTCGGCAATCCGAGGATAATTAAAACCTAGCCTCAGATCTAATGATAAACTAAAAAAAGATATACCCTATAACTCAGTGCAAAAAAAAATATAAAGTGTAAATACAATATGTGAATAATAAGCTTATTGCTAAGTGAAAGCTGCCACGGGGTCTCTGCCAAACAAATTCCTCACAAACTCATTACAGACAATTATACAAAAAATGCAATGACCCGGCGCTTCAGGCTACAACAATACCCCAGTCCAATGATTAGTCCATATAGATATAGAAAGTTCTTTTCAATATTCCAGCTGATGGAGCGATGGTGATCCAATTGCTGGCTGCTGGTTCCGAACTCCTCCTAGTATGTAATGGACAAAAAGGAAAAGACCATTGCGCAGCCACAAGAATCCATAAATAACTCCACAACAGATTAAAGTAATGAACTTACAGACTTGCTGTGTTATTGTTCCTTTGAGACAATCTGTGCTTTTAACCTCTTCTCTTCCAGATATCACGAATCCCACGTGTTGTATGTCTATCCTACCGGTTTTCTGTCTGTTCACAGCATTACCACTTGGTCATAGTTCCCATGTGTTCCCAGAAAGGAAATAACATGAAAGATGATGGTGCAGATTGATAAAAATTTATTACAATAAAAATAAAAAACAGCCAAGGGCTTACTAACATAAACCAGCCTGTGTAAAAACAGATGACAACGTGCCGTCCGCAGCTTGATACAATCAGGTAGGCAGGCTTCTGGGAGGATGGTGCTATTGTTTTTGCAAACCCTGAAGTGGCGTCTAACTCTCAGTAGTTACTCTGCGAGATTCGCCCCCTCTATTTGCTATAGCTTCCTCTATCTCAGCTTGAGGTGGCCAGCACTGCAGAATGTGCTCTGCTCACCTCTCTGGGTAACTGCCGTCAGCCCGCACTAAGCCTCGTGATGTCACACTCTGGCGTCTCTCCTGATCTCTATGCTCCTGCTTCTGAAGACCATGTCAGTTCTAGCTCCTCCCTCTCCATACGCGTTTGGAGAGGGAGGAGCTAGAACTGACACGGTCTTCAGAAGCAGTAGCATAGAGATCAGGAGAGACGCCAGAGTGTGACATCACGAGGCTTAGCGCGGGCTGACGGCAGTTACCCAGAGAGGTGAGCAGAGCACATTCTGCAGTGCTGGCCACCTCAAGCTGAGATAGAGAAAGCTATAGCAAATAGAGGGGGCGAATCTCGCAGAGTAACTACTGAGAGTTAGACGCCACTTCAGGGTTTGCAAACAACAATAGCACCATCCTCACAGAAGCCTGCCTACCTGATTGTATCAAGCTGCGGACGGCACGTTGTCAGCTGTTTTTACACAGCTTGGTTTATGTTAGTAAGCCCTTGGCTGTTTTTTATTTTTATTGTAATACATTTTTATCAATCTGCACCATCATCTTTCATGTTATTTCCTTTCTGGGAACACATGGGAACTATGACCAAGTGGTAATGCTGTGAGCAGACTGAAAACCTGGAGGATAGACATACAACACGTGGGATTTGTGATATCTGGAAGAGAAGAGGTTAAAAGCACAGAATGTCTCAAAGGAACAATAACACAGTAAGTCTGTAAGTTCATTACTTTAATCTGTTGTGGAGTTATTTATGGATTCTTGTGGCTGCGCAATGGTCTTTTCCTTTTTGTCCATTACATACTAGGAGGAGTTCGGAACCAGCAGCCAGCAATTGGATCACCATTGCTCCATCAGCTGGAATATTGAAAAGAACTTTCCATATCTATATGGACTAATCATTGGACTGGGGTATTGTTGTAGCCTGAAGCACCGGGTCATTGCATTTTTTGTATAACTAGCCTCAGATCTGCATGCTGGGCCTGAACAAAATATGAGGCAAAACCAAATTTTCGTTTCCTGCTCGGCTCGAATATTATAGTATTCCCTCCTTCCTAGTTAACTATGAAAGCCAGCCCTCCCTGATGCCATTTTTGTGTCAGTGTCAGGAGAGAAAGAGGGGAGGATCCTAGCTTCCTCTTTATTCTAGGATATACTGGAGGGCAGTTCCTCTCACAGACCCTGGTTTTAGATATGAGGGATGTCAGCGTTGGAAAGAGAGCGGGATTCTGCTTTGTTTTAGTCACAGCTTGGTGTATGTGTTGGCAGAAGTAATGTTACTCTGGGAGGAGATTCCGTCGGTATTAGCACCTAGAGGGACATCGCAGACCTCAGAAATATTTTAGTTGGGGAAGGAAGTAATATTCTATGCTGTGGCGGCCGGAATGGTGGTGACCTTCCAGAATTTGTGGAAGGCGGTACCATTCTTGACTATGTTCGTTTGGTGTGGTAGTAACCTTCTTATAGGGACTCAATGTGCATTCAGACTAAATTACAAAATGGCTAGATGAGCACCAGCTAAGACTATCACTCCAGCTCTGGTAAATGTGAGTGGAGCAATCTGTCTTGATCCCTAGTTGGGAATAAATATGAGATATTTATCTGTTGTAATAAATAGAGCTGTGGCTGTTCATTTCTCTCAAGAAGTTGAATGTGTATTGGGAATGGGATAGAGGTCTGCTCGAGGCATGGGTAAGTCATGACTGTAGAGGCTGGCACAGAAACACACAACAATATCACAGAGTTTCCCAAGTGAGATACCAAGTAGGACTCATACTTACAGATTTCTTAGTGCAGTCGGTTCCATTTATTAGAGAGCTATGCAGAAAACAATGTTTCTGTTCCCATACAAGATTTTCATCAGGTATGGGACCCGAAACGTTGTATTCTGCACTTCTCTCTAGTAAATGGAAGAGACTGCACTAAGAAATCTGTGAGTAGAATCCTACTTGGTATCTAACTTGGGAACCTCTTTAGCATATTTTTTTTTCGATCTGTCTTGTGCTGGCCACACATTCAGAGGTTTTTTTCTCACCTACTTTGTTTTTCCAACATATGTTTTTTTCTGACAGAGGCATAGAGAAACACAGAGCAGTAGAGAGACAGAGAAATAATAAAATAATTACAGTTTAATTTATAAATTAATTATATATTCAATTTAATTTATGGACTTGACAGAACCTGTTTTGTATAGTATTAAGTTAGCAGGGAGACAAGCATAACACACATCTGGAAATCAAGTGGAATTACCATCTGAACTGTTTCCTACTCTGTCAGAATATATATATAGTTAATTTACAGATGTAGCCAGTCTTACTGTCCCCACCACCGCAGATGAAATGTAGAAAATCTGAGGCGTAGGATAAGGGGGCTGCCACGATGGCACTGCAAGAGGTCAATTCTTTTCAATGGGACCTTCCAGAGTTAATCCTTCCGGACTGCAATCAACGCAGTCATGGGACCATGCACTGACGCGGCCAAGTGAACTGCAAGGTTAGCTACATCTGTACTTGTCAATTTGTCAATGAATCTGCTGCAGCAGAGCAGACTGAAAGCCTGGACTCGAATTGCTACTCCACCACATGAAAAATATAAGCTATAACCTTCCAATTATCTTTCACTTTTGCTACTTTGCATTCTTTACCCTGGTGTATCACCCCTCTGTAAGGAAGAATAAACTGTAGCTTCCAGTATTAATTAGGCGTGTAGAGAACTCATTAGGATTCCGATGGAGGATCCACGAAGGCAACTGTTTCTCTCTTCTATTGCAACATTCAAAGCATTCCGAGCCCCATTTGAGCAAGTGCATAAGGCCACAAAATGCAGAAGGTCTAGTTAGTGATGGGATTCCTGTAGAAAGCTGCAGATTTTGCTTACTCTGTTGCCATTTAGGTGAATGGCAGTAGCATATATCAAACCACTAGTGTGGTCTGGCCAATTTGCCTAAAATGTTCAAATTAAAATGTAATTTATTGCAATATTCTGTAGATGGAGAATGCTGGTATCAGACATATTATTTTCAATAATAAATGTGATCTGATAAGTGGAATAGAAGGTTTGAACCATGCTCGTATGCATGTCATTTCCCAGAATCACTGGCTGCAGTAGAAACACTGTATGACAAGAGATTATGGTGAAAAGCAGGGTTTCAGACCTGTCTCCGACATGAATGTGTTCACAAGTGATATTTTTATTTGCTGCAACAAACCGATTAAAATGTTTTATAAAGACGTGCATGTTTGGTTATATTGTGCATTTTATTTAAACATAGATTTACAGAACTTAACTAAGAAAACCAATGTATAAACAAAAATAAATTAAATAAAAGGACAGTTTATAAAATATATATATATTTAAAAGGACTGCACTATAGTAATGGAGTTTTCACTAATACAGAAATGAATCCGGTTGAAAAAGGAGGGTTTGCAACCTACTGTACTTTGGCTTGCATTAAACAAATAATGACTGGTGTTCTGCTTATTGCATATCCTTTTGTTAGTTAACAGCTGATAAATCTGCCATTCTGCTTTTAATAAAATTAGCAAAGAAACGGATCTAAATTGTAAATTTGAACTTCTGTCTACAGATAATTGATGCACATGCTAATTTTTATTAAGTAATACATTTTGAATCTACTTTTATATAGAAAGGAACAGGTCAAAAAATGTGCACTCATATTTTAGCTAGCCCTTGGAAAATTTAGTGTGTATTTCACCTTTCCTATCATCCCTTTAGTATGTCAATATTTGTTTCCGAGCAGTAGTGCCCGATTGGCACTACCACACTTTAATTAATAATAACTGCTTAGCTAAAGGCAAACAAAAAGTCTAATGTCATCACTTTTTTTGTCAAATTCGTTTCACAGATGAATAGTTGCATTTTTGAGGGGGTAGCAATTTCAGTCATGGCTTCCACCATGCCTGTTCTAGCAAGCTAATTCATTGCAATTAATCGCTGCGTATGAATACTCTGATGTGTCACAAGCTGGTTCATGCCTGAAAAATAAAAGATAACTGCTTATTCTGAGATGGCTTTATCCAAACATACTTTAATTGTCTCTCACACAACTCATACAGCGATCCTCGCTCATCTTCAGAATTTTTTATAGCCTTCTACATTTCTAAAACTGGTTTGTACGCAACGAAAATTTTGCCTTATTCTCCTTTAGTCAAGCATGTTTGCCTGTGTCTACCTAGGCTATAACATATACACCCATCCTAAATTTATCCGTGTAGTTTCGTTCGTCCACCTTCCATTTTTTTTCTTCTAAGGCTGAGTTCAGACAGGCTGCTACACTACCGCGCATCCGAGTTTGCAAGCCTCTGTCTGCTGGGCGACGTGTGCTCATCCCCAGCAGACAGAAACAAGAAACTTTCTCTTTTAGTAAATACCAGGACTAAGGTATACAGTACATTGCAAGGCCAATAATATGAGTAATACAATGACAGAAGAACATTTGTATTCCTGATCTTGATAATGGATTCAGTCATACATATGTAAATGACAATAGCTGGCATTTAAATTATTGTGTTAGGAGTGAGTTAAGCAAATTATGTACTGTAATTTATGTTTGTTATTAAAGAAGCAACAAACTGGAAAACCAATTCAGCAATTTTTTGGGGAAGAAATGTTTAGAGAATATTATTGATTATTAACCAAGAATATAAATAACTACAAGTTCAGTCTAGTCATATAATTTATTATATTGGAATATTGTTGATATATAATTGTAAATCAGTGGTTCTGAAAAATATATTATTTCATTTTTATGTTACATTTATTTCAATGTCATACTTGTACTGTAGCACATGCACTCCCACCCTCTAGGACAGGGGAGCGCAAACTTTTTGAGCTCCTGCAGCTACTCGCGCCCCCCTTACTCTTAGACCGGCATCGGGTGTGACATCACACGACCACATTGCAATGGCAACGCAGTGTCAAATGATGCCGCAGGTCATGTGACGTTGCCATGGAGACGTGGCACAACACTCCTGCTGAAACCCGGTAAGTAGGTTACAGAGGCCTCACGCCTCCCGCGACATTTAATTTAAATGCCTGGGAGAAGAGCGCGGGGCCTCTGCAACCGCACGCGCCCACCAGAAAAATCTAGCGCCCCCTGTTTGCGCACCGCTGCTCTAGGAGATACTGCTTCAGCTATAGGTGATAGTGGTGCGCATACCTGTGAGGGTCCAGGAGAGCTGAGCTGTCTGTGTTGTAGTGGAGACCAGGACAGGCTTTTGATGATCACTGAGATTCTTTCAGGGTGCTTAGCGCCTCCAGTTGTAATGGGCTCCAGGGAACCAGAGATCAGACACCACCAAACATACTTCTCCCTTCTGCCCAGGGACAGACACTCAAAAGTATACAGAAACCAGGGCTTTATTTGCAGTCACTGTATATGATGGTCATACAGCATTGCAGGGTCTCATAGGATTCCAGGTCTATGGATGGTGCAGGACCTCTGATTGTATAGGGTCCTCTATAGAATTCAGATGTTCCCCCAGCCCCTAGGGACTCGGGGGGGGGGGAGAGGGGGCCAAGCTCATCCCTGATGGTAGACACTCACAGCCCTTCCAGTCTCTCCAACCTCCAGACTAGAACTCCTAACAGTTTGTCACTTCCTCTCTAAGATCAAGAAGGGGAGGGCATAGTGTCAGCACCACTATTGGCTGCAAACAAACACCATTTTACCTCCTCTCCTGTCACTCAGAGAGTATCATGAGGGGGGTCAACTGCCCCATGGATTACCTGTCACAACCTGTAGCTATCAGGAACATACAGTGACAGGAGGCAGAGAGGCAACTGGGACAAACCCTGTAACATACTAATCAAATTATTCCCAACAAAATTATCTTACAGATTCTGTTTTTGTTGATGTAAATTACATTTTGTATTGCCTTTTAAATTTTAAAATTAGCTATTATTGTGAATTTTGTAAGAGCTGGTTTATAACTCAACACTACAGTATTTGCTGAAACTGGTTTTAAAGCCTAATTAAAAAAAAAAAAAAAGCTTCTCAACATACCATGTATTATAAAAAATATTTTTTTTGTCAGAGCTGATAGCGTTTGAGAAATTTTAAAAAAAAATTCCAATCCTGGATTTGTGGTCACATGCAAAGACCAACATTTTTTATGAGAATGGTTTCTAGTCATTAAAAATCTACAATGGATTTGATCTAATAGCCGGCTTGTCAAAGGCTTGTAGAATAGAAAAAAAACTCTATTTAGCCCCGTGGCTAATGTAGCCCTCCGCTAAAACAGACGCTTTTAGCAGGTAGGCTATTGCAGCACTCTGGCTGTGTAGGGGTTAAACCCATTACACACGGTCCTGCATGTGAGTTGGCTCTTAGCTAAGGCCGAGTTCAGGTTGGCTGCTACACGACGTGCGCGCACACGTCTGGCGCAATTTCGGATTGTTCGGTGGGATTGTTCAAACTAAAAACTCCACCGGCGGCAAAGTGCAGCGTTGACGCTGCTACACTTTGCCACTACAACCCAAAATGATATTTGAGGCAGCAGTCGCGTCACATGAGCTGGTTCAGCGAACCAGCTCCGTGACACATTCGCCTTGCCCCCCACCACACCCTGACCCAACTCCTGCAGCCTGGGCACAGATCGCCGGGCTGCAGGAGCATGCGGAGGAGGTGCGAACGGACGCAAGCGTCCGTAGCAGCCGCCCTGTACTCAGCCTAAGCTATATTGTTACAGTATTCAGGCACATGCTTGTCTTGCAGGGCCTGGAGAATTCTAGCAAAGCATGTAACCGGTGGGGTGACTGTTTGGCAACATTCAGTTTTGCCCAGAAACTGGGAGGGGAAAAGGTTGACACCCCCTGGTTAGATAAAGGGGAGGGGGGTCTAGTCTGTTTAGTGAGAGTGTGCTGGGGCAGAGAGTGAGTTATGTGGAGATCCTGTTCAAGGAATCCTAGGTGTAGGCCGAAAAGGTTCCCATGCTGCAGGGAGCAGGGCTAAAGCCCAAGTTTAGGTAGGGATCTGGGGCTGAGCCTGCTTCATGCTTAGCCAGTGTTAGGATGGGTCCTTGGAGGAACTGCAGACAAAGGGGGAACTGCTGCTGCAAGAGAGATACTGATACCTGTCCTGTTTGGTATGCTGATCCTGTTGGCAATAAAAACAAGCATCCTGTTTAAAAGTTTCTGATGCCTTGTTCTACTTACAGTATTATACATCTACTCATACACTGTATTTCCATAGTTTCGAAAAAGCTTTTGTTTTTAATCTTTTGTGTGTGTGGGTCAGAATGTTATTTTATTGCTGACCAGTGTCTAATAGGCAACGATATGCTGTAAACAAACATTATAGTGGAATACAAGGGTGCATAGTGGTTGTGCATATACAACACAAAGTGTAGCGATAGTGAATGAGTTTGAGGAGTTCTCCAGTGCATGCTGTGAGGTAAGACAACTTTGAGTTCATATTTGCTTTTTATTAATTGGGAAAACAAGCATTTGATGTTTATTGCTGCTGCCTGTTACGCTGCAAGATAGACATGTGCCATTGCTTATCAAAAACCAACTGCAAGACTCATCCCTTTGACATATCTTTAGAAGGCACTCATTCAGTTTGCTATGCATCTCCAATAAAATAAATACTTCTGCTTTGCAAGCAAGGGGAGTTTGTGTGTCTTACTTCAGTAGGTAAAAAGGCAAGATGACACAGTCCAGTTTTTATATTAAAACAACAAATTAGCACACCAATCAAAAAGATATCCTTGTACTCCATGCACTGTTTATGTTATGTAGTTATTATGATTCCAGAATACAAGACAGGAAAGGATAATGAGACAACAAAAGATCTTGGAAAAATAATTATGTTATTTAACAAGATTTATAGCTCACAAACTGGGATTAAAAGAGTGGCAAGAAATAGCCCCAGATTGATCAGAAGAAGATCCCATTGAAAGCAGTGGGGTATCTTTTATTTGTTCAGTCTGATAAGCGATATGCGAACTTGCCATTTTCCCAGTGCCAAATATTTTGGGATTTTCGCAATTTCTTAAGATTTTAATGTGGGGTTTTTAATGTTAATAGATGTGCAATATTTAGCATTTTTCTTAAATTTGGGTAAAATGTCAAAATGTTGCCATTTAAGCCAATTTTTGTTATTTGCATAAACAAAACAAAACACAGCCACATAACCACGTGACCCTGTTAAAAAAAATTGGGCTAACTGCCTTTTTTGGTGTGCAAATTCTGTCGCTTTCGCAAACTGTTTACACATTTCTAAATTTATACTACTGTGATGCCACTTGCTGAATGTGTTTGCTCTTGTGTTCAACGTACCAGATTGTACAATTCTCACAAGTTTTTACCCAAAAAGCAATAGAGCTCTGTATTAGGCCGTGTTCAGAGTGGCTGCTATGGAGGCGAGCGTCCATGCGCGCCTCCCTTGCGTGCTCCTACAGCCCAGCGATCTGTGATTTGGCTACAGGAGTTGGGTCGCGGCATTTGGGGGCATAGCAAATGTGTCACAGAGCTGGTTCGCTGAACCAGCTCACGTGACGCGACTGCAGCCCCAAATATCATTTTTGGTTGTAGCGGCAAAATGTTGCAGCGTCAACGCTGCACTTTGCCACCGGTGGATTTTTCAGTTTGAACACTCCCAACAAACAACCTGAAATTGCGACGGACATGCGCATGCATGTCGCGTAGCAGCCACCCTGAACTCATCCTTAAACTCTTAATACTGGTTGTTTTGACATTAAAATGATCCCGAGTCCACTGGTATAGACTGCTTTTCAAATTTGCGCTTTACAAAAATGCTTGCATCAGTTTGGTGTGTAACCAATATTAAATATGGGTATTGGTTATGTAGCACTGTTTCCTCCACACTCTGGGAGATACACAGCCTCTGCTACCTGTGTGTGTGGTGCGATACCTGTTAGGACTAGGAGAGCTGAGTTGGATCTGCGATGGTATGGAGATCAGGAAAGGCTTAGGTTCTTTCGGTAATTCTTCTCATTGGTGTTAGCTCCTGCAGCCGTAGTGGGTTCCAGGGTGTCCAGAAGTCATCCCCCACATTGCATACTTCTCCCTCCTGCCCAAGGACTGATACTTAGACAGGAGTGATAACAAGGGTCTTAATTGTATGGCAGGCATCCACTGCAGATCTCCTTATAGCAATGCAGAGTCTCAGAGGTCCCATACCTCTGATGGTGATGGCCCCTGGTCTTACAGGGCCTCTGTGGCTGAATCTGATGTTCCCTCAGTCCAAAAACTGAGGGTGAGCACGCTCATCCCACCATGGGAGAGACTCATAGCTCTCTGCTTCCTCTCTCCTCTAGAGCAGGAACAGGACTAAACTAAATCTGTCACTTCATCCTAGGAGAAACAAGAGGGGATGGGCTCTTGGTCTATACCTATACCAGATAGGCTTACACAGGCCATGAGTCACCACCTTACTTCTGTCACTCATAGGAGGAGCATGAGGGGTGTCAACAAGCCTATATATTAATCCCTTACAGCCTGCAGCTAGCAGGATTTATATAACAGGGTGGGGGAAAAAGGGCAGAAAAGACATACCCTGTTACAGTTAAACAGTTAAATTAGGCAATAGACATTGGAGGAGTTCGTTGATACACATAGGGGACCATATTGACTAAGTATGGCTAAACGGTAAGGCATATTATGGACCATTTATTTGAATGGCCTAATTTCCCCTGGGCTTTGCACCATTTAGAAAATCTGGACCTGAACGTTTTTTTACCAACAGCAGTGTTTTGTCCCATTTTTTGTCTCAATTAAGTAAATAAAGACAAAGCAGTTGTAAATCTAGTCTAGTTTAAATGTTAAAAAAAAAATCTCACCTTTTGGAAAAAAAAATTCCTCCGCATTCCAGCAGCACCTCCACCCCAATGTTACTTGGACCACTTTATGTGGGGTAACAGCCCTGCTCCCTCAATACAACAATATGGCAGATGGAATCAAATGAATGATGATGTCTCCACCACAGCCAATAGGCAATGAAGATGAGGCTAGCAATGGATTTTGGACAAGGTTATTGCCACAATGTCTCCCTGATACAGCGCCAATCCATTAAACTAAAACTGCTTGCCATGAGATTTTGTGGGGGGAAAAAAATGTTGGGAAATATTTGTAACTAGCTGGTCTTTCATATAATGTGTTTAGCTCAATGTTTATTTAGGGTGGAACTGCAATCAATTAAATTGATCTTAAAAATAAAATAAAAAAGGGTCTATTTATTATTGTACCTAAAAAGTAAGCCCCCTTGTTTCCTTTTCTTTTTTTATGCATGTGCTTCTCTTGTGAGTGGGTGATCTAACATGTAGATCCTACTCAAATCAGGACCAGTGTTCTGCTTCATCTCTGACGGTAAATGTCAATAAAATAAATAATTCCAAAGTTTTTCACGTTTTACAAATTTGACAACCAGTGGAACAGTTAAGCGTTTATGTGCTGCAAAGGCATAAATAGAGCCTGTTTCATACAAAGACCCCTTTATTTAGACAGAAATGTCATTAGCGACGTTGTGTGTTAGCGAACAAAAGGCTCAATAAAAAAAAGGAGTTGTCTTTATTTTTATAATTTAGCTATACCAACACAACAGCGAATACTTTAAAGCAATAAAAAAAATGGAACACCTTAAACTGCTTTTGAGTGCATAAAATATGACTGCGCCACTCCATTTATGTAAGTTAACCCCTTCATCCCTGAGTTTTAGAGCCTCCTCTGGTTAAGGTTATGTACATTTAAAAAGTGTTGCCCAACATTGCAAAACATGGTGGATGGCCTCATATTTGAAGGTAATGTCACTTTTGTAGTGCTTCTATATCATAATATCACACGATTACAGCAAATTAAAACTAACTCTTTGAGGTGAAGGGGTTAAAACATGGTTAGAGTCAGGTGATTTCATAGCGATACCTGTTTAACACAATTTATCGCATGGCATTTTAACTAATAAGGGTGATAATTTGAAATGTAATCTGTCAAAAACACTTGGACTGTAATGATAATCAATGTTGGTCAAACTCAAAGGAACAAAAAGGAATTATGTAAAAATATATTTAATGTCATGATATGATAACTTAAACAATTGTAACAGCAGCCCTAAAAATAAAATGCTTTTTAAACCTAGAATTCATTAAAATCTATCCAATATTTTTATTTGAAAAACCTGCCATTGTCTAATATTGTTCCTTTTGTTCTTTTAGCCATAGACTTCAATTGTCTTCTGTCTTTTTAGCCTGTGGTACGCTATCTAAAGTAATTAACATATCTCATTTTGTTTAGTAAGACAGATCTAAAAACATGCAAAATAAATGGAAATTAAGGAGTTAAATGCAGTAGCTTTCTAGAAGAGAATTAAGAGATGTGTGTTGTTAAAATAAAATCTGCTAGGAAGACAGTATGCCAATTTGTACCACACTGGTATTTCTGAAGAGTACAATTGAGGGATTATCTTTCATTCCATGGGCCCTAAATTCCACACAATCCAATTTAATGTAAATGCTCACTTCATGAAACGGAGAGAATAATAAAAAAATAGGTTTCTAAAGATGAGGTAAAACAGTAAATCTTATACAGCATATAGGTGGTATCTATCAAGGTACAAGTAGTCATTTCCATGTTGTGTATAATTTATCAAGCATGAGATTTATTTATGGGATCTCCATCAATAATTGCAATGTAATTGTGACAGAAATCTCAGAATAGTACAATAAAATATGTTTGATAAATTCATACTGTACGACATTTAGAGAGTCACCTCAGCAAATTAAAAGACGGTGTGTACCTTGATATATACTCCCATCGACTGTAAAATATGGGAATTCCGAAGAAGGGCGGGGACGTAATTCAATGTGAAAAAGCAATGCAGAAAAGTTTTACACTATTGTTACCAGTACGCAAAGACCAAAAAAAAAACTGCCTTTCAACAGTGCAATGGTTGAATGCATTTATATTATATAAACATTATTCTTTGCTTTTTCTACAGAGTCCTCTCTGGTCATGCTTTACATCCAAAACGTCCCAATGGAAGAAAGCAAACTACACTGGTGGCTTCAGAGACAACTGAAGTAATAAACACAATTTAACTCTCTGCCATTTCGCTGGCAGAGTTATCACGTTAATTGTTAAATAGGTTTTTCTACAAATATACAACATATAAAAACTGTTAAATATATAACTTTAGGCTTTTCAAAATACATTTAATGATCTCTTTCAAACAAGTGTTACTTTTTTTTTCTTAAATTTTCTTTCTGGTGCTAAATGGTGTATTGAATGAGGCCACAGATGACCAAACATGCTCTTTTGCAAATACTGTTTTATCCAATTTCAACTATCAAAATGGAACTGTAGAAGAGGCATATTTTACTGGTTAAAACTGAAAATGATTTTTAGTTTGAGAAAGTCAATCTAAGTACAGAGGAATAAAGATATCATTAAGACAGTTTCTGTGTTGTGAAATTTGTTTTAAAACAGAAGCTGTTATTTTTTCTCCATGCTCCATTAGGTTCCTTAGATGTACTTTTGAAGAGCTATTTTCTGCATCAGCTTTACTGCAGTTGTCCATAAAGATGTCCACTGGAAAGTAAAATTCCAGCTTTGTAACTGCTGAAATCATGTCTGTTGTTAAATCATAAGTAAGCACTCATGTCCTTTGTGAAAACTGTTACATTTAAACCCAATAGGCTTATTAGGTCTGTGTCCGTTTTAACATAGGCTTTGCTCTTTGGTCTATTGTGTAAATATCCAACATATAAGAAAATAAAAGCAATTCAGACAGTCCAGGGCACAAGAAGTCAATATTGTTTGCACCTCAGTCCTCCAGTAGACAAAACAGTCTTCTTTCTAAGGCTGATTGAGATGAATACTCTTCATAGTGGCAGAATATTCAGATTCAAACAAGTCGGTAACATCAAGTCCAGCAGTGGTGTACAACGTACTGTAGATGAAATGTTAACCATGAACTGTATTGCTAATGCCCAAGCATATCTCATATCAACATATTCCTTAGTCCAGCAATCCTTTACATGGAAGGACACAGTTTAGCTCATAATGTAGAGAAATGATGCTGTCTTTTATGAGATACAGGGAAACAGACGAAGTAGATGACATACAACAGATGATGATCCACAGCAGTGAAATTGTCTAAAGTATGTACTGTAGCTCTCGCAAGCTTCAACTGCTTCTGCAGGGTTCTGTTCTTGCATTTGTCAGGAGACCTGTGGATCAATAAAAACACACACAGTAAGTCAATATTTTACTTTCAAGTCTCTATTGTTCTCTTTTAAATGTAACCTTTAGTAAGTATGCTCTGATCTCAAAGGAACCGATAATGGACTAAACAATACTCATTCTGACTGAAAAATGTTCTTACAAAATAAAACATGCAGATAAGTACTATCAGTATCAGTTATATTGTTGAAAGAAAGACTCAAGAACACTATTGAAAGACATTAATGTTATTCCATTTTTTTCTAAATGGTGTTTTCTTCCACTGTTTACAGATGGTAGAAAACTCTACTGCCTATTTTGTAGTAGCAATTGTATTTGTTTATTTTTTAGTAATGTACATTTTATGTAGACATTTAAAAATAGACATTTTGTATATGCAAAGGCTTAATTTAATATAAAAACAACAGTATAGTGCTAGTTAGTTCCTATTGTTTTTAATAGAATCTGTAATTGTATTGAAATGGAGATTAAACTAGTATTATAACAGATTAAATAAAGTGCTGTCTTTTGATTTGCTTAAATCAGAAACTGTACCAAAGATTCAATAGTGGAGGCAAAAACTTAATTAAAACATTCTAAGGCTGCGCTTAAAGCGCTGGCAATAGCGACGTTGCGTCAAAACAAGTGCGCTTACAGTAAGCACGGCGCGATAGAGCGATGGCTTAGTCGCGATCGCTGGAAGTCATCTCATTTAGATTTTTCCAGCAACCGCAGCCTGATGTTGCCGTCGCCGGCATTATAAGCGTAGCCTAAGAGAGTATAATATTTATAATATATTATATTTTTGTAGCGCATTTAATTTAGACACTGGTTTCTATTTCAGATACTCATGCAGTCATCTTTGAGGTGTAATTGTGGTATCACCTTTCTGGTGTTTGAATTAGCATGCCAACCTTAAAACAGAGGGGAGAGCATGTAAGGGGTGAAGAGAGATGGGGACAGTTTAAGGGGGCATGAGAGAGGGGGAAGAGTGTAAGGGGGAAAGAGAGGGAGTGTGAGGAGGAGAAAGTAAGGGGAGGAGAGAGAGGGGAGAATATGATGGGGAGAGAGCATAAAGGGGGAGAGGGAGAGAGAATAAGGAGGAGAAGGAGAGAGTGTAAGGGTGGAAGAGGGAGGGAGTGTAAGGTGGGAACAGAGAGGGGGAAATGTGAAATGGGGAAGAGAGAGACGAACAAATGGGAGGGACGGACGGACGGGGGAGGGAAACATTGACGGGGGGAGGGGGGAGAGTGTTGGGTTTCCTCAGAATTTCACAATCTAATTATAGGTTTCCTTAACCAAAAAGGTTGAAAACCACTGTAGTAGACGGTACGAGGCAACAATATATCTTATTAGCATTATGACGTCATCTCTTTGATAGTAGCATTCTCTTTTACAGCCAATGATCCCAAAGTAAAAAGGTTATTTATTTATAAAATGTTTTACTATGAAGTAATACATTGAGAGTTACCTCTCGTTTTCAAATATGTCCTGGGCCTAGAGTTATGATGACAAATACATGGTTACAAATACATAGTTACATTAAGTGAACAGGGTTATACATTATATACAAGATATTGCATGCGCAGTAAGAACAATAACATATCCAATTAAAAGCACAAACTGAAAATACTGAATTATTTAAAAAAACTTTAAAAATATACCTTTTAACCAATAATCTGTGTTAATAATAGATCTACTGTTCTTGTTGTCTTGCTCAACAAAAAGAGGTTTTCCAGAATTATTAAAACCTTCTTCTCTAAATCAACCCAGATTAGCATTTCCCATACCCCAGACTAAGATGTACTGTATGGTGGCTGACTGAGACTTGAAGCTTGAAGGTAATACGGTACATTAAGGAAGTAAGACCCAACCCATCTAAGCTCTTGTGGCCTAAGAAAGGGACCACTAGCAGAGTTATTCATTCAATTGTGTGCAAATGCATGCAATATTAAAGTTTAATGGATAACCCCCATGGTGTTTTGTTGTGCAAGATAAAAGCTAGATTTGTTCTCTGCAGCAGCAAAATCAATCTGCTTAGAACTGTTACTAGTTTAGTGTCAAAAAGGAAAAATAATTGGGAGAATGGTGATCGTGACACTATTTACAATGATGAAGCATATTTATACCCTTCCTAAAAAAAATTTATTACGTTTCTTGAGATATGGAAAATTCTCGTTGAAACGTGTATTGTAAAATTTGATTATAACAGATGAATCAGATTGATTGCCTATAGTAGGAAGTCCTATACAGAAGCAGGTGCAAAACGGTAGACTATAGAGAACAGAGCAGTACAGACCCCAAAGAGAGGGTCAAAAGAACCCCATTATCATGCACTCAATGCCAAACATGGTTATTTAGGTCACCAAAGGCCCTTAGGATATTGATATAAGGGCCTTTGGTGACCTAAATAACCATGTTTGGCATTGAGTGCATGATAATGGGGTTCTTTTGACCCTCTCTTTGGGGTCTGTTCTACTCTGTATTGTAAGATTTGGCAACATGGATTCCAAAATATTGCATTCTGATATAATTCCAATAAAAGTAAAGTTTTGGTGCGGTGCTGGTAGCAGCTATGGCTGAGGTTTAAAGCTCCCACCCCACGATACATGGCCCACCCCAAGGAGGTCTATATTTCCAGAAGTAATGGTTTCCAGAGTTGAAATTAATGGGGTTCACCTCCAAAGACCCTCTGCTTCAATATGGTATAGAAAACTAAAAATAATAAAACATTGGATCATTGTAAGAGCTTCTCAGAGAGACACGGAGAGAGACTGCTTCTCTCTTCGCGACTCTTCTGTGCAGCTATTACAAGCTGTGTGGCCCGGGATGATTAACACTGCTTTAATTCTCCTGGGCCTCAATATGTACTGCCGCACACAGGCTGCAGATTTCAGTCTGTTGATTTGCCCCTATGCTGGCAGTAAATCTTACTACATCTGTATTGAAATGCTTCATTTAAGAGGTGAGTTTTAAGGTTTGACTTAACGGTGAGGAGAGAACTTGCTGGGTTTCTAATGAGTTTGAGGGAGTTCCACAGATAAGGGGCAGTGGGGGAAAAAGGTTTAAGACAAGTGAGATGTACAGGTGAAAGGAGTGGAAAGGATATAGTTATGGGTAGAACGCAGGAGATGAGCAGGGGCATGATGAGATATCACAGTTGTATTGTAGGGAGCAGCAGATGAGTAGAGAGCATTGAAAGTAAGGAGGAGAACTTTGTAGGTGATCCAAAATTTGACAGGCAGCCAGGAGGGGGATTTAAGAAGGGATTATTCTGGAAGCAGAATTTTAGATAGACACTGTAGTAAAGGAGAAAGTTGTGAGATAGGCAGGCCTGTTAGCAGTATATTACAATAATCCACACGGGAGGGAATAAGGGCATGCATTAGAGTTTTAGCAGTAGATTGACAGAGGAAAGGGCAGATCTAGGCACTATTATGGAGGAAGAAGGGCCACATGTTATCCATGTCATAATTGTCAATGGAGAAGGAAAAGGAGGAGTGAAAGTTCACTCTTAGACAACGTGCTTCGGCAACAGGATAGATGGTAGTAAAATTTAATGTGATGGAAAAAGGGCATATTATGACAGGTTTAGGGGAAATATGAAGAGCTCAGTTTTAGATATATTACGTCTAAGGAGGTGGGGCATGATCCTACCAGTTATAGAGATAACACCTAAGGCCAAAAGAGTTGATGAGGTCACCAAGTGACAGTGTGTGTAGAGAGAAAAGGAGAGGTCCAAGAATAGAGCCTTAATGTACACCAATAAACAGATCAACAGAAGATGAAGATATCTTAGCAACAGAGACCGAATATGTGAAAAAAGTGAAGTACTGTTTAATGAGGACCAGGATATAGTCTTAGGGTAAAAGGGGACGATTGACAGCACTCTGATAGTGTTAAATTTATGCAATTGCAGGGTGCACGGAACAAAAGGGGACCCTTATTCCCCTGTATAATACTAACAAATATACGTAAGTACCAGCACTCACTGTCTAATAGCTAAATGATGAAAACAGTTGTAATGCAGAATAAACATTTAATAATAAACAGAACCAGAAATAAATCAAATGTGTTTGCATAAACCAGTATTACAAATGGGCATGTCACAAAGTGAGGGGTGGAGGGGGGGAAAGGCAAAGGGGAAAAAACATGAAACACAAGGAATATATACAAAAAACGGAGAACGGAAAGTATGCTAGGGGGGCGATGTTTCGAGGGACTACCTCTTCATCTGGCCCATTCCCCCTGGTCCAAAAGGTCCCAGAGGTATTTCCCTAAGCCTCCCTTCCCCTATAACTGGTCAAATCAGACACCCCTGAAAATAGATAGCAAACATACAGTGTAGGCTAAATACAGCTAAACAGCTAATAGCAGGGCAGCAAGAATCCACTAAAGTCAATGCCAGTAGTTCAAGTACCACAAGAAACTGTGTCCAATGGTACAGTAAAGGCTGAACACAGCTTGCAAGAAAGCAGCTTGCAAAGAAGCACCAGGAGTCCACAACAGTTAATTAAAGGTTAATGGGAATAGCAAATGAAGACAGTAATCAAACCCTCTGTGGCTCTGCTCCTTGTGGATTCTGAGAGGGTTTAGAATATGAAGAAGAGAGTGATCAATAGTATCATAGAATAGTAGGTAAAAAATGACCATGGAATTTTGCTTCATGTAGATCATTGACTACTTTAGTGAGCAGTCTCTATTGAGTGAGCTGTATGAAAGCCAGATTGTGAAGGGTCCAGGAGGGCATGTTAATTAAGAATGTTGACCATATGGGGAAACACAAGATGTTCTAGCAGTTTGGAGGCAAAAGGCAGGAGTGATACAGGGGTGGTAGTTAGTAAGGCACGTAGGGTGTTTTGAGAATAGGCTTGCCCACTGCATGTTAAAGGAGGAGGTGAAAAGCCAAAAAACAGGGAGGAATTTAAAATATGGGTGACAGTAGGGACTAAGACAGGAGAAAGAGTTCTGATAAGGTGTGAGGGGATGGGATCGAGAGGGCATGTGGTAGAGGGAGAAGAGAATCAGCGTAGAAATTTCTAACTCTCTAACAGGAGAAAAGGAGTAAGGAGTAGAAGGAGGTTTAGGTAGAAGCAGAGAAGGAATTTCATTGCACATAGCATCCACCTTGCCTTTAAAGTGGTAGGCAAAGGATTGACGAGAAGTGAAGGAAGGATTGTAAATGGGAGGAGAAAATCGAAGGAGAGAATCAAATACAGAGAAAATATGGCACAGATTGTATTTGTGAGTATTGATGAGTGAGTGAAAAGTAGCGTTGTATGGCCTTAGAGAAAGCCAAGGTAAAACAGGAGAGGAAAAACTTATAGTTCAGAAAATCAGCACGTGTGAGATTTCCCCCATAAAATTTCAGGAGTGAGTGCAATATTAGTGGTTGAGTACTGTAAATTTTTGGAGGTATAGTCAATGTCTAATTGCAAATTTTCATGAAAAAAAAGAAGGCTTTATTTATATTCGTTGTGATGTGAATAATTTCAATACAGAATTGGTAAAATAAAAATCTTTAAGATGTTTACTAATACTTACATAATAAAAATAAGTTTTTTTAAGAAACAAAACAACAAAAAATACCTTGTTTATAAATTAAGTAGTCCACGTTCATCTAAAATATATGGCTTACTCTAGCCTGGATACAGTACAGTATAATGCTGCATATCATACCCGTTACCAACATTATCTGTCATTAAAGTCAATGGCAATTGGACCAGGATTGGGGTGTGGTACCCCGGATGGTGGATTAGTGAATCCCAATTTAAAAGTCACAGTTGACATATAGTATCCATTGATACATTCAAGAAATTATTTTTGTCCAGTTTATTTTCTTGTTCTACGTGTGGTCGTGACAAGCGCAGTGAAATATATAAATGTATTACCTAGCATGTTGTAGGCAACATACAGTAAATTCACAAAGGGCCACTAACTGTTCTTTTATCCAGAAAATACTACTTCCCTTATTTTTTCCTCATTAATTCAGAAAGGTACACAGGTGAATGAACAGGGTGAACTATTGATGTAATGTATATTTCATGTTTTTCACATGATTTTATTAATCACGACAGATTTATTTCTTACCTAAATAGCTAGCAAGTGTACAGTATAATGTAAAGACTATGTTACTAAAAAAAGTAAATTGCAATAAGAAAATCTAACTTCATTTGTGACCTTAAAATACTGATTCAGCTTTCAAGAGCTAAAATGAAAATTGAACATAAATATATTCTTCAAGCTAATGAATGTTATATTTATATTTAGATAATTTGTATTCAACTAGCCATATTGGTGGTCTTAACATATTGTTATCAGTATTATGACTGTTCACTTATAAGGAATGTAGTACAGAACCATAAATCATCAATATCATAATTTATTTATTCTGCAACACATACTATGCATGAAGTAAGGTGCTTTATCATGACGGCTGCAGAAAAAATGCAAGACAACTGTAAATAATTAATTACAAAAATATATATGCTAAAGTACAGCTGGAGGCCTTAGGCAAAGATATGAAACATGAACCAGTGACAAATCGTGGGTTCATGACCTATGAGCCTTTAAAAAAATGGAACTGCAAATAATCAAATGACACAACAAACATATAGACCCATATTTACCAAGCAGTCTCCAACCATAAATCACCTTCCGTTGCTAGAAGAGACCTTACAGTCAATTGACTTGAAATGGTTGTAAAGTATTTTTCAGCGTTGCAAGGTGTCATGGCAGAAGACTTATTAGTGAATAGAGTCTTTAATCAATTTCATACTTATTATAATGTGAAGACAAAGTGGATCTGTGTTATGAGGTTCACATCTAAACTCATTAAGCTCAATAAATGTGAAAACCATGGTTTTAAAACATGTAACTTAAAGCTGAAGACCAAGAAATATCATACATGTGTGTTTTTTTTAAATAAATCTGTTCTGTCCTATGAGAAAATACCTGTAGCATTTTTTCCCAAAGCAACTCAATTACATTTTTATGTATTATAATGTAACCAGGAAACAAACCAGGAAACGACCGAAGTAAACTCCACCAGGCAAGGTAACAGCAATTAAAACTTCTATTTATTGGCACAAAATAATTAAAAAACACTCTACTGTGCACCGCCGTTTTGTTCCCTGTTCTTCCTGTGCTGCTGTTTGGATTGGAGCACGCCGTGCAGTTCAAGCCACTCTGCCTACAAACAAGAAAGACAGTGAGTACTGCCACAATGTGTATGCATCATGTAACTAGGCTATGCTATTGGCTACCACTACTTATTCACTAAGATGCTGTTTTTCAATCAAGTTTATGTGATACTCACTCACTGAATATACTTGTTACAATAGTTGGGACAGAGGAACTGCTGCTTTATGTAATTTGGTTCATTGCTTCATTTTCTATGGACATATGCCTGTGCTGTGGGTTTGGATGCACTGTTTGGGTTTGTAGAGGGAGAGACGGGGTGGCCCGGTATTAAAGGGGTTGCACCCCATTTGGCCATCCCCTGACCTCACCAGGGAGACAAGGGGTTAACTGGGCTGAGGTCCAGCAATGTTATTTAACCCCTGTTATGACATGTAAATGTGTATTCCCCTGTTTTATTGTAACATCTGGTTTAATCAGTGTCTGCATCACACACACACACTAGGATCCATCCGGGAGAACAAGGGTTAATAGTTGTTTAGTGATTATAGCCCTTTGTGTAATTTTCCTGCCTTTTCAGGCACCATTTTGCAGGGCCCCATAAGCCATTGGAGCTCTATGGTTTTCAATGGTGAATCTTGCTGCTGGGTCCTGTTTCCTGTGAAGACCAGCAGATGGCGTCTGAGAGGAAGAGCGGCGGTTTCCCATTATAAGTCAATGGGCCCATTGACTTCAATGGAGAATCCTCGAAAGAACTTTCCAGGAACGAGTTGGCTGCCGTCCAAACCGCTTAACCGCAAAGCGGATACATTTTCAATAGGAGAGCTTTGATCAACGACAAGTGGCGTGGGAATAAACAGTTCTAGAGCACCTAGAAATAAAATTCTTTCTGCCCCTAGTTCCTAGACCTCCCCCCACTCGACCACAACCGGGTCCCCATATCCTGGACCCCCGATAAGGGTCGAACCGAGAAGAGCGGGTCGCGCCATAGGTTCCAATGGTGGCTGCAGAAACGGCTCAGGAAAACGGCTAAGTGTCAAAAACTGAAATTTGGTAATCCATAGCTCCGGTTCCGGAGGGTCCAGAGGATCAGGGTTTGGGGTATCTGTAGCCACTGCTCTGGCATCGCTGCAGAACCATCCTTGACCCTCTTGGACCAACCCGACGGAGTATGAACCCCCTTGAAAGTTCGGGACTTTTCCCATAGACTCCAATGGCGGCCAATCTCCATTGACCGGCTACGGCGGAAAAACCCCATTGACTTCAATGGCGGCGTCGCCCCGTTGAAAGTCTATCGCTGGGATTCCCATAGCCACCAACGGCGGCGGTTTGCCATTGAAAGTCTATGGTGGCGGAGCCCGTTGTTTTCAATGGGGATTTAGTGAAAAACCGTGATTTAATTTACAGCGGAGATTTTTGAATTAAAATATGAAACGGTTTTAAGTGTATTTGTGTATCTCCGGTTCTGAAGGTCGTAGCAAGTCGCAAATTGGACCATAGGGTGTCCCAGTTCCGGCATTGAGAACTGGGGAGTTTGGACCTGCTGGACCCAACGGAACCGGATATTTTAATATGTTTATGTTTTATCTTTCATACTGTGTTCCAAGGTATGGGTAAAACCCAGAGGAAATTCCTTTGCATAACAGGGTAGCATATAGCCAGAAAGGCGACCCAATGTCTAGGACTTAAGTATGGTTCAAAGGATTTTATCCCCTCCACTGTTTGCATGAGGGCGGAGATTACTCAAACCAGAGCAGTCTTCAAGTGTTCCATTTCACACCTGACAACAAAGAATATCCTGCCAGGAACCCAATCTGGTATACTAGCTGGCATTCCTGATGCAGAGGAGGGGTTACAGAAATGAGACCCCAGAGCTCTACTGCGCATGTACCAACAAGCAGGGGAGCATGTGTCAAAATGTGTTCCCACGTTAATGAGTGGCTAGAGTTAATTGAAGACCAATCCACTGTACTCAATGTTAAGGATAGAGCACAAAAGGTTTATAAACTGTTGTCCACCCTTTATCCTTTGTCTTCTGATATCATCTGATTGTTACCTGATTGCGAGAGAATTGCTATGCTTCATACTTCTCATCCCCCACCCCCAAAGTAAGTGTACTTCTTGTCTGTTACTGTACTGTATTATTCGTGTGTTCACCTATCCAAAGGAAAACATTTACTTTATTATATCTAAGCCTCGTTCAGTTCAACCCAGTGATTTGTGTAACCTTAATACCTGTGACAGGCTATCGTCACAGGGTTTACTTAATACATAGTTTACCCTGGTAATCATCTTATAATGTAACCAGCATTTTTTGTTTCTATAGCAACAATTTACAAAGTCACATCTACTTCCTCTTCTGAAAAAGGCTCTGACACACCCCTTTTTGAGCCCTGCCCTCTATCTAGCTGTGCACCAATTGTATCTAGTGACTGCTTGGTCACATGATCTTCCCCACAGAACGTTGCATCTTTGGTCCTCTTCTGCTGTACTGACAGTCATTTAGTGAGACACCGAGCCAAATCTTCACTGAGCGATCACAGGAGAATGATCGATCAGCAACTTAGCTAATCACTTATCATTGTGTGGATTGTATTGATGCACATATTAAGGAGGGTGCAGGGGGGGGCGGCAGCTTGCTTTAAAGACAACTCAAGTATAATAGAAAAATATGTAGGAAGACTATACAAATGTAGATGTGTTGGACTTAACTAAACCACCTATGCATTTGCAAAGTTACCAGTATAATTACCGAAATTGTGAGCCCTACAGGTTTAGATGGGATATAATATATATGTATGTATGTTTATGCCAGGTGTACACAAAAAGGATATAGGGTAGATGGCTCAAATGTATCCTGGGTTCTGAGCAGATTCAGAAGAATAAACCAAATTCCAAAACAATCTAAAAACAAAAAGCAGAAGTACCTGCCCCATAGTGTATTATCATTTAATACAATTGGCTTTTTGAAGAAACCTTACAAATGCACACTCACAAACATAAGGGTTAAAAGTGCATTGTAGATAAACCTATAACAGGTAAGGGTTTTCTGCTTACTGTAGCTGTAACTGCCAACTTCCACTTGGAGCAAGTTGATGCAGCTCCCTGGTGTACTCCAATCTGGGTGGCCTCTGCTGGCCTCCAGTCACACTGTAAAGGTGCCCCATGGGTACAGGGGAAGAAACTCCAATGGCACCATGGATCTCAGCTCACTCAGCGTCCTGTGGCTGATGTTTAATCCTGGCAAACAGCTAAACAGAGAAATCCCACAAGCTTTCTGCGATATATTGTGATGGAGTCACTAGCTTGGTATGCTGGAGTGAGGAGCATGTGTGCTTTCCAGCATACAAACAGTTAACCTCATCCGGCAGAGCTTGCTGTACTTGCAGCTAATTAAGCAAGCTGGACACCTGAATCAGTAGGGTTTTAAAAGACAGGAAGTTGCTTGCAGAAGAGAAGTTGTTTTTCCACAGATGGGTAGAGAGACTTCTCCTAACCTGGATAGACAGTGGTTGCTCTGACCCCAAGGGCTGCAGGAAGTCGGGCTACAGGGACCAGATGGGAATCATACCCAGGAAGAGACTTTGCTTGAAACTTGACAAGCCTGCTGGAAGAGAGGTTTGTCTCCAAGGAACTGGCACTCCAACCAAATGTGTTGCAGTCTCCAGAGGGATTTTACTGGACTTGCGTGGGACCGAGTCTCAAAAGACAGATAAAGACTTAATAATATATATTTCTATGCATATGGACTTTGATATTGTCGTGTATGTTTTGGCCCTAAACATAAGTCTGTTTTGGGCTGTAAACCAGTTTATCTGTCCATTCAATTAGATAGTGACCTGCTGTGTAGTCAGTCTCCTAAAAAGGAGTAGGTTTATATTTTTTTATTTCGTTTTCTTAAAGGGACAGTGTTCCTTACAGTTTAGTTGTTTTGTGGAGAATAAACCACTGCAGTTAAGCTTTACCCACTGTATAAGCATCTTACTAACCTGCCGTGAGGCCATGCTGTCACAATACAGCAAAATAAGCCATGGCGAGGACCTCCAAGGATAATATAATCACTAAGGTGGTACACTCATTGAAATCCACAGGTGAGTGCCACAAACGGACTGAGAAATCTCCAACCTCTCTCAGTGAAGCTGTTTCCGCACCAGCTGGTACAGTGTCCATAACGTCCATACGCATTTCGTCATGAACGTGACTTCATCATATATAATGAGATGTGCCTGATCCTACAGAAACACTGGGGGTTCTGATTAGTGATGCCTCTAAAATTGTGGGACCACGGGTCCATACGACGGCAAAAAGATCATCTAACCTTCGTGACCTGCTTGCTCAGTAACTTTAACAGAATCCCAGAGAGAGAGAAAAAAAAATAGAGGTTCTTTTTCCTGCAGTTCCTGCAAATGTTGCAGATCTATGTTCGCCAAAAAAGGTTTTTATGACAGCACTAAGAACAATTAATTAATTATCAAATGTTATGTTAACCGCTGCACTCATATAATAATTTCCATGGGTACGATAAATCATATATGTGGGTATGACATCCCTTCATTAACACAAGATGTGTCTAGAATAAAACAATTAACAATTGTTGCTAGGCACATTTTAACTTGACAAAGGTTCCCCCCAGGGCTTACGAGTTTGAGGTATTGAAAAAGTTTATTTGGGAATCCAGGGGAATAATCTTGAACAACACCTTTCAAACCAGGAATCTAAATGGATATTTAATTTGAATACAGAGTATTCAATCAAGAACTATGTTTTTCTACATTTGTTTGATACATATACGTCATGAATTCCAGTCCGGATTTAGGCATTGATTCTATCCTCTCTCCAATTTTGAGACAATTTCACCATGATGTGGGAATTTAAATACAACAGACGTGCCTTTTAAATTATGCCCTGGACGAAGCTACAAGCAAAACGCATGTTGGGTGATGTCATGAGTATTCACCCACACAATTTTAGAGAGCCGCTTGAGTCGCAGCACTGATCGGTAACAGATTAAAGATTTACTTAATTCTACTACGGAACAGATTTGGAGGTGCCAGTTCAATGCCAAGGTCGACTTTGAGTCTCCTCGGATTAAGGAAAAGTTTGTAGGCTGCATGAGTTTATTAGCAGTACTGGTATTATACTTTCGCAACACCTTGCTACATTTATACTTACCTGAGGGTCTGTGTGGTTTACCAGCAAGCACTAATACCTAGACATTAATTCACTATGCTAACTTTATAGATCAAATTATCTTTTTTGCTAAGTGATGTTGTTTATCTGTGCTATATTTTTTCATAGGTTTCTATAGGTTACTATTTATGTACCCTGGTACACTGTCATATCTCTTGAGGGGGTCCTTGTGTACACCTCTCAGGATTTATGATAATCAGGCAGTCTTCACACTGTTTTTACACTTATTAACCGTAGTGGGAATTAACTAGTGTATTGTGTATTTTAATATTTTTATATCTTGTGTGGTTCTGCTGTCTTTTTAGCATTTATAAATTGTGTTTGAAATGTTTTGCTGACACCTGTGAGTGCTCTCTTCCTGGGATATTTCTGGAATCCTTTGTCAGGGTCCATTTTCTTTTATTTGAATACATATATATATATATTATCACCATCCCTTTACCGAACCACTGCTGGATGTAATCCTCCCTAAAGGATCTTGCAGGTACTGCGGTTGCAAAGCCACTCTTCTCCACGGTGCTCCAACTATTTTTTACCTTAGGTTATAGAATTGGTCTTTTAATTTCCCTTGGAATCCAGTTGAGTACCATCTTTCTCCAATAAGGGTATTTTTTTCACTTGACTTCACTTTCACTTTGACTTCTTCTAGTTCTATTTTTTTTTTTTTTTATCTTTGTTGTGACACATTTGTTGAACATCACTTTGATCTTGTTTAGATTCATATGGAGGTCCATCTTATTTTTTCGGTGATTTCTCTGATTTTTTTGCTGGAAGTCTTCTGCACTTGTGGAAAAAATAACAATTTAATCTGCAAATTGCAGGCGATTTAAGTAATCACAATTTATTCTGATTCCTTTTTCTTGTCAATCCAATGTCTTGAACAAATGTTCAAATGTTGATGTGAAAAGGTTTGATGACATGGTGTTTGCCTTCAGCACTTCCTTGCTGATCCTTTTTTTCTTTTATGTTCTTGTAATCTAATGGATGATGTTGCATTCTCATAAGGTTCTTGATAATATCAATGTATGCTTCTTCTTAATGCATTTATAACTGTTGAGATATAGAAAGAATCAAATGCTTTTTCAAAATCTATGAATCCTAAAATGAGTTTTAGATCGTATTCATCATTTTGGAAAATAACTTCTTCTATGACTTGAATGTGGTCCAACGCGTTGGATATACTGTGAAATCCTTCTTGTTCTCTAGGCTGGGTGAAATCCAGGTCTATTGCAGCCTGTTAGTGAGTTATTTTGTCAAAAATCTTTTAAGTTATATGTGTAGGTTTTAGTTCACCTGATTCTGTTCTACTAAACAGTTCATTGGTGGTGTATGGCTTCTCCTTTCAGGCCTGAGTTCCTTACAAAATCTTCAATTAGCAAAAAGATATAATACACTTCAGTCTAAACTTCATTCTCCACTGAGGTGACAACAGAAATAACAGAAATGTGTTGGTATTATTATTTTTCACTAAAGAATTTGTGCACCCACAGTTTGCCTTCATAATAAGGGAACTTTGCTACTGGATTATGCCAGTTTTTAATTACACTGAATCATAAAAAGCATTAAGCTTCATTCATTTAGCCCTCTCAGGGCACTTTGACAAATCTCACCAAGCTTAGTCCATAGGACAATAATACATTGTATTTATTCAGTGTAGGTTCTTGTTATATTTGAAGTTTACATTTATGAGGTTAGCAGGCTTAATTATGTTTTGATCAAAAGATGTGACTAAATGACTTCTTTGTTATACTAAATGTATACATTTTGCTAGTAAATTGCAAGTCAATTTGGGAAGAGCGCTCAAATTGTACTTTTGTTTTCCATAAGTGATTGGAAGTAGACTGATTGATCTGTAGTTCTTGAGGTCTTCTTTGTCTCCATTCTTATGGATCAGGATAAATATGGCATTGTTCCATTGTTCTAGAACTTTCCTGTTTCTTCAAGCTGCATGTAAAGAGTTTTAAATGGATTTTTTTCTGCTTCTTTCAAGATTTCAGTAGTAATTCTATCTTCCCTTGGAGACTTCCCATTTTTCATGGATTTTATTGCTTTGGCAATAGTACACAACTCACTCTATACAACAGTAAGTAATGCACTTACAATTTTGTTTCTTTAACATTGCATATACTGTATCTCCAATAAATTGGAACTGCAGGAGATACCGGCATCCCATACTAGGGCCTGTAACTCGAAAAGCAGAAGGTCTCCTGGGCTGAAATTAATGCGGTTTAGCTCCGCAGGTCCCCTGCTTCAATACTATGTAACTAAAATAAAAGCATTACGATCACCTGTTACAGCTATGCAGGGAGAGGGACTGCTTCTGTCTGCTCTCACTGAGCAGCTCTTCCAGACTGGTAGTGGCCTGGTAGGATTAACACAGTGGGAGTCCCATTCTGAAGCATGAAACCCCCGCTGTGTTAATCCTTATGGGCAATTACTCTGGTTGTGGGGAATCCACAGTCTGGCAGTGGTCAGGCTCCGTTTCACTTGCAATTTCCTTGAGGAAAACACATTAATAAAGCTGACTGCATCTGTTTATATACACAAGAGAAATAGTAGATCTAAATCCTGAAAAAAGTGTAAATAGTAATGTGCGTTCATGTAATGAAAACGAAGTGTAATGAAAATAAAAATGAAGCCTATTTAAAAAAGATTTATGTAACACCAAAAGGAATCTGATAATGGGAGAAATATGCAGTCTCTAAATTCGACAACCAAATCCAAAAAGTAGATGTGAACAGAAAAAGAGGAAAGAAAAAGGAGAACGCACAAAACGCCCATAGAGAAATACAGTTTTAATAAAAAATACATGAAATACACATATGGTTCTTTTAATGTATTTTTTATTAAATCTGTACTTCTCTATGGGAGTTTTGTGCGCTCTCTCTTTTTTCTTTTCTCACATGCACTGAAGGAAGAGTGGAAAACCTCCCACGGAATGCAGCACACGCCTGAGATCCCTATTTCTACCTTAATTTTGGAACTATTTCTTTCACTACAGATGAGATTCATCACTATTTGATTATTTTTATTTCATGGGATTTTATTTTATTATAGGCTAAGTATAGTTATCTATATCTGTTTATTGATATGCACTGTGTTTATATTGAATAATTAGTTATCCATTAATTGTTAATTGTTTTTATCATTTTTACCATCAATAGCACACTATTATTTTCCTTTTAATCAATATTTATTTACATAGCTAACGTATACAGTAAAGAACAATAGCAATATATAAAACCACAATAATAATGTGAATCACAATGAAAAAAAATAAAGACTATAAAAAGTGATTTTTCCTTGAGGAAGTCGTTTATGACGACGAAACGAATTGGGTGACATTTGGAGACATTCTGTCCAGTCACACATCAGTCCTTGAGCAATATCTTTATTTTCACTGCCTGCAAAAGTGTATATTATTACTATTCCTGAATCACACAGCTTCACGCAGGGAAGCGGCTGACGTAGATAAGCTATGTATCAGCTGAGAGTATAACCCGTAATACCCGCCTCCCTGTGAATACTGAGCAGCATGGGGATTTCCAAGAACTCATGTGCGTACATGCTAATAGAGCAACCTCCAGAGGAACACTGACTATGTAGGGGGTACCTCTTGATTGCTGAGGAGTATCTGACCAAGATTACCTGCAAAATAGCTGTGTTCAAATCCTTACAGCATCTGCCCCCTGTGATAGCTGAAAAGCTCAGGAAGTTCATGGAGAAACTATGTGTATAAGTTATTACTGCAATCTCCAGAGGAACGCTGATACATTTGGTAACCTCACTATCTTTAATCCATTAATGGACAATTAAAATATCTGAGGTACCCTCTTAATGAATGAGATCCCAATATTGGTTTTATCTTCCATTGTGACTACGAATTAACAGATCACAAAAACTTAACATTACGCAAGCAAATGTGAAGGAGATGATCTGATTGGAGTTTCGCAACTGGTCTAGCGTTAACTATCTCGACTCACTTTACAAACTTCTGTGAGTCTACTGCCAGGACTTGTCATTTTTGCTCAACATAGACTTTGCAGATGTTCCATTTTTTCTCATTTAGCAGTCCAATCTATTCTATGTTTTGTAAGTGTATTATATCCACCTAATAGTGGGTGTTGTCTTTTTGACCGTAACATCATTAGTTATGGTACTTTTTATTAATTGTGATTCACATTATTATTGTGGTTTTATATATATTGCTATTCTTCATACATTAGCTATATAAATAAATATTGTTCTGCTAATAATCGGAGAAAGATACATACATACTGTATATTATATATACATAATGTATGACCAGCATTGCTCCAGAATTAACTGATTTATAAACAGTGATCAACATTTCACTTCAGGGAACAAAACATAAATCACTTTAAATAAATCAGTTAATATAGGAGCAGTGCTGCTCATTAACTCTTCTGCAATAGCTTTTTAGCTCTACACTATCTTGCACATCAAATATTATTCTAATTTTGGAGTGCTCTTGATCCCTATTGGACTGTATGTGTGTATGTGTATACAGTATATATTACAGTATATATTTCCAGGTATGCCATGTGTGATCCAGTCCAGAGACAGATGGTGGACTGTACCAATGCATCCCAACTTCCACTGAAGTAGGGTGAAAGAGAGATAGGGTTGTAGAGTGACACAGAATGTCAGTAAAATAAATAAGAAGGATACTGAGTGTTAGATTTCATGACTGCAAGAGAATTATAGTAAAATAACACACTGACAGTGACATGGAGAGAGATTACATTTGATGGAACAGCATAAACAGGGAACATGGATACTGTTCACAAGCTTTTAAGCTCATTTGGGACCACTTCAAAAGATTAACTATGGTTTAGAAAGCTTGCAAACATCTATTTAAAAAAAAAGTCTTAGTACAAATGCTACATACAGGTATTATACCACAATTTGTAACAAATCTATTTTTCTCTAGGAAAAGAAGGTAGAATGTTATAGTAAGTGTGACAGAGGGAGATGTTAAGAGCTATAGGGGCCTATTCTAGTAGCTCTGAAATGTGACTAAACTAGTCTAAAGTGCACTTTAGTAGCTTATTGGTAAACTTTGCTGTTCTGTAAGCCCTTATCGCATGTCCAAATCATGGGTAAAAAAGAGAGAGAGAGCTGTCCTGCATTCACGAGTGTGCTGAATGCAATGAGAGGTACTTCACTCTGATCTGGGGGAGGTTAATGGTAAATCCGTCGGGAAAACAAGATGTCCTGGAGACAGTGATTGATCTACTTATCTCCAATGTGTACACCCGGACTGGCAACTATAAAAAAGGAGGTTCCACCGGAGGGAGTAGATATGGGGTTAATAATGGTAAGGAATGCCGTCTTACCCCACAACGTTAGCCCTCTATCAGCATCTAAGCTCGGCCATCTGTGAATGTGCAGAAGGAGATTTCATCGGAAGAATTGGATATGGGGCAGTAAAGGTAAGGAAAGCTGTCTTACCTCACAAAGTAATCCCTGTGTCAGCCTCTATTTTCCATCGTCCATATATGCATTGAACTGCATGTCCTCAGTAAGAAACGCCCCCTCCTCTCCCCCCTGGGGTGCCGCCGAAGGCAGGAATATAGCAGTAGTAGTAAAAGTTGATCCGGGGCACTCATGCAAAATACAAGCGGTCCGCAAAAAGTAGAATGAATCAAAAATGAAAAAAAAATGGGTACCCAAAATCATGGAAACTGTAAAGGCTTTATTTAAAACATGCAGGTAGTAGACAAACTAGTCCTCCCACGCGTTTCATGCAAACTATGCACTTTCTCAAGGAGTACTCCACTTGGATTTTGTGTGAGTGCCCCGGATCAACTTTTACTACTACCAAATCAAAGGTAAATGGCTTTTTTTAGATGCGTTGTCACTCTTGCTCTGCCAACTTGATCCTTTTTTCAAAAAAGGGTGAAACTCTTCTCATAGCTCTATAGCCTAGCCTTCCGGCAGCTACTTCTTTTCCCTGGGATTTTCTCTGTCAGTCCTGTTAGTGCAGGCAATGGAAAGGTTAATTCCTTCCTTAGGCCTGTGTGTGTATTACAGCCTTGAATGATGTATCAGTATTCAAAGGTGGGTCTAGCAACTTCTGAGGATGTCAATCTGAGGGGGTGGATACTGGTTGGAACACACCCTGTCTGTGTGTGGGCCTATCAGTATTCGGCTCTGGCTTGCTATGAGTCAGAGTTAGAGACTCTCCCTAAAGATGATAAATTCTGACATCCTCCCAAATTTAGTTCAGTTCTGTTTCTGTTCAGTGACTCCCAGGAATGGAGTAAGAAGGAGAAGAAAAGGGAATGAGAGGATGGGAGGGGAGAGAATTGGGCATGAGTCAGGGCTCTGACCAGGACGATAGAGAATCATGAGAGGTGAATATGCAGACAAGAAGAGACCTTGTGTTATGTCCTGTGTATCTGCCTGAAATAAAACCACCCAAAAAAGACCAGACTGTCTGTTACTGTCTCCATGTATGGAGGAACGTCAGTAGGGGCCCATCCCGTGAACATCACCAGAGGATCCCTGCTGGCTGGAGGCGCTGCACCAATGGAGACCAAGGTAAGCTGTCCCTCCTATCCTGTTTCTACCCACGCCACCTCGGAGCGCTCAGACCTCCTGTTGACAACAGGTACACATCCCAATACCTAGAAGTAGCTGGAGAAGGCATACCCACCCTAATCTCACTTAGGGGTAGGGGTAGATGGCTACAGCTCCATAATGCAAATTGCTTCTAAAATACTCACTTTATTTTTTAACAATACGTAGACAATGGCGAGAATGGTATTGCGAGTTACACCTACAGCCTGGGATATGGGTTTTGCTGCGAGAGCAAAACCCATAAGTCAGACTGGAGATGGATTAGCCTACCTCAGGTCATTCCGCTTCTAAAGCAAGTACAATCCGGGTGTTTTTGCTAATAACCCGTGTGGTATGTCACTTTTTTTTTTAGACGCAGTTTAGAAGAATTGGTATGCAATAGAGAAATATGCGGTTTGGGAACGACAACATCGGAGCTACTAGTATAGGCCCTAAAAGGAGAAAAAAAGCTACAGAATTAGATACAGAGATAGGGGTTATTGACATAGATACATATTATTTAGAACGGTCAATTAAAAGAGAGAGGATTGATGTTGGAGGACAACCAAAAAATAAAGTCAGAAAAAGTTATAATGTTATGCTATTGTTTTCTGAAAAATAGTTCATTTAGCATGACCTAAAGATAGGCACTTTTAGAGTGGTAAAGATCTCCAAATACTATTTATTCTATATGTGCACTGTATGCAACCCCTTCATTTTAAGACCAGATTGTAATTTACTTCATGCCATAAATGATTGCCCCCTCAAGCATATAAAGGGTTACTGTTGAACAGAATACTTTTTTTTAATTTACAACTGTATGTTGGGAGCTGCTTATCAAGGATCCGACAACCTCATTCTCGATTTTCTGCCCTAACCTAATAACAGTTAGTTGAGTATCTGAGAGACAGGCAATAAAGAGTTACCAGGACAACACTTGTGTAAAAAAAGGACATGAAAACATTTACAGTGACTGATTGCAAACTGCTAAAATTAAGGATATAATTTTTACTGTCTTTGGAAATATAAAAAAAAACAAAAAAATTGACAGTTTGTATTTTAGTAAGTAAAACTGCCAGGCTTCTTTAAGACTGTAAAGCATTTTTACAATGCAAACTGATAAAATCACTACCCTATTCTTTCACAGGAACAAATACAACAAATTTTATTTGAGATAATGGTGTGACACTTCTAGAAGTATGCAAAATATAAATAAATTGACATATCTTGCATTAGCACAATAAAAATACATTCACGCACCATTTATTATTGAACAGGTAAATCTGGACATTGTTTATAAAAAGATAGTGACTATACAAAATGCAATAATCCCATCATATTGAATGGTTTTAACGCATGTTGTACAACTATACATGGGGCATAGTACATGCAAAATCCCAAATTGTTGTATAACAAAGATATATATTTGCAATGCCAGGAGCTGCTGTGTGAAATGGTTAAGAGCTGAGATCTGTACAAGCACCAAACAAATAAGGCTAATGAATTCATTACATAATTTTCTAGTTTTGTGTCATAAAACAAGTACACAGCTCACACGTTACATAAAAGCTGCCTACGTAGCGTTTTCTTTGAAGCAGTACTATGTTAATAAGACAATAATTTGTCCTATAAAGTAAAATGATTCTATCAAATCTCACAGACACTTAATGAATAAACCTTTGGTTTAGTGACCTGCTAAAAACAAAAGTTTGCCAATAAATATAGCTAATTACTAAACCAGGAGTCAGGTGGGATAATCTCAGAAGGACATCAAAGCTTAGTAGTTAGCAGCTTTAGAGGAAATCATTGTTGTGGCCTGAAGACAAGATATGTTTCCTAGGTTTACATAAAATGAGATTGATTAAAGATAATGGCAACAGTTTGAACACAAGGCTGTCCTAGAAATTCCAAAGGAAGACTGAGAAAGTACAATCCGTGCTCTCATTCATTTAAAGGTATAATGTGACTAAAATAATTTTGCTTGATGCAGACATTTTTTTTTTGTTTCAAACAATTAATATTTTTTTTTGGATAACATGGGGAAAGGGTGTGGGTACAGAAAAAAGCAGGAAAGGGGGGAGGAGGGTGCAGCCCATGCCATGATTAAAACAATAAACAACAGTCATAATATCTTTAGTATAGTTTTAACAATCTTGATAATTATAGTCAAAAAGGACAAAAAAAAACACAAACAACCATGGTGTACTGGGTGGAGGGGAGGGGTGGAGGAGAGGGGAGGGGTGGAGGGAAGGGGAGGGGGGAGGGGGGGAGGGGGGCAAGATGTCCCTTTTGTAAGTCCTTTTATTATCCCTGAATCATTGATTTTTGTTACATCCTTTGGTCTTTTGGTTACATCCTTTGATCAAATAATGCCAAGCCTGCTAATCAACGTCAAGGTAAGTCTCAATAGCAGGTCCCTATGCTAAATGCATACAAATGTCCCAAGCCTGCTCAGGATGCCCCAAGGGCGGGACATATGAATTGACCAATGGGAAACGCGCCAACATTCTGCCACTTCCCCCAGTCAACCCATTGCCACCTACTGGGTAGGCTTCACTAAGTCTGGCAGACCAGAGGATCCTCCCTGCATAGGTCTCTGTTCTCAGTACTCCGCCCTGCCCCATCCACTTAGCACCCCAACACCTCTCAACATCCCGTCTCTTTGAATTATGTACTCTTTGCAGACTTGCTGGCACCTTAAGCAGATGACCTGGCTGACTGCATAGTCTTATAATAAATGTATGAAACACATAAAAGATATTTTAATACATTGAGGACCTTGGGGAGACAAAACTGTAAGGAACACAGGACTGAGGTATTGTCGCTCAAAAAATAGGTGTCTGGGGGAAATTGGACAGGCTCTGTGTTATTCCACCCATGTATCAGCAAATCATGCCTGCTCGCCAGGAAGAATTAAGATACTGCTGCGGCAGCTTTTAATCTAAAGTTCGCCGGGAGCTGGCCGGGAGCGCCACGGGTCTGCTCTCCGTTTAAAAACGGATATTAAAGGCGTGGCGGCCGCTTCAATAGATAAGCGCTAATGGCGCTTACTATTGAAAGCGCCCCAGGCGCGGGAAAACCGTCCGGTTCTCGGCCGAAGACTGCCGCACGCCGCCCGCGCTATTTTTAAAATGCGGGGGCAGCCGCATTAGGTTTAGCCTGGTCGCCTCTGGACTACTGGTAGCTCCGGCCCCCAAACTCCTGCAAACAAAATAATTGCATTCTTACCCAAGTACCCACCTAAAACTTACACTCAGAAAGTTTCATGAGTCTGGGGCAAAGGGAACATGGAAAGTGGAAAAGCAGGGACACTATCTTTTCATGCAAAGATACCTAGCCCCTGGCTTCTAGTGCTAGGTAGCTGTCAGGAACCCAAGGGCAACCAGAGGGCTTAACCTTTATTATATTGCCTGGTAACCCTTGCCCATCACATACTGTATATATCTTTACAGTGGTGTGCAGTAGTATTCACCACACTGAAAATGTTTCACATTATGATGGCACCTAAGCGTACTGCACGATGCTTTCAATTAGACTTTACATATAGAATCTACAAAAAAACAATTCCAAAGTGATAAAGTTAGAAAATACATACTGTACAGTAGAAAATATAAAGAAGATTTACGAGAAGCACCGACTAATCTCAGTTGCATAAGTATTCAACCCTTTTGCTACAGCAGACCAAAATCAGCTCCGCTATAAATGAATTGTTTGAAATGTCACACAATTAGTGAAATTATTTCAGCCTGTGTGTAATCAAAGTGGTTTAACTTATAGATCATTTCCCTCAGGTATATAAACACTTCCAAGATGCAACTCACATCCAACAAAGCAACCATGAAGACAAATGAGCTTTTGAAACCAGTCAGGGATAATGTGGTAGAGAGGCACAGAGTAGGAGAAGAGTACAAGAAAATGTCAAAGCCGCTGAATATCCTTCTCAGCTCAGTGAAGGCCATCATTACTTCTTTCTCTCTCACTCTCTGCTTCTCTTTGCTATAACTGAGACCTGGCTCACTCAGGCTGACTCTGCTCTGGAAGCTGCCCTGTCCTACGGTGGCCTTTCCTTCTCCCACACTCCGCGCACTGATGGCAGGGGTGGATGCGTGGGGCTCCTGCTCTCCTCTCTCTGCCGTTACCGAACCCTTCCTATTCTCTCCTCTCTTGCTTTTCCCTCCATTGAGGTTCACACTGTCCAGATCTTCTCTCCTCTCCCTGTCTATGTGGCGGTCATCTATCGTCCACCTACCTCTACTCATCCCCCCTCTGCCTTTCTCTCTCACTTTGAATCCTGGCTCTCTTTCTTTCTCTCCTCTGACTCCCCTGTTCTTCTCCTTATGGACTTCAATTGCCACATTGATGACCACTCTCTCCCTTGGGCTTCCCGCTTTCTTTCTCTAACCTCTTCTTTTGGCCTTCAACAGTGGACTGCAGCCAGCACCCACAAGGATGGCCACTACTTAGACCTGGTTTTCACTAAAAACTTCTCTCTCTCTGATTTCTCCATTTCCCCTTTTCCTCTCTCTGACCATCACCTCATCTCATTCTCTCTATCTCGCTTCTCCCCTTCTCCACCTCCATCTACCCACCGGTTCTGCAGAAACCTGCGCTCTATTCACTTACCTGACTTTGAGTCCACTTTACGCTCCTCCCTCTCCTCTCTTAGCTTTGCTACAGACCCTGACAACCTGGTCAGGAACTACAACTCTGCCATGTCCTCCTCTCTTGACCTACATGCCCCGCTTTCTCTCTGCCGCACTCGCCCTTCTAACCCTAGACCCTGGCTAAATTCCCACACGCGCATGCTGCGTTCCTCCATTCGTTCCTCCGAACGCCTCTGGAGGAAATCTCATACTCTCGCAGACTTCCTTCACTACAAATTTATGCTATCCTGTTTCAAATCTGCCCTCTCGCAAGCTAAACAAGCCTACTTTTCTTCACTAATCAACATGCACAAGTCTAACCCACGCCGACTGTTCTCTGTCTTTGATACTCTACTCAAACCACCCTCAGCTGCTTCTCCTTCCTCCATCTCTGCTCAGGACTTTGCTGACTATTTTAAGGAAAAGGTGGAATCCATAAGGCAGAACATCCCCTCTGTTTCTTCCTCCCATCCTACAACTCTTCCTAACTCTCCTCCAGCCTCCTTGACTCTTTTTCCACTGTCTCAGAGGAGGATGTGTCGCTGTTGATCGCCTCTTCTCCCTCTACCACTTGCCCTCTTGACCCCATTCCCTCCCATCTCCTAAAACCTCTTGCTCCTACTATAATCCCTATGCTCACACATATTTTTAACTCCTCCCTCTGCTCTGGAACCTTTCCATCCTCCTTCAAACATGCAACAGTCATACCATTACTCAAAAACAACAAGCTTGACCCTACCTGTCTTTCTAACTATCGACCTGTCTTCCTCCTGCCTTTTGCCTCTAGACTCCTTGAACGTCTTGTATTCTCTCGCTTGCTCCCTTTTATCAACACCTATTCTCTCCTAGACCCTCTACAATCTGGCTTCCGCACTGCTCACTCCACGGAAACAGCCCTCACTAAAATAACTGACGACCTCCATGCTGCCAAAGACAGAGGTCATTACACTCTGCTCATATTACTCGACCTCTCTGCAGCATTTGACACCGTAGACCACCCTCTTCTCCTTCACATTCACAATACTCTTGGTATTCGGAACAAAGCTCTATCCTGGATCTCATCCTACCTCTCCTATCGTACTTTCAGTGTCTCTTCTGCTAACACCTCCTCCTCCTCTATTGATCTCTCTGTGGGAGTGCCCCAGGGCTTTGTCCTGGGACCTCTTCTCTTTTCTCTGTACACACTCTCTCTAGGTGACCTAATAACATCTTTTGGGTTTAATTATCACCTCTATGCTGAAAACACACATATATACTTTTCAACACCCGACCTTACACCTGCTGTACAAACCAAAGTTTTTGAATGTCTCTCTGCTATATCATCCTGGATGGCCCTCCGTCGCCTTAAACTCAACATGGCTAAAACAGAGCTCCTCATACTTCCTCCCAAACCTGGCCCTACTACCTCCTTCCACATTAATTGTTGGAACTACGATCATTCACCCAGTAGCCCAAGCACGCTGCCTAGGGGTCACACTTGACTCCTCTCTCGCATTCGCCCCTCACATTCAAAACATTTCTAAAACCTGTTGCTTTTTCCTCCGCAATATAACTAAGATACGCCCTTTCCTCTGTTGCTCGACTGCTAAAACTCTGACTCAGGCCCTCATTCTCTCCCGTCTTGATTACTGTAACCTCCTCCTGTCCGGCCTTCCTGCCTCTCACCTGTCACCCCTACAATCTATCCTAAACGCTGCTGCCAGAATCACTCTACTCTTTCCTAGATCTGTCTCAGCATCTCCCCTCATGAAATCCCTCTCCTGGCTTCCGATCAAATCCCGCATCTCACACTCCATTCTTCTCCTCACTTTTAAAGCTTTACACTCTTCTGCCCCTCCTTACATCTCAGCCCTAATTTCTCGTTATGCACCATCCAGACTCTTGCGTTCTTCTCAAGGATGTCTTCTTTCTACCCCCTTTGTATCTAAAGCCCTCTCCCGCCTTAAACCTTTTTCACTGACTGCCCCACACCTCTGGAATGCCCTTCCCCTCAGTTCCCGACTTGCACCCTCTCTATCCACCTTTAAGACCCACCTTAAGACACACTTGCTTAAAGAAGCATATGAATAGCACTGTGGATATTCTGAACACATGAGCTTGGCCCCCTTTAGACGCACTTACCAGAATTCTCTCCTACTGTCTCTGCACGTTCTCCCTACCTACCAATTAGACTGTAAGCTCCTCGGGGCAGGGACTCCTCTTCCTTAATGTTACTTTTATGTCTAAAGCACTTATTCCCATGATCTGTTATTTATATTATCTGTTATTTATTTGATTACCACATGTATTACTACTGTGAAGCGCTATGTACATTAATGGCGCTATTTAAATAAAGACATACAATACAATAAATACATTAAGTTGTGGAAGATGTATCATACTACCCAGAAACAACCCAGATACAACCCAGATCAGGTCGCCCTCCCAAACTGAGCAGCCGGGCAAGCAGGAAACTGGTTCAGGAAACTCACTCTCAAGCCAACAATGATAGAGAAATCTGCCAATTTCTGAGTCTGAGATTTTTATTTATTAAAATGTTTCACCAGGAAGTAATACATTGAGAGTTACCTCTCCTTTTTAAGTATGTCCTGGGCACAGTTATGATGATAATACATGGTTACATTAAATGAACAGGGTTGTACATTATATTTAAAGACATTTCATGAACAGTTAAATATAATTGATATTATGAGCATATGTAGCAGTTATGGATCAGATTAAAATGTGAGACAGCTGAAGCCTTGCTGGTGGTGGCTTTGAGAGTCTCTGGTAGATTGTTCCATTTGTGAGATGCATAGTAAAAGAAGGAGCAACCATGATCTTTGATGAACCGTGGGACAGTGAACATTTTTTTTAGTCAGATCTCAGGTGATAAGTGCCAAGTGTGGTAGAGATGGGGAGTTTGTTCAGATAGGTGGGTAGCTTGCACAGAATGTACAGTATTTGAAGGCAATACTGTAAAAACGTACTTTGCGCTTAGACTCAAGTGATAGCCAATCTAATTATTTAAGCATTTTGCAGTGATGCGTGTTGTAGGTAAATTATAGGACAAAGCGACATATTGAGTTACAGTGGTTGTTTTTTTTTTGCGAAGTGCTGTCTAGTTTGAGGTGTTGTGCCCTATACTATGTCCCCATAGTCTATAATTGGCATTATCACCTGCTGTACAATGCACATTTTACCATTTGGCTTGAGGAGGATTTGATCATATAAATTACACCTAGTGTGGCATACAGTAGGTTTTTGATGTCAGAGTATCCATATGCAACTCAAATTATAAAAAGGGAGTCAAACCATATGACCAGATATTTGAAACTAGTGACAGGGACTTGAATGATATAAGAGTTGGTTCTGATCTGTAGCTCTGTCGTTGGTAGATTTAGAAATCCTTCGTCCTAAATACTATTGTTACAGTTTAGTTAGTGTTTAAAAACAGTTTTGGGAAATCCAAAGTCAGAGAGGCTAGGGCTGTGTGTACTGTATATAAGATTGTGTCAAATGTAGTGTGCATTGAAGCTGCCTTTCAAGCTGTAGATAGATCATTAATGAAGACTGAAAAGAGTAGGGCCCCCAGAACAAAGTCTTGCAGGACACCACAGGCGACATCCAAGGAGTTGAAGTTAGAGCCCAAGATAGATACATATTGGAATCTACCCGATAGGTAGTAGTGAAACCATGTTAAAGTATGTTTCCCTATTCCAGTGTACTTGAGCTTGTTTAACATGATCAACACTATCAAAAGCCATTGCAAAAGGAATATTGCACCAGTAAATTGACCCAGTTTCATTGGACACTTAATCTCATTGCAAACTTTTAAGAGGGTAGTTACCAATGAGTGTTTTTGGGCGAAAGCCAGATTGGAGTTGTCTAAGGAAATTTGTCTTGGTACATTATAGTAATCGCTTAATTGGGAGTATATACATTTTCCCATGACTTTGGATAGTATTGGGAGAAGAAAGATTTGCCTGTAGTTGGAAACAGTGTTTTTGTCCCCACTTTTGAAGATTTTGGCAACTCTTGCAGTTTTCCAGGTCTCTGGAATATGTAGAATATATGTAGAAAAAATATAGTTGAATAGGGAGGCAATGGATGGGGCACTGGGTCATAAGAACTGTCAAGCATGGTGGTGGCAACATCATGTTATGGGGATGTTTCTCTTTAGCAGAGACTGGGAAGCTTGTCAGGATAGAGGGGAGAATGAATGGTGCAAAGTACCGGTGAATCCGTGAAAAAAACCTGTTTCAGTCAGCCAAGAAACTGGGGGAGAAAATTCACATTTCAGCAGGAGAATGACCTGAAGCACAAAGTCAAAGTCACACTGCAGTGAATGAACAAAAAGAGAATGAATGCTCTTGAACATACCAGTCAAAGTTCTGACTTGAACCCAATTGAACATTTATTGTATGGTGAGACTTGAAGACTGCTACCCCCAACAAACTTAATAGAATTGGATCAATTTCCCTGTGAAGAATTGGCAAAAAGTCACCATCATACTGTTCAAAGCTACAGCAGTAGAGACATATCCAAAAAGATTCATAGCAGTAATTGCTGTAAATAGTGCTTCTAGTACTGACGTAAGGGGTTGCATACTTATGCAACCAGTACATTGCATTTAGTAGCTTTCGTTTGCCGACATTAAATCTCCTCCATATATAACAGTGTTCAGTTTAAGCAATACAGCTTTATAGCTTAGAATACAAAAAGTTTGTTTATAAATACTGTGCATACATTATTTGTAATTTAACAACGTGTGACATTTTTAGTAGTGGACGAATACTTCTGCAAATGTATGAATGTATGTATGTATGTATGTATGTGTGTGTGTGTATATATATATATATATATATATATATATATATATATATATATATATATATATATATATATATATAACATGTATGTGTGTATATATATATATATATATATATATATATATATATATATATATATATATATATATATATATATATATATATCATAGTTAATGTTATTGTACCTGTTGTGAAGAAATGAAAAGTTCAGTCCGCGCTCTGGCTCTTTAAACTTGGAGTGTTGGTCCCTCTCAGTTCTCTTGCTGCTTCTGTGTTTATGAGGTGTCTCCCCCACCTCCAAATGTGGTCTCCACCGGAACCCCGATGGTGATACCAATATCAGCAAAACAAGAAAAAACACAAAAGCGCACCAAGATGAGAGATAGATATTGTATTAGCAACAAATAATAAAATTAGTAACTTACATATAAAATTTCTTTAATAATCCCCGATTCTGGTGTCTATCACAGGAGTAGGGCATCACATAGGAAGTATGAAGGGTAATCTCAGTTCTGAGAGATCAGACCCGCGCGCTGGGGCTGTCTCTGTTCACTCTCCTGTCCTCCACGTGTGGTAGCGTGGTGCAGAGTGTAGCACACATGTGCAGGAACCGGGGCCTTCAATAGGTGTCCTTAGGATGCCTGTCCGTTTTTGATAGCATAGAAATGATCGGAAATAAGCAGGAACGGTACACTTGAGTATGTACTGGTGGTGGGTAGTAAAACCGCCAGCCACAACAGTCGCGACGCGTTTCGTTTAACAAAGTAAACTTCTTCAGGCTGTTGTGGCTGGCGGTTTTACTACCCACCACCAGTACACACTCAAGTGTACCGTTCCTGCTTATTTCCGATCATTTCTATGCTATCAAAAACGGACAGGCATCCTAAGGACACCTATTGAAGGCCCCGGTTCCTGCACATGTGTGCTACACTCTGCACCACGCTACCACACGTGGAGGACAGGAGAGTGAACAGAGACAGCCCCAGCGCGCGGGTCTGATCTCTCAGAACTGAGATTACCCTTCATACTTCCTATGTGATGCCCTACTCCTGTGATAGACACCAGAATCGGGGATTATTAAAGAAATTTTATATGTAAGTTACTAATTTTATTATTTGTTGCTAATACAATATCTATCTCTCATCTTGGTGCGCTTTTGTGTTTTTTCTTGTTATTGTACCTGTTATCACAGAATATTTAGTTTCTGCGAGTCTTCCTGCGATTTGCATTGCAATGCAATATAATGGAGCCAAAAAAATGCTAAATTGTGCAGTTTGCGCACAAAACCCATGATTTAGCCCCTTACCGCATGATAACAGATGTAATAACCTTGGCTATGTCTCTATATTTATATATTCAATTAGTTCATATTTTGGGAGCTTGATACAGGACCGCAAAAATAATCAAATCTGATCATCTTTATGCATATATAACATTCATTACATAGCCAACCAATATTTTATTTTCTATTGTTTTTAGACTTTTCTCACAGTTGTGATGAGATTTCTAAAGTACAATTACAATAAAACTTCACATATTTGTAATAACATAGCATTTTATACTTCCATTGTGCAAATTGGAATGCCATATACGTTTGTAAGCTAACTGGTATATAGGTTGTCATACATTTTTTTTGCTGGATGGCTTTGAAGAAAGTTTTACCTGACTGTGGCCCATCAAATACTTATTCATTTTCATAAGCTTTTAATCTTCATGGCATTCCAATAAGATTTTGTAAACTACTGTGTCATAACAGCATGTGATTTATATCAAGGGCCAAAGAGAATAGGCCCTGTAAATATAATTAAATGAATGTTATCCTATTGTATGCTTGCTTCATGGCTCCATTGACTTACAGTAAGCATTTTAAAGTTTAAGAATATCCACTTTCTGTGCTGAAAATTTAATAGGATGAAGAGAGCTGATCAATATAATTCTGGGTGGAAGCAAATCTACAATACACAATATTTAAAAAAAAATCTGCTCTTCACAATAAAGTAGCATTAATAACTTGATTTCGTATTGTTAAGTTTGGAGCTCTCTACTATTGATATTTGATGTTTCCAATGCAACTTCTGATTACTGTATCTGACTGCCAAGTTGATGTCACTAACAGACAACTATAAACAGCTACTTTCCCGATTCTAATTAGAGAAAAGAGCTGTTCGGGGGCCTCTATGGGCTGACATCTGATTGACAGGCAGATGTACTGAAGCCTGCATTAGAAAATTGAAACCATTCCTTTGTGAGGTTAATAAAGAAGAGTAACAGTGAAATGAAATGAATAGAGTAATGCATCAAAAGCATGACTGCATTCTTCAAGTGAAATAATAAGGACATTTCACCAATTATGAATCAATATTTATTTTCTCATACATTACCACTTGTGCACATGCAACTGGATCTGGAATGGTTTTTGAACCAATGATGACGATAATAATGATAAGTTGTTGCTGGAAATCGACAGTTTTTAATAAATATATATTTTCTTAGAATTATATGGAAATGTTTTTTGGAAATAAAAAATCAACTTTTAGAAATACAAGCAATTCATTAAGTTTTTAGATGATTCCTACTGGCGTGCATGTTTACAATAGTGAGGCTGACAGAAGACCAGAGCATTACCATGTTTTATTCACTGGATGATGCATGGCGCATGTCAGGTAAAACATACTGTAGTCTGACTTCCCAGAATAATATTTGTTGTACACCTGTAAAAGTGTTTTGAATAAATTAGCACTAGGTCAAACTACTGACTCGTTCTGAGAATAACAAACACACATAACCCAGCAAGCTCAGAACCCCAACACCCACCACATCATATTGTGTGATAGGACCTGCAAATTTGGTTATGATTTGACGTTGGGTTGCAGGCTTATAACGCTTTGACCTGTATTCATGAGAATATTATTATTGAAGTATTTAACTAATTACTTTATATTTTGTCAAATTGGATGTAGCATTGGGCTTCTCTGTCTTTTGTTCTGAGAATAATAATATTTAAAAGGGCATAATCACTGTCAGACCAAAGTAATTAGTTACATGTTGGTTATATTTTTGTGAGACATCTTGTAAATCATTTTGGAAATTCGAAATATCCAATTTTTCTATGTACCACTGACAGTGTACACAGCACTATACACAAAATGTAGTGGCACAATGAGTCTATACCCCGTAGAGTTTACAATCTAATTTTGGTGTCTGATGCACAGGCAGATAAAGGGACTTGACCAAGTTAACAAAGAGCTGACACTGGGATTTGAACCATACACCCTACTTCAAAGTCAGTGTCATCCTTTTCAAATGAAGTGCCTTTACTTACTCATCTACTGACTCGGCCCTTTGATTTAGTCTATTGTTAACACCATGGGGCCTATTCATTAACCATTAGAATGCCAGTATGACGTCATAAGGGACCGCATGCTAGGGCCCTTATGACACTCAGAGAACGTCATTGTAACAGGGACTTATCACTGTTGAGAAAAACTGTCTCTAAATCCAGTAGTGTGCTGGTTAATTGCACAGGCAATCAACCAGACTCCACCTGGATGATTAGGACTGTTAGAAAAAGCTTATCTAAGAAAC